>NW_026534838.1:1550506-1678364 GCF_026225885.1 Hylaeus anthracinus
CACTTATATGATTCTTTCTCATTATGTTTCCATCAGTTGGTGGACTACATTCGTGAATAAAGACCCAAAGTATCAATCATTCCAGACCTAACCCTACTATTCCAAGCTCTGCTAACTTCGCTCTAAATTATCAACAAAATCCTCCCTGAGAATTCTCTGTAGAAAGCATTTAAAAATCGCGACATCTATTATGTATATTAATAACTTAACGACTTCGAGGTCTTGTGTTATCCATTCGTGTTCTGACCTCCGAGTCACACTCATAGAAATAAACACGTCAAGCAAACTATCCAACTAAATAACTATCCAAAATTCTCCCTATCTAACCTCTGCCTTCCCAATGCAATGCATCAGTTCGTGGATTACAATCATCAATAATGAGCCAAAGTATCAATCATCCCAAACCTAACCTTACCACTCCAAGCTCTACTAACTCCCCTCCAAATTATAAAAAAAAATCCTCCCTGAAAATTCTCCCTCACCTCTCTCTTCCCAATGCAGCCCATCAGTTCATGTATTACAATCGTCCAAACAGAGAAAAACGAATACCCAAGGAGCGTCGAGAGCGGGAAGCGTCGATACCAGTCGCGGCGTCTGCTCCACTGTCGAGTGCATCGCTCTGAAATTAGTCGAGGCGCGTTTGCGCCGTGCACGGACCACAGAAGAAGTCCCGTTGGGGGTGGTAGGAGCAGGGGTGGGGGCCAGTAAGAGTGGAAGGACGAACGGGAGACGCAGGTGGGCGGAGCGTGGCGCTGCGGGGCAGCTCGTGGCTCCGCCCAGATTCCCGAGGTCGTAACCATCGAGTCGGCGCCTGGCGTCCTCGCCTCTCGTCGCGAAATGCATTTCTGCGCGGCGTTCGAGAACTTCGAGTCTTATCGGTACGACCAGCGAGATGTTCGATAAATTTCGGCGCGCCATCTCGCGTCAGTCCTCTCCTCTCGCCCCTAAATCTGACGGCTGTCGCAATATTGTCCCTCGAAGTGCCGCAAACGTCCTTTTTCGTCGCTTGTTTATTTCACCGGTGCTCGTTTCGTTCGAGCCATCGCTCCGTTTTGATGTTTTCATTGCGATGCCGCACGCCTAACGAATTTCGCAAGGTGGTTTCTGGAGTATACGCCATTGGTGCTTTGGGGTTGGTTGGTTGGTTGGTTCAGTAACTAGAAACTTTTTTGCAGAGGGTTTTAATTGTTTGATGTCCTGATTTTCCGATTTCAAGACCTCTTTGTCTAGCCTCACTTGATGTAGGGCTAGTGAGGATTGAGGAAATAAGCGACTTGATTGATTTACTCCAGGAATTCTCAGCTTTCGATTCTTAGTGGTAGATTGTGAATTTTTCTAGTAATTATATATCTGGAAAAAAGATGGCGTTGAACTTCGGAATTCTCGTAGCAAAAGCTGTGGTCTAATGTGGATAGTTCTGGTAATTTCACGTTTGGAAGAAAGATGGCGCCGAACCTTTGAGTTCTGATAGTTAAAGCTGTGATCTAATATGAATAATTCTGTTAATTTCACATTTGTAAAAAAGATGGCGTCAAACCTTTGAAATTCTCATAGAAAAAGCTGTGATCTAATGTGGATACTTTCATTAATTTCTCATTTGTAAGCAAGACGGCGTCGACCCTTTGAATTCTCATAGCAAAAGCTGTGATCTAATGTGAATAGTTTTATTAATTTCACTTCTTTAAAGAAAATGGCGCCGAACTTTGGAATTCTCATAGTAAAACCTGTGATCTAATATGGATAGTTCTGTTAATTTTGCTTTTGTAAAAAAAAATGGCGTCGAACCTTAGAATTCTCATAGCCACCGCTTTCCTCTAATCTATATATTTCTGTTAACTTCACATCTGTAAAGAAGGTGGCGTCGAACTAGACTAGCACAAGTACCCAACCCAAGTTAATCGACAGTGGCTACCTCTTCGCGAGGGATTTACATTTATCGTTTCACCCTGTATATGTATTGTGAGAGTGAATGAGATTTGCTCGAGGACGAGGCTCTCTGACGCTGGTTCCCTTTTACGCGTGAAAGCTTATCGATATCCCCTCGCTGAAATCTCGTCTTCCCTGCTTTTTACCACGCACTCACTCCTGGAACAAAAGACGATGACTGTAATTTTCGCGAGAAGTGTCCGGCTGTGACGAGTCGTCAGCCACAATTAAGGACCGTTTACCTTGAAGAGACTGTGCATTTGCGAACTGTAACAATGGACACCCTTTCGCTTGATCTTTTTTCGTGTTTCACCACCTATGGCGCACGTATCATTACAATCTGAACGTCACGTGACAACTTGACTGTTGAAGTTTAAAGATATCACGTGGTTCTTATTTCTATTTCTATATCTCGGTCTTTTTCTATATGCAAACTTCTGTTATTTTATTTATTTACATTGATCCTGCAATTCATTGATTCATTGAACAAAAATTCATTGATTATCGTATATTTAATTTCACTACTCAAAGTTTTACTAAGCTCTACGTGGCGAGACTTAGGGTGAAGAGAACAGTGTGCTGGAGTAGCTTTAATTTGAAGAGTAGCTTTAATACGTTCACGCCGGCGTGTACCACCGGTGGCTCACGCTAGCGTGTCTATCAGATGGCATGTACCACCGCGCCGCCCCGTAACGAGAATCCCAAATAGCAACGCCGGCGTGAATGTGTTAACCTAAGGTTCGATATTTGTGTACTTATGATTTTTCCATAATTTCTGCTATCTTTGTCCAATGCAGCTGAAATTTTGTCGAAGTTAAAAATTATAATTTAAAATAAAAACACTCTTAGAATCCTACATTCAACAGAGCTTATTTTAATTATATAGAAAACTATATTTTACGCCTATTAAGATTCTTGGATTTTCACGTTTCTGCAATTATAAATGCCTTGGAAGCTTGCGTTTTAATACGCAAAATAAAAAAAGAGAAACTATCGTCGACGATAAACGCTAATCGTGGTAGTAAACGATAACAAAAGTGGAGGAAAGCTCGTTAAACACAATCGACGGGGCAATCTGATTAGCCAGCGATTGGTAAACCGATGCCCTCGTTAATAATTTATCGACTGACATTCAATCCATTAACATTGATCCCGTCGCTAATACGTGACTAATACGCAACGAGTGGATGGCTTTATAATGATCGATTTAGTGAATAAATGAAACGAGCATTAATATCATGATCGATTATGCACCTTTGCATACTTCAGCTCGCCGTACTCACGTCGAACCCGTTTTTAGCGACGCAACCGTGCAACTTTGTAAATTACTCGTAAATATGGAACGTATCGATTTTATCTTTATGGAAGAAAAATTGCATTTTAGAGGTGAGACTACTTTTTATCATTTTCATCGTTATTTCACTTTCGGGTCTATTTTATTGTACAGTAAAATTCTGTTTATAACAATTTACTGTTCGAGATACAGTTTATATTGCTCATTAGTTCGATACACTGTTCTTTAGCTCATTTTTTAAATGAGGGAAATGATTTCCAATGGCACTTTGATGAAGCTCGGGTAAATAAATTGTTCGTTTGGTTGAAGATTTAATATAACAACTATGAATATTTAGTCCTTGTATATAATTATAGTCCTTAGAAAAAAATTATTAGAAAAATATTCTATAATATAAGTAATATGTATTTTTATTTTTGTTATTGTATTTGGTATCAAGGACATATTGCCACTAAATAAAGTATTATTATTATCATTATTATTATTTATAATAAAGACTATTAGGGTGAACCGAAATTTCGTGCGTTTTTGAAGAGCTACAAAATGGTATATAACACTTGCAATATAAAATAATTTCAATAGATTCACCCTAATATTTATAACTCAAAAAAATTAATGACAGAAGTAGAGAATAAATTATATGAACAATATGCAACTGCATTTAATAATAATGCAGAATAAATACGGCAATCATTAAACATTAATTAACGAGTTTGTATATACAATTATATCTAAGAGAATCGTCTCTTTTTTTATTTCCAGAAAGCACAACTTCGCATTGCGTAGGCTGCGGCGGCCGAATCCACGATCAGTGGATTTTGAGAGTAGCGCCAAATTTGGAATGGCACGCGGCATGTTTGAAGTGCGCGGAGTGCCAGCAGTTTTTGGACGAGCATTGCACCTGCTTCGTACGAGATGGAAAAACCTACTGCAAACGGGATTACGTCAGGTAATGAATTATTCAGCGTTGCTATCGGTAATAAACGGCGAAAGCGCGAGGAAATATTAGTCTTCGAGTTGGAACATAAATAGGATAATTGGATAATTAGCTGATACGTTATCGGAACAATTATTAAGCAAATGAGAAACAAGAGACAATTACTGAATATGTAAGTGGGAGACACTGGAACGAACTGTGGCGTGAAAATGGTAGCGTAGTGGTAGATTTGCTGTCGTTACCAATGAAGGGTTATTCGGTCCGTGTAAGTTGGCAGCATTGTCCTTTTGTTCTGCTGTCTTTCCTGTATTTCCCCTTGCACTCACTCTCTCGTGGCGTCGCTTCACGGTGCGTGTTTTTAATATATTGTATAATACGTTTATTTTAAAAGATCGCGAAACAAAACGAACGATACGTTACACACAACGAACGATACGTTAAAATCTATTGATAGGAACGCTGTGGGAGGTTGAACAAAACACCAAGAAGCACTAATAACGTATAATGTACGTCTTCATTAGTCACTGCAAATCGAGGTTATGATCGGTATCAGCGCGATATGTTCAGACTATCGAGAAAGAAAACAATACAGGTGTATTGTAATAATACACATTTTGAATGATCCTTTCTATTTTCAGCTACTTTTGTTTAAGTTTCTTTAAATTCGCATAAATCGCAGCATAGTAATAATGAGCTCCAAGAGTAAACCGATTATCATTGTATTAATCCATTAGAATGTTTATGAATGCATACATGAATTTATGCATACATGAATGCATTCATGCCTTCATGAAATATCAACAATAATATGCAATTTGTATAATTTAGAAGCTAAAGCAGCCTTTCATTCGAGTTTCCACTTTCCCTCTCTTTCTTTTTCCAATCCAATCCATTCCTTTTTCTGTAGTATATACATTTACTACATATTTGTAAGGATATTTATTTCGAGGTTCGGCGTAAAACTGTTAAAATTCAAAGACAACAGACAACATATCACAGACAAATTCAAATCGCAATATAAAATACAAAATGAATGACTAATTAATAAATTACTAACACAAACATAACTGACAACTATAAAACGTATAAACATACCTAGTGGTTTTAAATATTAACATTCATCCAACATTCACATTACAATACATTTATTATTAATAGCGAACAACTTAAAATTGTTAAATGTCTCTGCTGGACGTTCGATAACAGTGGAACGAGAACCGAAGGGAACACCCAGAAGGGAACGTTTTACCCCGGTTGTTTCGACTTTTCGACCAAGACGATAGTAACAACAAACACGCGTCATCGGTGTCTCTCCGTCGCTGGCAAATCCGTGCCGACCGGATACGCCAGTCTTCTTCTTCGTCACGGAGGCATTTCGACGTCCGATGGATCAATGCAAATAAACCGCCTGTCCTCGGCGGAGAAAAATATTTGGCGCAGGTTGCCAAGGGGATCCCCGAATCGACGCTGCCGGTTAAAAAGTCCCGTCTCTCTTTCCGATGACGCCACTCGTTTCGGATTACGTTCGCGAACGCCGCGAAACTCGTGAATCGGCCTCACTGTGCCCCTTCTCTCTATTTGTTTAGATTATTCGCGCGTGTTTAGTCTTTTTATTCTCTCGCCAGTCGGTGGTTTCTCAATTCCAGGTTTAAATTAAAACCTCCTGGTGTTTTTGCGCCTCTCAAACCGATCTGCCATCTTTGGATCGCGAGGAAAGAGTGGACAGAGTGCACGAGACATTCTTTTTCGAGTTATTTCTTAGGTTTGTATATATTCGAATTGTATATAATCGAAATTATTGATAGAGGAGAAATTAAGAAAATTAGGTAAGGAATTTGTTTCACTATTCTGGAAAACGTAACAACTAAGAAATTTGAATTTGGTCCAGCGCCATCTAAGCAGACGCTATTCTGAAATAAAAATGGCGACATGTCTCATGCGTAGCAACTAAATCCCACATTTCTCTTTTCTTAACGCAATTTTTAATATTAAGGAAAACTAGGACCTTGTAAATTATTCCTTTCAATAATAATCTTCATCTGTTCATTTGATCCATACAATCTAAAAAGTATACTACCATCTTTCCTTGGACATTTATAAAATCAAATAAAAGATATAACAATCTATCCTTATAAAAGACAATTTAACCCTAACAGCAGCGCCATCTTAGCAGACACTACTCTAAATAAAATAAAAATGGCGACGTGTCTCATACGTAGCAACTAAATTCCATATTTCTCTTTTCTCAAGGCAATTTCCAAAATTAAAAAAAGTGGCAATCTATCCTTATAAAAGATAATTTAAACAAATTCTATTTTACTTACTTATCACTTCCAATGACGAGATTCACCTGATCTACATCATTTCTTCACGAAATATTTTCCATAAACCTAGCCCAAGACAATTAATTCTGCATTCGATTCCGTCGGTTCGACGCAACCACGTGTGAACTGCACTTTTTGTTACGGATGCATTTCTCTGAGCGGACGGCAGCTTCTGCTCAGTATATCTCGGATAAAAATACTCTGAAGAAACGCTCTGTCAGTTCTTACTTTCTTCGTTCCCTTCCCTTCCTCCAATTCTCCCTCGTCGAGGGAGCGTTTTTATTCTGTTTTTATTTCCCTGGAATCTCACCGTTTGCAAATGCGTTCCGAAAAGACCGTATCGCGTGTCGTTGGAGAATGCTACCAGTTTTGCATTAATTACCATATTGCACTCGGCCGGGGCCGTTTTTATTCGCTCCTCAAGATTTCGCGGGTGTACTTGCTTCTTTTGATTTCCTTTGTTCGCGAACTGTGCGATAAATTCGTCTCGCCGAATTAAGCGAAGCCCGTTAAACTAAGTTTAATAAACTTAAACTACTACTTAAACTTACTACGGCCGCCATTTTCTGCAATTTTCCTCGACTATCATGTCTTGTAATAGCTTTAATGTCTGACAAAAACAATTTATTGGATCCGGAATGAAATGGATTGACGTGGATCGTCCTGAATAATCTCGCCCGATCTACGAATTCACGTTTCTACGTTCGAGGGGAATGGAGATGGAAGAAATGGCTACTTCTCGGATCTGGATTCGAAAATTTGAAAAGAATCATACTAATTTACAGCCAAAATGTACATTCAAATTTTTTTATTAAGCTGGGCATTATTAAGGATTCGTCACTTATGCGCAAAAAATGCATTCTTTTTTGCAGCACAGAACAAGGAAGACAAAAAAATTTGTTTAAACCATCAATATTACGTTAAAATTGATATTTCAAACTTTAAAATGCTTTTTCGTATTTTTGTCTACGATGATTTTTCACTTAGTATCGATACCTTTTGTAAAAAATGCGCATTTTTGTTCAAAGTCGTATAAATCGGTCAGAAAAAATTATAGGACAATTTCTAAAAAAGCGTTTTATAGGTAACATATTGTAGTTTACACAATTTGAGTTGAACTTTTCGAAATAATATTTTTGCATTGACTTTCGAGTTGTTAAAAATACGTAATTTTAAGGAAATTACGTGTTACTTTGTAAAACACAAAACAAAAATACAATAGAAATTTAAGAATCGCATAATAGCACGTTAAAGTTGAAACTTCAAGCTTTAAAACGCTTTTTTAATTTTATTTTTACGATGATTTTTCACTGACTTACTTAGCTATTGGAATACAGCCTACTTTTTAGGGTTCAAAAGTGTCCCCTATCTTTTTTGTACGAGTGTAGATAGGCCTGTAACACTTAAACTATTGAACGGATTGGAAAACAATATAAGAAGAAATTGTTAGAAATTGGATTACCTTTAATATGGCACCTTGCATGACCCAATCGGAGGTTTATGATTTGAAATATAGCCTAAAATGTGAATTTTACTCAGAAAAAAATCGAAACAAAATTCAAAAATTCATATAAAGCAAACCTGTATATAGAAAAATGTTTCATTGCGGTTGCAGAGTTTAATAAGCCAAAATACATAAGAAAAAAATTGTGGCACTGAATGTACATTTTTTTTAATTTTGTAGACTAGTAAAAAAAATTCAAAAATTCATATAAAAAAACCTATACATAGAAAAATTTTTCATTGCGATTTTCGAGTTATGCAGTTCAAAATACATAAGAAAAAAATTGTGGCATTGAATGTACATTTCTTTTTTATTTTGTAAACTAGTGTTATTATTGACAAAGCATTCAAAGTAATTAATTCCTTCCAAGCTGTCGTAGAATTCTATTTAATTCCAAATGTCGGAGCAATGTATCGAACGATGCATCAGGAATAGCTAACCATCGCCAACGCAGTGTCAATTATTAGTTGCTAAACATGATTTATCGCCGTCGTCACCTTCCATTTCTTCGCCTTTGCATCGCCTCCGCGTGGTATTCCTTTCATTCCGTTCTATAAACTGAAAAAAGTGATTTAACCGATACGTTACGTTGCGTCACGGCTGAACAGCCATCGGAATGTTAACTATTTCAATTAATTATCATCGATACACGGTAACGCAATTACTCGAATAATTGGCAATTGACTGGCTACCACCAGGACTGAATTCCGGATCGCATGAAACTTTCTATTAATAAAATTAGGCAATTTGTCGACTAATGAATGCAATTTACCTCGATCGGAGAAACCTGACACAATTAGTTCAAAAACCGATAATTAACTGCTCCAGGACCGGCCTGTAAGCTCAATTTTGCGGGAAAGTGCGAATACATGAAAGTCGACGTAACTAATTGGTATTAATTATGAATAAAGAGGGTTTGTTGCAAATCTCTAATTAACAAAGAGTAAATTATGCCCGATAATTAATTATGCCCGATAATTAATAATGCCCGAAAGAATCCTGCAATCCATTAGTTAAATGTCTTATGTTGATTATTTTACACAATTGAGTGCAAGCTTGTCTAAACTTGATTGTGTTACTCGATCTAAACAAACGTTTCACGTTAAAATAAAGGAAGATTATAAATATAACACATTATTAATGTTATCTGAAAATTGTCACAAAACAATCGGTGACTAGATTCTCAGAATTTACATTTATCGAGTCGTGAATTTATTTGATAAAAATTAAGTTTAAAGGAAGAAACATGTCACGTATTATTTGGAGGATTTTATGTACGTTCTACACTTATTTTATTTAATATAATTTAGTTTTTTCCATCAATGAACGATTACTGGAATTATTAACGAACCGCGATTGAGTATCCAATTTCCAATGTATTATTAAAGACAATTCGATTTGTTTCAGGCTATTCGGGACGAAATGCGACAAGTGCAGCGAGTGCTTCAGCAAGGATGATTACGTGATGAGAGCAAAGAGCAAGATTTATCACATAAAGTGCTTCCGATGTTCGGCGTGCATGAGGCAGCTGGTACCTGGCGACGAATTTGCCTTGAGACAGGATGGTCTCTTCTGTAGGCACGATCACGACGTCCTGGAAGGCGGAAAACTCTGTTCGGGGGCCGCTGGTGTTCCTGGAAACGAGAACAACAACAACGCTTCACTCATGAACAACAACCACCATCTGCATCCCAACGACGGCTCGATATCAGGTAGAAGAACCATTTTCCTTTTAGTATTTGTCTATGATTATTATAGCTACTTAATATAGTCCGATAATTGAGTCTGTTTTAACTCTGGTCTTCCAAATTATGAATGCTTATTTGGTTTTTCTAGACAAAATTATTATTAGGAATTTATATTTAATCTCTGTAATAGTTTTACTTAGTTAAAATGTTCTAATAATCGAATTGTTTCTAATTAGAAACACTAATCTGATTTTTGTAGATAAAATTATACCACGGAATTTAAATTTAATTTCTACAATAATTTTACACACTTAGGATGCTCTAGTAATGGAGTCTTCCAAATTACAAACACTAATCTAATTTTTCTAAACCAAATTACTCCTCAGAATCTAATTTAATTCCTACAATAATTTTACACACTTAGGATGCTCTAGTAATGGAGTCTTCCCAATCACGAACACAAATCTAATTTTTCTAAACAAAATTACTTCTCAGAATTTAAATTCACTTTCAACAATAATTTTATATACTTAAAATGCTCTAATAACCAACTCTTCCCAATCACAAACACAAATCTAATTTTTCTAAACAAAATTACTCCTCGAAATTTAAATTCAATTTAATTTAGCTATTGGTATATCACTCGAAAGAACACGTACGATATTAATCCAAGTAGCAAGTTTCGCGAAACATGATTGGATGGCGTATCTCATGACTTTTATCACGTCGTCAGACATGCGCAACTAACTTGTGGATTAAATTGCCTGGACACGGGCTATCTAGGCACAAAGACCAAATTTGCGAAAGGGTACGCGCTCGAGGGGAGGCTCAAAGGGCCCTCCTGACATAACGGTATTGTGTTAGGATCACCGGGGTCATAATTAGGTGTTGATAATTGAAGCCGCTAAGACCTGGAAGGCTTGACCACTTCCCTCCTACGCACCGGGATTACACGGGATTAGTGTTCTTCGAGCCAGCCGTCCTAATATGCAAACACACATTGAATGGATACGCTGGATTAAACGTCCAATGAGGCTCGCGTTCATGATAATTTAATTATCAGTGATCACGTTGTATCACATTGCTCTATTATATAGAGCAATCAGGCTATGAGCAATCTTACATTGTTTACGAAGTTATTCATTATAACTAGACTGCGGATATCATGCATTTTATGTGTTTATAGGAGTGAATGGAACAAATATATAATGCTAAATATGTAAATATAAGGAGAAGTATTAAACCTCAGTAAATATTTTTTCTGGTTACTTAATATATATAGAATTATATATATAAAATTATCCAATAATTAGTAGCATATATTCTACATATATTATATGTATGTATATTTTGTATGTTTTATATATTAGTGTATATCATAAATGCATGAAATTCATTATTGAAACAAAATGATCAAAAGAAAAATAAATAAAATATACATATTGAAATAAATTGAATTTTATAAAATACAAACAAAATGTCTAAATAAAATGACACTCAATGTTACTGAAATAAAATGATCAAAAAAATAAATAAATAAAATACGATGAATTTTGGCAACAAAAATAAAATGTCATCCAAGTAAAATGACACTTAACAGTACCGAAATAAAATGCTCAAAAAAAGAAATGAAAAATATATATAGTAAAATACAATGAATCTTGTAAAATACAAATAAAATGACACTTAACGTTACTGAAATAAAATGTTCAGAAAATAAAAATAAAAGAAGATATACATTTAAATATAATGCGTTTTGTAAAATACAAATATAATGAATTTTGTAAAATACAAATAAAATGACACTTAACGTTACTGAAATAAAATGGTCAAAATGAGACAAGTACGAGACAGTTACTCGGCGAGCAGAAAAATTATACCACGTGCATAGGGATTAAACGGTGAATGAATCCCATGCCACCGCCACTGGAATAGCTTTGTTATTCAGCGTACATTTAGACGTACGGTCTAACGACGTGCCACGGCGCTGGTTAATCGGTGATAATTGGAAATTGTATAGTACGCGACACGGAGGCCAGTTGGAATACGTCCCTCCTAATTCCCGCCGTAAACAATTTCGTGGAGTCGCGCGCGACCCGCATATTTTCCATGGTGTTTGTCACATGGGAGCTTCCTTATGGAGATTGTTGCTTCTAAACATCTTTCTTATTTTTTTTTCTCTCGATTCACGGCACCTTGGACCACGGCACACACGACGGGGCAGTGGTTTGACAACTCTTTACAGAGGCGCCGAGGTGTCAAATGTAACACCTCTCTGCCAACTACCGTGGCACATAGCTACGCACGATCCCTTTCATTTCCTCGTTTTTTTTTCCTTTATGAAAGTTTATTTCGTTGTGCTCTTTCTTTTTTTGTCTCCCGTTCGGGAGTCGCTTCCTTCTTACACGAGTTAATGGGAGGGCCAGCTATGAAAATCACGCCTGGAGCCGTTCCACCGACAGGATTTCACCTGAGGCCCACCGACAGCACTTGCCTTTCGAATATTCACGGCGTTCATTTCGAATTTGGACTGACGTGTAACACTAGATTCTTACATCTTGGATTCATGTATACAGACAGTCTCATAAATATTCGTATCCTCTACGTCTCGTAAAGAAATTTGTTTAAATTAAATAATTGGTTCGATGTTTTCAAATAAATGTTTCGTTATATATATGTACGTGGATGAACTTTACACTTGTATATATATATAAAATGCTCAGAAAAAAAATTAAATGTCCTTTTATTTAGACAACATTCAATTTGTATTTTATAAAAGTCATTTTATTTTAATATATATATTTTAGTTCTTTTTTGTTTCACCATTTTATTTTATTTTTATTTTCAGCATTTTAATAATGTATATTTATTTTAATATTTCTGTAACGTTGTGTGCCATTTTATTTAGGCGACATTTTATTTGTATACATATATATATACATTAAAATGTTATGAATTTTATGAAATTCAAATAAAATGTCGTCTAAATAAAATGACATTCAATGTTACTGACATAAAATGCTGAAAATAAAAATACAATACAATGAATTTTGTCAAAAAAAAAAAAAAAGTATGTCATCCAAATAAAATGACACTTAACGTTACTCTGTTGGATGTCTTCAAAGAATATGAAAATCAACTTCCTTTTCTAAAAAGAATTGATAGATTTGTGTGAAGTCTAAAAATAAAAGGATATGGAAGTACATCTTCATCTTTAACACGATTAAAATTTAAGCATACTTCACTCTTTAGAAGTGGCAGGAAGAAAATTGATCAAAGCCATGGTATTTTCTGGGAACCCCAGTACGTAGAAATAGACGTAGGATTTCGTTGACTACTTCAGCATCCGCAAACATTCGATTCCGGCCACCGAATCCTTCCGAAGGACGCCGGCAAGGAAACTGGATCCTTATCGTGGCACGAGTTACTTATTACTCGTTAATTAGTAGTTAATGAAATTCGACGCTCAACAGGTTTCTCTGTTTGGCCGCCTGAAATGTGCCCCGAAAGGTTTGTGATTCTTCTTTTTCGGCTCGTTCGAGCACTCCTCTTCTCTGATCGATGCGACCGACGAGGGAACTAAACCTGAAAACTCTGATCCTTGCTGAAACTCGTAGAGAGAAACATTTAATATCAACTTCTTAACGATACAATTTTTGTATGCCTTCCATTTTTAATCGAGCAACACTTTCAATCGATTACCATTTCCAGGTACCCTTTTTACGTGAACTCTAGTTTACTTAACCCTTTATTTACTGGCGGAACTTGTACGTAAATTTTCTCGTGTTACTGTATTAATTAAACTCTTTGAAACCTATTGTGACTTTCAAGTCCACTTCTATAAAGTTCGTTTTTAATTGTTGGATGGCAGCACAAGTTTTTTTTCTTTTGGAAACTTGTTACAGACGACTCCATAAGATGATATAAGACCAAGATGGACGCCTAGATTTTAAAAACTGTTGGAAATGTTTTTCATCTCCATGTTGGCAAACATGCATATAGTGGAAATATTCCTTTTTCACAATTGGCAACCATGTACGCCATCTCGTGTGGTATACCAGTAAAGTTTTCATGTATCATGTGTTCTCATTGCGTAACCCTGTAACCTCTGCTACAGGTTATGGGTTCAGCACTAAAACACTATTTCTACCATATTTTGTATAAAATTTTCGAACTGCGGCCGTCAAACTTTCATTATTTTTGAAATATTGTTTAATAATGAAATATTGTTGTATCGTATAACCTCCATTTTTACTAACCTTAAACTCTCAGCTGTCAAATAGTTCTTTTTTCAAGGTTGCCAACAATTTACTGCAAAAATGGCGGCAAATTCAAATCTTGCATTAACTTCAGGACACTCTTTATTACTACAGTACACAAAATGGTACATTGGACTTCATACCTAATCAACTCTAGGTATCCAAGAATCCACCGAAGTCCACGTGGTAAATTCTCCTGGATCGCCATTCGATTCCACAAAAACGCTCTCGAAGACGTCTTCGATCCTCCTTTTTGGACTCGACGCCGATCACGGAATCGCGTTTGAAGTTTGCTCATCGACAATATTGTCTTTCGGCTCTCGAATACCTACCAGACATTCGTCTTTGCGTTCTCCATCCGCCATGTTGAACCGCTATCCGGATCTCCCATTAGCCAGAGAGGAACGTTTCGCAAGACCGGTTGGGGACGACAGCATTCTACTCTTCATTCTCCTGATTTAGTCGCGTTGCTCTTCCTCGAGAAGTCAGTTTCCCTCCAAACGGGCAGTGAATCGGTTCAGGAAATAGTTTCTTGATGGATTTGTTCAAACCATTCTAATAGTTGATTTTATATTGTTGCGCCCAGGGTGCCGAAGAGTGAGGAGAAACCATTATAAGAACTCAATTTATAAAAGAATAATAACTTTGAACATTTATTTACAACGATAACTTTATCAACTTTGAGATATGGTAAAGACGTCCGTTCATATCAATGATCATAAACAATGATCCGGAACAAAATGTGTGTAATTAATGTAATCAACGAGTGGAAGCCTTACATATCTCCTAATTTAGTCGCGTTGCTCTTCCCTGAGAAGTCAGATTTTGATTCCAAATGAGAAGCGTATCACTATACTTCCTAACCTCACTTTTTCTCCCATTCAATCTTTCACCTCCTGCCACTTTACTCACTCCCTTCATTCATCCTTTACACACTCTCAATTCTCCCTAAACTCTTTTCTCTTATACCCACTTTCACCCCTTTGAGATCTCTAGAACCTGAAGTTTCAAAATCCTACTACCTATGAGTTCTGGAATCTGCAGACGCTATGATCTCTCAGTTTTGAAATCCCTAGAAGCTGAGATCTCTAGATCCTAGTAGCTTTGAGTCCTGGAAACTATAGATGCTAAAATCCCTAAATCTTGAGGTCTCTATAACTTAAAATTTCCAAATCCTAATACTTCTAAGTCCTGAAGTCTCCACATTCTAGAATCACGAACAAAACATATGTAATCACTATAACCAATGAATAGAAGCCCCCCTCCCCCAAATCACATCCCCATTACTCCTCCACTCTAATAGATCATCCTCTCCACTTGTCAAGCTTTCTGCAACAATCGAAATCATAGCAATTGAGGTCACAGTAATCGTACTCCATCAATCACTATTCGTCCATTAAAACTTCAACGTTTAATCGTGATTTAATCGACGTGTTCGCAGATTCGGGGTCCGAGAGCGGATCACACAAAGCCAGCGTGGGAGGCAATCGAGGAACGGGCAGCCATAAAAGCAGCGGCGGTTCTGACGGAAAGCCGACCAGAGTTCGCACAGTGCTGAACGAGAAACAGCTTCACACTCTGAGAACTTGTTACGCAGCGAATCCGCGACCCGACGCACTTATGAAGGAGCAGCTGGTGGAGATGACGGGCCTAAGTCCGCGCGTAATCAGGGTATGGTTCCAGAACAAACGGTGCAAGGACAAGAAGAAGACCATCGCCATGAAGCAACAGATGCAGGAAAAGGTGGGTAGGGGTGCCAAACTTCAGGCTTGAGATCCCTTGAGATGTTTCAATTGGAGCTTGAAGTGCCTTGAGATGCTTAAATTGAATCTTGGAGTGTCTTGAGATGCTTGATTTTTGGAATTATGTTGATTTTATGGTGTCATGGTAACTCCAGATTCTAAATTTCTTCAATCCTGAGATCCCTAATCCGTGTAATCTCTGTATCTTGGAATCTCTGAGTCCTGGAATCTACAGATGTTAGAATCCCTAAGCTCTGAGATCTCTATAAATCCGAGATTTCTAAGTCGTAGTACCTCTGAGTCTTAGAATCTGTAGGTGTTAGAATCCGTAAACTTTAAGATCTCTAGAACCTAGTACCCAAAGTTCTGTAATCTGCAGATGCTAGAATCCCTAACCCTTGAGGTTTCTAGAACCTGAGATCTCTAGTTCCTAGTATCGCTGACCCACAACATCTCTAAATTCTGAGACTCCTGCAATATCCGAACCCTGGGATCCTCAAGTCCTGAACTCCCTATAAAACGATGAACAGTCCACGATCATACCCGACACTGCCCCATAAATTAACCCCATTACTCACCCTAGTTACAGTACAATAAAACGTAATTTCGAGAACAATTCCATGAATCGAGACCCTGTCTGTTGCAGGACGGTCGTAAACTGGGCTTCGGAGGAATGCACGGAATTCCAATGGTGGCCAGCAGTCCCGTGAGACACGAAAGTTCCATAGGAATGACGCCACTGGAGGTGCAAGCTTATCAACCACCGTGGAAGGCTCTTTCGGACTTCGCTCTTCATACCGACTTAGACAGGCTAGACCCCAACACCCCATCGTTCCACCACTTGGTGTCACAGGTAATCAACGCCACTTGATTATTTATTGTGTGGTTGCATTTAAGTGAAGTAAATAAGTATAGAATATGAGAGAGAGAGAGAGAGAGAGAGAGAGAGAGAGAGAAAGAGAGAGAGAGAGAATTTGAGGTGTAAGAGAAGCCTGCTTGGACCGCACGATACTTTCAAGTGTACCTTGAAGAAAACGCATGAGACCCAGTGAATATTTAGATGAAAGACGCTAGGTGTGTATAAAGTTAAAGGGAGGCTGCAAGAATGCAAGAATTTTGGAATCAGAGCGTGAAAAGATCAGTGTAAGAATCAGAAAGCCAAGCTACGTGTACAACTAACAATGTATCAGTGTTATTTCAATTTACAGGATGTCCCAAGAAAGTTGGCGGAGGTCCTTGAAAGGAGTTATTCGGGAGGTGATTTGAAACAACTTTTTCCTTAGCGAAAATGTTGTCTGAGGTTTTTGTTAAGGAGATATAAACAGAAACCTCCAAACAATCAGAGCGCTCATGGAGCGTAAACTACGCGCTGGGCGGCCGCAGTAGCATAGGCTACGCGCTAGACAGCCGCAGTGAGTAGGCTACGCGCTGAGCGGCCGCAGTAGCACATTGGCTACGCGCTTAGTAGCCGCGATAGCGTAGGTTACGCACTAGTAGTCAGCCGCAGTGCGTAGGCTACTCACTAGACAGCCGCGCTCTGATTGCTCGAAGTTTTCTGTTAATATCTCCTTAACGAATCCACGTACAACATTTTCGCTAAGGAAAAAGTTGTTTAAAATCACCTTCCGAACCACCCCCTTCAAGGACCTCCAACATTTTTGGATCAATCCTATATTATAGACACCATAAGCAACGAACAAGTTAAATTAACGATTCGATAATCCTCTTTCAGATGCATGGCTACGATCTCCACGGTGGACCACCTCAATTGCCACCTCCAGGCATGCTCGGCGGACCCATGAACGACGGTGGAGGCGGCGGGGGTGGCGGTCCTCTGCCACCGCCCGGTCCTCATCATCCTGGCAGCGGTGGTCCGGACATGAGTCAGCATCCTGACAGCACCGATAGCTACGTAACTTATCTCGAAAGTGACAGTGACTCCCTTCACCACGATACAGGAAGTCCATAGTGTTGTGCAGTGTGGCCAGAACGAAAGTGTCCGCTTTCTTCGTGGTCTTCTTTTAACAAGTGCTTGAAGAGAATAGTAGTCTGCGAGAACACATAGGGGTGAAATGAATATAGAGTGAAATGAATATAGAGTGAAATGTACAGCTGGGACT
Source organism: Hylaeus anthracinus (assembly GCF_026225885.1). Taxonomy (NCBI): domain Eukaryota; kingdom Metazoa; phylum Arthropoda; class Insecta; order Hymenoptera; family Colletidae; genus Hylaeus; species Hylaeus anthracinus. The sequence continues at coordinate 1,568,301 of NW_026534838.1, forward strand.
ATTTGAAAGTTGTTTGGAAAGCTTGAAGCTTATCTTGAGAGGTAGCTTGACCCTTTCGCGCCTGACACGATTTCTCCAGAGGAACGTGTGTAAAATGTTTCCTTTTTCATCGAGGAATGTTTCCTTTTTCGTCGACAAAGCCGACCGCGGCGACTGGAAAACCCAAACAAATCAAATTTTAGTAAACCGAATTTTCGGTGTGTCGCTGAGTCTTCGAATACGGTGAATCCTGCCTAAGAGGCGCGATGGTTCTCTGCTTAAGAGACGCTTGGTTACCCCCACCTCGGAAGGTGCTCGCAAGCACTACTCTCGAGCTTGGAGTGGATATCGATCAGACTCGTCGACGCCTAAGAGACATCTAAGGTCTCGAGATAGCGCCTCTTAGACAGGAATCAATCTATACAACTGTGAACTCTTGATTTACTGTGATGTTGCAATTACATTATTTTAAATGAAATGAAAATTAAGAGCAATCGTTGTAGTTCGATAAAGCTGATTAAGTTTCAGGGTTTTTTAATATTAACATTTAGGCACCTTTCAGGAACTTAAATATTTTAAAGATTCAGATCCTTAGGAATGAGATTCTAAACGGAATTATATCGCAGTGATTCTTGGCACGCAAATTCCCTAATTATATTTGCATAAATTATTATTGGTATATTTATAGGGAACGTTCTATTTACTGTTTTTACAAAATTATAAGCTTATATTTAAATGTGTACTAAATGTAGAACGTTGTGTCCTTTCATAAAACATTGTTTGGCGTACGTAAGCTTACGAAATAATTATTTGATGAACAATTGGGCAACGAATAATTTTGTTGTTACCGAAATATGAAAAGTTTTCTTATCAGAAAGGTGTATCACGATTTTTAAAATATTTTGCTACCAATGTATCGAATGTTAATCTTATTCAATTCTTATTCCACTATAAAAAAATAATTTCGAATAATTATTCAAAATCTGACCAACGATATACAACTTTTCTTAAAATCTCACCATTAATTTCTGCGCGAAAGGGTTAAGAGCGATCGACCTTTTCTATAACTAAAATGAAAAAAAAAACAGAAAACGAATCGTAACAAAGAAAATAATCCGCAGGAACAAGAGCTTAAATAACAAAAAATCGCAGCAATGGTTCGAGTTGCCGCCATTAGATCGAAATAATTTAAAAACTATCGTAAGGACTGCAGGAAAGGAAATGCGTATCGGAGCGAATAAAAGTCGACGATTATTTAAACAATTATTTTGCCAAATTGTAGAGAAACTCGATTATTGATTAGGAGTGCGAGGAAGTCGTTGAGTACTGTTGGAAACTGACAAAAAAGGATCTGGAAGTAAGACAGTTGAGTAAACAAACAGTCCTTTTATACAGGGTGTCCCAAAACTCGCGTAGAAGCCGCAAATAGGGGGTAGCTGAGACGATTCTGAACAACAATTTCCTTTGCAAAAATGTCGGTGGGGGCTTCATTTTTGAATTATTAACGAAAAACACCGACCAATCACAGTGCCCGATTAGCACGCGCTCAGCTGGCTACGCAGCGACTTGGCGCAACCAGCCAATCCTGGGTCGAGCTTATGCTCTCGCGACTTGTGATTGGTCGGTGTTTTTCGTTAATAATTCAAAAATGAAGTCTCTACCGACATTTTTGCAAAGGAAAAAGTTGTTCAGAATCATCTCAGTTACCATTTCCGGCTCCTACGCGAGTTTTGGGACACCCTGTACAGTCGCGTAGTTACCCCCACCACTTCCCATAGCTGCGCGCGCAGATCTTAGCCTTCGTCGCTCATTCTCCCGCGCGAAATCGAGTTTGATAGACGTGTTAATTTCCTGGACCATCTCCTAACCTTCGACCAACCTTTCCTTTGGGCAGAATCCAGATTCATTTCCTTTATTTCATGGTACGTACATCAGGTTCGTTCTTGTCAGCTACCAAAAGTAGAAAGTATGTATATGAAATCGACGATCGAATTTATCGCAGTAATTGTAATTGATTTTTCGCGAGACGATCAGTAAAGAATCGATAAGTCCGTGGAAAACGCTATGGCGATATTTTTCAAAGTCACCCCCTGTAAAATGAAATTTAATTACGTTCAGTAATTAAAATTAGAAAGGAAGGACAAGGTTGTTATAATTTGCGAAGTGTGCAGACGAAATAGTGAAAATGACGATTAATTTGAGTATTTATTAAGATAGGTTGCCATCGTGCGGATATTTTTAAGCGAAATTCACCCTCGTACACTGAAATTGTCGATTTCGTCAATGTTCATACAGTTTCAGTGAATTTTTACGAGTGGAGGGGTGCAATAAATGTAGTGAAATTTTCTTAGATTATTCCTCTCAACGAAAAACGGTTGTATATTTAGGTTTTCAATATTCTGTTGAGAACATCATGTTGCGTTAATAACAAGGGTTGTCAGAGAATGAATAGTAGCGTATCGAAGTTGAATGAATTGATTAAATGAGTTTGTGATTGCATCTGGAATTCTGTTTTGGACCCAAAATCTAGCGATTGCATCAAAAATTAATAACTGAATTTTGTATCCTTTGCGCTTTGGATGATCTGTGTTTATTCTCGAGTTTCTTTTAGACTCGTTGAAACGACCAAAGAGCGTTTTTATCATCAAGATAAAGAGGAGGAACATAGCAGTTACGTCGACAGAGTTGGGCAAATTTGTGTATGAACAAAAAAAATTGAAATCAAAACAGTAATAATGTGTGTTCGTTCATGGTAAATAAAATATTTATTTGAAGAAAGTTTTATTTATAAATGAAGGACAACCTTTTTGTTAAGATTAGAATTTTTTTAAAAGACCCTCTTCATCTTCCATTAATTTATATCCATGTTTTTAATCATCTTCTCTGGTATTAATTCATTATTATTCAATTTCTTTCCCAGAGAATTCATTCAATGTCTCCTTTTATTATCCAACACCAATCATTTCAATATTAACACTTGAAATAATTCAAAATGGTTTCTTTTCAAAAGTTTATGGTTTATTTTTTAACACATAGAAATTGCTTATAATGTTCATTGCAGGTACGTATAGATTTGTAGGATTCGAAAGGTACAATAGATTCTGTATACTAATATTTAAATGACTTTTGAAAATGTACAGAACATCTTTGTTCATTGTAATAGATTGATGATTTTTCCCTTGTACAAAAGAAGTTTAAAAATGTCCATTAACCAGTTGAATAAGTATCTCCTGCAAATTTATAATTAAATGAAATAGTTCATAATTTCCGACATCGTTTTAAAGTCATTTAAATATACATTACTCAGTTTACTGAGTCTGCGTATCATAAACTTGCCACTCAAACTATCATAACATCAAAACACCATATATATGTTTCACCTTTTATATGTAAAAGATTAAAACATTTCTTGATACAAATTCATGATTCCTTCCAATTTCACTCATATCGCATATTATTTCTTCATCAAACTAAAGGTGAAAAAAAAAATGTTCAACTCTGATCGCCAGCTGCATTGCTAAGAACAAAGGAAAGACCTATTTTACATTGTAAATATAATTGTGTCCGCTGTAAATTCGGGCCACGGTAAACCAACCGGCGCAGTTAATTCATAATATCGATACACGAATAGTCGAGTCACGTTTAAAGAATAAACAAGTAATATCGACGATAGCACGTTATTCCTGATTTACGTTGTAAGTCGTATTGTAAACGCAGGTATGTACATTCGATTAATACCAAAGTGTGCGGAACTTCATGTGAACAAGTGGAACGCACTGAATTGTAAATAATATCCCACCCCTCTACGTTTTATTGTCGCTAATTAGTGGTTCGTTTTAGTGGTGATTCGTTTAGATGTTTGTATAGAATCGTTCCACACCGCTCCTCTTGTAATGTACATGTATAAAAAGCGAGAACATCGTAAACCCAACGTTTTCGTGATCTATTCGGATCGTCTTCGGATTTGTATAACATTTCTATACCGGCGCACACGTAATAAATTGTCCAATTAAATTACTGGCCCGAAAATTCATTTATAGCAAGACCCTTCTTGTTTCGTTAAAATTTTTACTAGCAAATAATTCAACGATCAAATTTCTTTTTTTTTTATTTTATTAAAATATTTACATCATACTTTCAGAGTTTTCTTTTGCTTTCATGAAATAAAATATACTGTAACGAAAATTAAATTTAAATGTGGAAGAATTATCGAGTGCTTATAGTCTAAAAGGCAGCTAAATAAATGACTTCTGAATAATAATTTAAATTATTATTATTATTATACAGGAATTATCGTATGACTTGGAACCGTTATACAGTAGACATGTATTGATTTTAATTAGTTGCAGTAAATCGTAGAATTTGTAAACTTAAATAAATCGACATTAGGAGGAAACGACCCGTATACATTTCAAGCTGCGCTACTGAATTGTACTGAAATAGGTGTATACGTAGAAAAACATAGTCTTACACGTAGAAAATAGTATTTAGATTCTTAAATTTTATGATTTAACGATAACGTCGAGGTCCCTATCATTACGAAAAATAAATGCAACAATTGTATCGGTAAATAAGATACAGTTCAAACATTTTGTCGACAACGATAGAATTGAATAGCCGATTGAGCAGATAGAAGATAGTGTATAAAAAGGGTTACACCAACAATTACGTACTTCGAACTTTCATCAATTAAATGCATGAAATTTTCTTTTGGCGGTTTATAATACGTATAAACCAGGTCTTGATTGATGAGATCCATAAGTACCGTCTGAACATTCACATATCCGGTTAACTGTGTCTTACATATATAACAAAGCATACTAAATACATATAAATATTAAATAATGTTTCACATATCTATATATCCAACATGAATCGTGTGTGTATATATATATGTATATATAAATAATATCATCTAATCTAACATTAAATAATAGAAACAATCTTGTACATTCATGTAGTAATAAGCGTACATTACGAGTGAGTTTACAAATATAGGAATGTATATCGCGCGAGAGATGTGAGAACAGTTATTGTTCTTTGTCAGCTAAAATAAGAAAAGACTCTTATGGCATACTTTCGAGGCAGCCTTTGATATGCTGCCAAGCTTGGAGTCCCTGCAATTGTTTGAAATAATATCGAGTTATTGGTACGAAGACACAAAATTAATTGAAGCTATATTCAAATGTAAAGTAGTTACCTTTCTAGCAAGCTTAAATTGCAATATGCAATAAGTTGCCAGAATTTCCTTTAAGTCCACCACTTTTTGATGTTGAAATCTCTCTATGTCCATCATTGCTTTAATGGAGAAAGACCTACAAATATTGCGTCAAACATTTTTTTACATAACACATTAACTGTTTTATAACGCAAAGTTTAATCAAAATGGCATACTTTAGATCTTCATCTACTTGTTTAACAACTTCTTCGTGCTGTGCAATTCTTTGCTCTAGCTGCAGTATTTTTAATTCACGAACTTCCTCCGTATCCACGGAACCAAATAATCGTGACATTAAGCCTGATTTACCTGTACGAATACAAATTATCTCAATAGATTCTATAGCTTCAATTTGATTATAGTAATAATATTTGTCATAGAACCTTGCATGACTTTTTCTTTTTGGTCAACTGCAGTAGTTAAGGCATCATGAGCTTCATCTTTAGATAACTGTAAAGCTTCCCTTCGTCTAACTACTGCTTGTAGCGCGGACGCGCCAAACAACCATTCTTTTAGTTGATCTGCTATTAATTCTTCCTCTTCAAGAATTGTGTCTATCATTGCTGCTAGAGAGTCCAGATAGTGGCCCGATTTCTAAGAAAACAGGCTGTAATGCAGTGTGCTTTGCAGTACATATCATAATCTTATCATTCAAAGATTTTTCATTAGACACTTAATGAGATAAGAAGCTAATCATATTTAACTCTTCAAAAATTGAGCAGTTGTACAATTTCGTAGTACTTGAAATTTTAAATACCTGTAATCCATCACCCATATCCCTCTCTATGGCACTCCATTCACTGAACACACGACCATAGTTTGCATGTAGTTTGTACAAAGTGTATTGCTTTTCTACTAATCGCGCTCGTACGCGGAGAAGATTGCATAAATTATTCTAGGAGGGATGTTAAAGGAGTATTGTAAATATTGAACTTGTACTATTAATTGACTATATAGTCAGCATACCTGAAGTTCAATTCCATAGTTTTTTATTGTTTCAAAACGTTTGTCTGGTTTCCTTAATCGCACTGCTACACTCAGTGCTTTTAGTTTTGATTCTGCTAACTGTAAGTATCCTGTTTAAAAGTACAAACGGTTGCAATATCATTGATAAATACATAATGGAATTTACCAATAATACATTTTAATAAGTTATTCAATTTACCAGTCTCTTTAATGCTTTCCCTCCAGCCATCCTTCTGTTGTAGAAACCCCATAAAATGCTCATCACGAGACAGTATAGGATGCGAAGCTACCCTCAAAAGGAAATTCTTCAGAGGAATTTTTGTCAAATTCTTAAATTTATATAATTACATAAATGAATATATACTTAAATATAAATATACCTCAAGACCTGCTCTACGCCGGTCAACAAAGTCTGGATCAAATGTATCAGTAGTAACTTTTTGCCACGCATATAATACTTTTTTTTCTGGTAATGGAGGCAGTACAATATAAGGGTACGAAATTTCTAAATAAGCTCGAAGCAGTTCAAATTCTGTGTATCGACGCCACAAAGAACTTACTTTAGTGAGCGCACCTTTAAAATCAGGATCAGTAACTCTACAATAATATTATATACTAAATTCTTTGAAGCTTTAAAAGTAATTTTCATAATGAATTAAAATTAAATAGCAGGCTATGATTAACAGTATATTAATTGTAGAGGCTTGATATTAACCTGAGTATATTATTACTTACTTAGTCTCAATGAGGTAGACTGTATAAAATTCTCTTAAATTCAATGCTCCGTTAGCTCGTTTTTCAGCCTCAGCTATTGAGATCTCCATGTGATCAAATAATGAATCCTAATAAGCAAAATTAGTAATGTAAAAAATTCCAAGCACATGAATAGATATTAATGGATATTACAAACAGAATATAGAATAAGATAAAGCAAAGCAAGTATAACAAATAATTATTATGAAAATTTGCAACACAATTAACACAATTAACAATTATTTTTCAGATACAAATTTTATTAGCAGAGGACATTTACAAAAGGAAACAGAACAAGTAGAAGTTACAGAAATGGATCATGCAACCGGAAAACGTTCCTTAAATAACGTTCAATTTTAGTCGGAGTACGTGCATGGCCATTTAAAATATCACATATAGGTAGGTTTATGCCTTGGAACAGTCGCGTGTATATAGTGCAAGTATTTACCGCCAACACAATGATGCTCAACGAACAATTTATGACCTACTTCCACGTAATTATAAACAAACGAAATCTTTGCCTATCATTTTCTACAGAGGTAATATTAAAAATACAAAATACATCTTATTAGATATACATAGTTATAATTCCCGCAAGAAACGCAAAAGTTTAAATTCGGTATATCTGTCGGTTAAAATGCAATTCACCGTGCATCCATTAATAATAAAAACACAGGCATAGTGTGTCAAAAACAAGGTCATAAAGTGACATCAAACGCAAAGGCGAGAGTCCGCAATTACTCAAATCAATCATAACAAAGCATGAGAGACACTGTACAACGTTTCTATTTTTTTGCAGCGTATGCAGGTTTTCGATATCGCTGCAGGCAAGGCTTCCACGTCAAGCAACGTCCAAAATCGCGGTGGATGAGGACAGGACGATAGTCAACAAATTCATACAATTATTCACGGGGGAACGCGTTTGAAACGTTAGTATCGAGCGATGTGTATCGATTTGGCGGACGAATTAAAACGGGGAGAGAAACGAAGCGTTACCTCTTTCTGAGTTACTGTTGTGGTCATATTCGCGTTCGCCTCCCTCTGATAATTCCCGTTTTGGAACACCTCTTCCATGATTCCGAGCCAGCCTACAAATCTACGGAGTAGCCAAGGAATTTCAAAATCTTTCACATCACGGTCACTTTCTCCATTACTGGCCAGGGCCCCCAAGCTCTACTCTTGTGAATATGAAGCCCGACTTTAATTGAGGTTTGGCGGCGCCACTGTCACTCCTTTACGTGCTAAGTTCATATTCTGTGTAAGTTTATTCTATGGTGTATGCGCCCGGCAAAATTTGAACTTCACATCACTCCATGTATCTATATTTATTTGGTCACTGCAATCTATTACGAACGTTTTCAATTGTTTCGGAACTAACTGCATGATCGAACGCGATCGATAATTGTGGATGGAATTAAACGAGAAGAATACTTTTATCAAAGATATCGCCATGGATGTTAAAAAATGGTAAATAATTATTTTATTAATATATATAAAAACCGTATATAAAAGCTCGCGCTTTCCTTTTTCATTTCAACCGGTTGGGACTTTTTCAATATCTTTCTTTTCTGTCATCTAATAAATTAATTTTTCTAATTTCTAAAAAAAATCTCAAATTCCGAAGAAGGGAATTGCGTCTTCAAAGGTGTCTGCATACTTTTTCGGCCCAGTGTACATTATTGATTGGGATTATACCTAGATAAAATTTCAGAAAGCAATATTTTCAAAATATTTGCAAAAATGCGAAAATAACCTACGGGTGAATCTCTCTGGAGAGCAGAGATGGGCAAAGTCTTTATCTAAATAAAAATTTTAAATATCGAATAAAGATGAAAAATTGTCATCTATTACTCGTCGAATAAAGATACATAACTTTATCTTTATTCGATGACTGCCGAATAAAAAAATATATTCGAGATAAATGTTCTCAAAGGATACAGATAACTGAAATTATTTTTATCCGAAGGTTAAAGATACCTGTTTTATCTGCAGAAAGTTTCAATCGTAAGATACTCTTCGCACTTTTAACTTTATCCGACGGGTAAAGATACCTGCTTTAACTGCAGAGAGTTTTACTCGTTAGGTAGTTTTCCCATTTTTAATTTTAACCGACCGCTAGAGATACCTGGTTTCTCCCCGAGAGTTTCAACCCTAAGATACTTTCCCGCATTTGTAACTTTATTCGATGGCTAGAGTTGACAGGTTTCTCTCCAGAGATATTCATCCGTAGGTTATTTTCGCATTTTTATCTTTAACTGAAGTTTCACTCATCGCGTGGGATAACTTTCTTACTTTTATCTTTATCCGAAATTATCGAATAAGGATCGAATAACTTTTTATGCGGTGTTTAGTCGGCGGTTGTAAAGTATAGTTATACATAATTACACATAGTTAAATAGGTGTAATGTAAACAAATTTACACAGGAGTAAGAAAGCATATATTTGTGCATATAGACGTGTACTGTAGATATAAATGATGGTCTTTTCAAATGTTTATATAATTATTGTTATTACAAAATTTCTGATGCTTGACACGACTCGGCAACGAGTAACCGCTCGATGTGATTTCGTGATGTTTCTCATGCAGAAAAATGTGTAGATTCCTGAATGTTTATAATTATTGTTGCTGCAAAATCGCCATTCTCCAGCGCGGCGTAGCGCGGCAAGGGATTAACCGATCTAGATGGAACTTTTCACATTTAACCTTCCCCTATTAAATACTTTTTTGAGAATTTCTGATAAAATTGACGAAATTATACGGTTTCTTTCCAATATGTGAGTTTTTAAAATGAATCTTGCGCAAGGATACTTGAACTAGGACTAAAGGATATCGACATGCATATTGATTAAAACGTAGTCTGATTTATTTAATTCACTTTATTCGAACGGTGCAAAGGGTACAAGCAGCGACCAATGTTAAATTAAAAATTAGTACGAGAAAGAAAAAGGAAACGAGACAAATACATAGGCAAACTTAGAATTTATTCGAGGCCTGGGGTTGTTTAGTAGTTATTATAAATGAAAAAATTACAAAATTTGATGAATTACTGAAAGTGAAAAAATTGCAAAAATTGGAGTAGTAATATTAAATAAATTGCAACTTAAAATTTATTCGAAGCCTGGCGTTTTGCATTTACTAACATAAATTAACAAAAAAAATATATACTTTTTCCTTTACTTACAAATTAGGAGGACAATTAAGAGGAGAAGTAGGTACTTCAAAGGTACGTGTTGAAACTTGTTATAATATAATAATTATGTATTGTTCTAATGTTGTGCGACATTTCTTAATAGTAACATCACGACGACATTAACAGGAGATACTACTACACATTTAGTAAATTTATTCGAGATTTTGCATACATTTCGAAGCCGCTGTATGATTTATTAAAATCAAAAAAGGAATTTAATTGGGATAATGAAGCTTTAAAACCTTTTGAAAATGTAAAACAATTAACGATATCCGAATCAGTTTTATGTATTTATTCACCAACGGCTGTTACAGAACTACACTGCGATGCAAGTTCTTCAGGATTCGGTTCAGTGCTTTTACAGAAACAATCAGACAATAAATTTCATCCTATTTGTTATTTTAGCAAGCGAACAACGCAAACAGAATCACGATATCATAGTATCGAATTGGAAGCATTGGCGATTATTTACTCTCTTGAACGATTTAGAATATACCTACAAGGCATACGCTTTACTATTATCACACATTGTAATAGCTTAAAGTTAACCTTCGAGCGAAAGGAGGTTAATCCCAGAATTCTTAGATGGTCACTTATATTGCGAAATTATCATTATGTTATAAAGCATAGAAAAGGCGAACGAATGCAGCATGCCGATGCATTAAGTTGGATGTATAGCGCATTCATTATTTCAGAAAATAGCTTTGAACGAAATTTAGAAATTTTATAAAATGTAGACCCGGAAATTAATAAGATTAGAGCTAAGTTGGAACAGGAGGAGGACAGATACTTTGAATTAAGCAACGGCTTGTTATAGGTTAAGGTAAGTAAAATGTACACAGTAGTTTAGAATGAATTTACTGAAGTTTATTACTACTTGTGAAAAAGATAAAAGTTCGACTCCTTAGTTCGTTACTATAATTAATTTTAATTTAATAATAATAATAAAAATAATTAATTTTACTATAAAATATAATTATACTCCGCAAAGAGAATAAACTATAACTAACTAACTATAAAATATAATTATTTTAATTTTAGTAATTGTTAAATATAAATTACTATAAAATATAATTAATTTTAATTTTAGTAATTATTAAATATAAATTGTACGGGGCCCCCTCGCCGTGCTTCCTAGGCACCCACCCCGCCGCCGCGTCATCCTCCGGGGTCGCGGTTTCGCGGGTGGTGGCCGCGTTCGCGTCCGCGGCTACCTGCTCCTGGGCCTCCGCGGGAACTATTTATTTTTTTAAATACCAGGCCCCTCACCCACTTCTTAGATCATCAACCATCAATAGATCGTTGGCACAGCCGATACTACATTTCTTTATACTATTGACGACTAACAACTCGCGAGATCGTATGATCCGCGGCACAATTGCAACTGTTTGCAATTGCGAAACATCAATATATCAATATATCAATATATTAAATGTGAAAAGTTCCATCTAAATCGGTTAATCCCTTGCCGCGCTACGCCGCGCCGGAGAATGGTGATTTTGCAGCAACAATAATTATAAACATTCAGGAATCTACACATTTTTCTGCATGAGAAACATCACGAAATCACATCGAGCGGTTACTCGTTGCCGAGTCGTGTCAAGGATCAGAAATTTTGTAATAACAATAATTATATAAACATTTAAAAAGACCATCATTTATATCTACAGTACACGTCTATATGCACAAATATATGCTTTCTTACTCCTGTATAAATTTGTTTACATTACACCTATTTAACTATGTGTAATTATGTATAACTATACTTTACAACCGCCGACTAAACAGTAAACACCGCATAAAAAGTTATTCGATCCTTATTCGATAATTTCGGATAAAGATAAAAGTAAGAAAGTTATCCCACGCGATGAGTGAAACTTCAGTTAAAGATAAAAATGCGAAAATAACCTACGGATGAATATCTCTGGAGAGAAACCTGTCAACTCTAGCCATCGAATAAAGTTACAAATGCGGGAAAGTATCTTAGGGTTGAAACTCTCGGGGAGAAACCAGGTATCTCTAGCGGTCGGTTAAAGTTAAAAATGGGAAAACTACCTAACGAGTGAAACTCTCTGCAGTTAAAGCAGGTATCTTTACCCGTCGGATAAAGTTAAAAGTGCGAAGAGTATCTTACGATTGAAACTTTCTGCAGATAAAACAGGTATCTTTAACCTTCGGATAAAAATAATTTCAGTTATCTGTATCCTTTGAGAACATTTATCTCGAATATATTTTTTTATTCGGCAGTCATCGAATAAAGATAAAGTTATGTATCTTTATTCGACGAGTAATAGATGACAATTTTTCATCTTTATTCGATATTTAAAATTTTTATTTAGATAAAGATTTTGCCCATCTCTGGATGGGTAGAGATCATAGAACAGAATGGACAATATGTTATACAACAAATACATCTCCTTGTATAAGAAACAAGTGCGTCAAAATTCGAACGAACTATTTTGCCAACTTAATAGGAACATGAAATGAAACTCTCAGAGGCTTGTCTACTCTAAAACAATATTAAAACAGATTTAATATATAACAATGTTGGTATTTGAATACATTACTTCGATATTTTGATATTCATTTAATATACTACCTAACGATTCACTGGCGAAGTGATTAAAAATTGTGAGAGATTGTTCTAAAATAATTCTACGCCACGCAGTCACGAGATTCACTAAAAATCTCACTTACGACACGCACTCGTTCTGCAATTCGATTTGTTTCACGCATACGTATAAAACGTGAGCAGATCTTAATTCTATATGAGTGTAATTGCAGTGTATTTACATATTTACATGATGAAAAATCATGCACCCAAATAATACAATCGGTGAAAGACCAGGGACAAAATGTATTTACACGTGAACCTTATAGCTACAGTTCGCTGACGCTATAATTTCAATCGGCTAAATCGGCCATAGTATTCGAAAAGATGAACATCAAGCGATGTTCTTTGATTTGTCCGTTTGCGAATGCTTCCGAGGTAAAAGAAGCACCAGGAAGGCTGATACTGAAAAATAAATATTCAGTGATAAGGAAAATAAACAAATATTACTGATATCACGGAATAATGGCATATATAGAAGTTTGACTCGACGCCATTTTACGGTTCTTGTCAATATATCATATGCATTATGTATTTTTAAATACAAGACCTATTGCACGGCTTCAATTTGTTAGTGTACCCTTATGTTTCTAATGGAAATTATTGATTGGATCCAGTAAGAATCAACATTCGCTATTTGTTGCTTAGTATTATGATTTAATCTTATATCTCCCGCCTTCGTAGCTGTGATGATTCTGCTCCCACTCGCGCATGCGCGTCGAAAAAAGGAGCAGTGCTGCAGTTATAGTCGACGATGCGTGGTCCCAATTCATTATACTATATACTTGTATTTTTCTTTGGGGCGACTAAGGGCGTCAGTTTTATAGCCGTATTAGGTACTTTGAGTATAGTACACAAATGATGGTGTGTATTACATCGAAATAGAGCATAATCATCGTAACTGCATGATATTTCAGCATTATGCGTCAGAATAGAAGAACATACAGAATACACTGTATTCAATATAGCCACATTATACGACATTACACAGTGTCTCATAATATAATGCAACAAGTTACAGCATAATTCTCAATACCGATACACAATATTGTGCAGGAAATTATGGTACAATATTGAGTATTCAAATACAGTATAATCCTGCTAATGACATAATGTTTCAACATTATTAGTCGAATACTGAAAGATGTAAAATACTCTCACATCATACAACGTTACACAAAGTCGACATACGATATACAGTATAGTACATCAAATTATGGTATAATGCTGAGTATTAAATTGAAATAGAGCATAATACTGTTAACTACATAATATTTGAGAACTGTATGCCAGAATACTGAATGATTACACAATACTCCCACATCATACAACGTTACACAAAGTCTCATACCATAATGCAGTAAGATACTACGTAGCCCTCGCCATCGAAACACAGTATTGTACAGCAAATTATAGTACAATACTGACTATTAAATCAAAATATCTACAAAAAAATGGGCCCTTGAGACAAAGTTTAACCAGATACTTTATTGCCGCCAAAACCAATGCGCATGCGCGACTGGGAGCAGAATCTGGCATCACAGCTTCGTAAAGGGATTGTGCATCTATGCACTCGAATTAAAAAACGTGTCTTGTGTCATCTACGTAAAAAATACAGTTTTGAAATGAAACTTTTGTATGATCATCATTCTCTTCCAGTTAACAGTCTTTACATTGAATTCAGTCAATAGAATCTTACGATTGTTAGTATTTATTTGACGAAAGTATTAAAATTAGCGATACGTAACATAACCTAGTCCACTATTCCATTACATCATTTAATATAAAAATTATTATTTAAATCTTACCTAAAGAAGCGGATCCAATTAAAACGAAAGGACCTAGGCAAGATAGCTTGAATAGAACCGGGAATAATGAATTGCCTATAACCGCACCGAATCTGCCAACCATCATAGTCAGGCTTACTGCCATAGTCCTGAAATTATAAAGAAATTCTTCAGTCACACATTCGTAATCAAATATATTCATATTTTTTTAAAATTATTTACCTTAAACATGTCGGAAAATTATCGACAATAACGTTTACGACACAAGCCCCACCTATGCTCGACATGGCAACGAAAACTGAACATAAACCGAGAATACTGTTGACACTTGTTGCCCAATAAAGGGATCCGCAGCAAGCAGCAGCTACCATGAAACAGGTGGCTGAAAATAGAATTCAAAGTTATTTATATTTTTTAAATGATTCAATTCGAATAATCTTTGAATTTAGCAATCTTACCTATGAGTTTCTTCTTTCCTACTATAGTAATTAATGTGCCAGCTAAAGTATATCCAATAACTCCTGTAGTAGCAATCACAATTGAGTTGATGAATACTTTTGAATTCAAGTCTGCCTGTAAAGTAAGTTCTGTAGAATATTAAGTTCGATGGGGAACAGAAAAGAAAGTAATTGTAACTGTAGATGTAGTACCAGTATACACTCATGTGTAACGTGTAAAGTTTCATTAACTGAACTTGTCAAGGTCTCATTTGGTTGCTGTTGACCTAACATGTAGCAAAAGCGTGGTTGCGAGCTCGAGTATTCCACTTTATTGTAGGTGTGCTTGAAATGTTCCATCATTGTGAACAATTGAGGCATCCACAGTCTTATAGAATTTGATCTACAAATTGAAAATTTGTCAGTATTGTTTACTGCACATTTCTGTTGATAATAGAAATAATTCACAAATGCTGACTCTTGAAATACACAAGTAACAATATTGTAGATTGAATGAAGCGAGTTATTTATTCACATCATAAAAATAATTCACAATTTAAATCAAAACTATTAGTATAAATGTGTGTGTTTAAGGAGCTAGCGACGGTGAAATTATTTAAAAGAGAATTCATTTATTCTGACCCTATTGTGGCTCCAAATTGAATCAAACCTATCGCAAAAAGTTTGAAAATATTAGGAGGTAAAAAGAGAGGTTTCATCTGTTGCCAGCATGATCGTAGCTTGTCCTTCACCTTCTCACTTGATACTTCAACAGAATCTTCTTCCTCGAGATCCTTGATCTGTGAATGGTGATTGTTAATAAATTAGGGACTCGTTGTATCAATAACTCAAGGTAATTATATTCTGGTATAGAGTTTGTGAAACTCTGTTAACATTCCCTACGTATGATTTTTAATCATTTAGTCCTCAGTAACAGACTTATTGGCATTCCTAATGCTAATAAGTTATGCTACTTCTCACTCTTATAAATAAAACTCATTAATCATTCATGAATCTATCCACAAGATAAGTAGTGCAATTTGTTAATGCGTTACGCAAGCAATTTTACATTGGAAACACTGTTTAACATTCTTTACCGGGTACATATCTGGATCTTTGCCTGTATTGACTGAGTATATCTTCTTGAAGACTTCCAAAGCCTCCTCTCTTCTACCTTTCAAAAGGAGAAAACGGGGACTTTCTGGGAACGCGAACATCGCAATGCAAGCAAGAAACTCTGGCAACGAGCAGATTGCTAGAAACACTCTCCAAGAGCTGATCTCTACCATATTGCTCACGAAATTTATGTTCCATTTCTGAGGTATGATTAACCATGCTATGCCTAAAACAAACGTTTTTATACTTCGAATTACAATAGTACTTCGAGCTCCTCAGTGTTCAAAGATTGAACAGAAGAATAAAGAGACAATATACAGGGTATCCTAAAAATATTGTACACCTTGAAAGGGGTGATTCGGGAGATGATTTGAAACAACTTTTTCCTTAGCGAAAATGTTGTCCGAGGCTTCGTTGAGGAGATATTAACGGAAAACATTGACCAATCAAGAGCGCGAGTATGCTGGCGGAGCGCCCGCGGTAGCGTATGGGCGGGGCCAGAGTAGTGGGCGTAGTCTACGCCCATTCGCGCTCTGATTGGTCCGGGGTTTTTTGTTAATATCTCCTTAACAAAGCCTCGGACAACATTTTCGCTAAGGAAAAAGTTGTTTCAAATCACCTCCAGAATCACCCCTTTCAAGGTGTTGCAACATTTTTGGAACACTCTGTATATTTATAAAATATAAAGAGTTACAAGGTAAAGACACTTACAAGGTAAAGAAATATTTCCAAGGGAGAAAAACACGCCTAACCACATGTAGGTGCGAGATCGTTGCGTTTCGTTGTGTACCTCTGCCAAATACGACATCAACGCAGCATACGGGCCAGATATACTGTAAAGTTTGAAGACTAAAATTTGGTAGTTGTTTAAAGTTTGAGGACTGAAGTTTGACATTAAGAAATTTTTAACTTGTAAGAAATACAAAGGTGTCCTATTACTGACGACTCGTCCTATGCGCGACTTTCCAAAAGCGTCAGAACACCGATGATGTTTCCGCAAGATTGTTAATTGTTACCAAGGATGGTATCGATCATCTTTTTGTCAACTTACACCACGCCGTCGAGAAATTTGAAGAAAATTAAAAGCCAAGAGGTGTGCGAGAAACACGCCATCAGACTCAAGATCCCGGCGCACATGTAACCATAAAACATGATCTTCTTACGACCAAACGTGTCGGTCATGAATCCCCAGAAAAATGAACTGCAGATCATACCTGAAAACAATCGAATCTTGTATGTGACATTTCAGCAATAATAATCGAATTTTAAAGAGATTATTGCATGTGAAAAGAAGATTTGCCTTTCCAGTCATTTCAAACTCTGGAACACAGCGAATCGTCGATAAGTGTCGCGGAGTCAGGACTGCGCCGCGACACTTATCGATCGAAGGTAGTGAAATTTGACAGCCTCGAACTTTGGACGAACCTTGATACTTGCACGATTTTCGTGCAATTATCAAGGTTTCATTGTCACTTTTTCTTCATTGTTATTGCAGAGGAATTTCCGATACGGTTTCTTGCTGTAAAGAACGCTTGGATCATAGTAAATAAATTTGTGTGGGTACTTACTCTCGTGGCTGGCCAAATAATAGAAATTTGCCACGACTGAACGCTTTTCATCAATCTTGGAAACTTCCGTTTCGTCGGAATCGGTTTCCGTGAAAGGCACGTGGTCAACACGAGGAAGTACAAGAGTGTGTCTTTATTTACCATGTTTGTATTCCTACAAATACATTCTCTAATGACCCCGTGGTGTACCACACACCAGTTTCTAACTAGGGCTAGGACTCTATTTGTATTCGACATGTATATTCGAATAACCACGTATTCGAATAATATTTGAACATTTATACGAATATCTTATACAATGATCGTATAGAAATGAAATGTGTGTTCGGTTTTGCAGTCTAAACAAACTAAATACACGATATTTTAGGAGCTACAATTTCTGAGAGAAAGGCTAAAATAACATCAATCACTGTGAAGCCAAAACTTCTCAAAGTGGTACCTAAAAAGTACCCTTTTAATGACTAAAAGAATGAGAAAAGTCAGGACTTGGATTGATTCCTACAGATTTTATTTTGGAGCAATTTGACTTTGAAGTCCTTTTAAATTTAACTGAGAATTACGTTTACGATTGCGTAAACGAATATTACCTGCGAATGTCATCGAGTTGAGTAGACCCTTGTCGATCATTCTGAGGCCCAGGTCGCATTCCGCGGCCGGCAGGACGTACGACATCGCTGACGACGAAAAAATGCTAGAGAAACTGGCGGGTAGTACAGCTAGCAGTAACAAGTAGTTGAATTTTCCATAACCTTGAATCAAAGTTGTGGAAATTAAGGTTAAAAAATAAAAATAAAAAATAAATAAATATACATGTCGAGTTGAGTAACCTCCTCCTTTTCGAAGTCGGTTAATAAAATGACTAGACTACTGACAGTTGCTTAGCTCATGGAAAGAAATTCTTTGCGCAAAAAGAAACCTAAAAGTCCTTTACCATTTTTTAATCTGAAGCTTCTTTATCTATATACGAGCAATTAAAGTTTGCTTTTGTGATGCTTGGCGCGCGCCATTTTAATCTCTTATCAGCTGATTGCGCACGCGTCGCTGCGCATACGTTTTCCCGCTTAAAACTTCGTAACGAAGGGTGAGATTGTAAAATATAAGAAAACTATTCGAAACGGTTTACACTCGTAGAATATTTTGTAAAGAAAAATAAAATTCTTTTGAAAAGAAAGAATCAACTATTTTGTTTCAACATGCATGCTTACCGGCTGTTACTATCGCCCGTTCAAAATTTGCTGGACCAATCTCCTCAGGCTGTACCTCCTTACCTGTAATCGAACACGTGAGAAAGTATATTTTTGATGGTTTCTTATAACCATACAATTTTTATAATATTCGAACGTGTAACTTTGTTGGCAATTTTTAAAGGTTCTAGATTAGGCTCTAGGGCAATTATATATATAATAATTATTATTATATATAACAATTATACATTATATGAAAGAAATTTCAAACATACACCGGATTTGACTGTAGCTGAACATCGTAAGTATGTCGATGATTCTTTGGAACGCCATTGTTCACGCACTATGTCGAGTAAATTAATAGAAAATGCTAAAACCTTGAATTTTGATTGTGATTAACACGTGTGGTCACTATTAACGTAGTAACAAGCAGTAACTTGTTTTTGCACCGTTTTCACTATTTCAATTTGTTAATACTTCATTACTGAATTAATAAATTTCAGATAAAATAACTACCAACTAAGAAATAATCATTAGCATATTATTAACTGGTAACACTATTCTGGAAAATTAGATTCAGACGACATAACGTTGACCGCGATCAATCACAGTGGTTAGGTGATGAGGGAACGAAACATAACTGAGGAGCGACGTGTACACCAGAATTCGAAACAGAGAATTTGTTTACATTGGTAGGCTATTATCGTGCGTTTATTAGTATTGGTAGAGGTCTAATAAATATAGGGTGTCTGAAAACTTCTTAATATCAACTTTGGTAGCATATTATTCTTTCTACGTTGCTTTCTTAAATGCCTAAAAAATTCTTTCTATCTCTTTCATCAGTCTTGTAGTAGCTTAATTTTTCCAGATGTTAAATTAAAATAGTGACGAATGAAAATATTTCAGTTTCTGTGTATTCATTGTTCATCTCGTCTGTACACACAGTCATGTATTGACATACAACGTATTAGGTTGTCCCAAAAGTTTCTTTCGTTTTATTAATAAGTAATACATACTCAATATTTTATGTCTAATGTTACATTATTGAATTGTGTACGATTCATTTTGCTCCATTACTGTTACAACATCAATATCTAAGAAATTAGATTGTCTATTTATATAAACACTGTCACACAAAATAATTGAGTGCAAATTGCGAAAGAAACTTTTGGGACAACCTAATATATATCAAATGCAAGCATTTTTCATGTCTAAAACGTCATCATAAAAGGAAACAATTTTCTAATCATCTTTCCAATCATCGTACGACTAATACAGAGATAATATGACATTCAAATTCTTATCTAACAGTAAATAGCTCGTGAAAATGGTCTTTGACACCTCGAGTTACCAGTTATACATGTTTCGTCGCGAAAGCGTGATGTAAGGTGAAAGCGCGAATTAATTTGATACAGAAACTACTTCTAATGTTAATATCGCATCAGATCGATTCAGCGTCTTGTTACGTAACAATATTGCGAGTAGTATGGGATTTATGTACATAAATTAAATCGAGTGCTCGATTCATGGATTAACAATTGAAAAGTCTGTAGTATTTGACTATAGATTCATACCTGAAATTTTCCTGATTAATCATTGTAATAAATTGCGAGTTCGGAATGTTTAAAAGTAGAAGAACAGTTTGTTTAAACATGAAGAGGTTATATAAATTAGGTTACAGTGTTACAGATACATTTTTAGTATTTTATGTGCTAGTGGAGTCGATGGGGGGCCCCTCGCGTGGCTCTTTCCCCCTCCACTGCGCAAGGCGTCTGCGCAGTCGAATAACGCGCATTCTGAAGGGATAGGGCGAGGGAAAGTGCCTAAGCTTCTGGAGTACAATATATTTAATACTAAGGGGTGTCACCACCTCGATGACGTGATTTTTATTTTGTGCAAATTAAAATTTATAAAACGCGTAAATTATTTACATAAGTATTTGTCGTTTCTTATTATTAAAATCGTTACAAAGTCGCGTTATGTCGCTTACAACGTTTAAAGACGGATGATCATAAACGCTTCATTAAGTTTGAATAATGATTTCTTATGTTATCGTTAAGTTCGAAGATCCGGCCATTACGTAAGATAATTACACGATTTCATTGGTATACAATAAATAAAGAAATGTTATCAGGTAACTTGGATAATATGAGAATTAATTTTACAGTGGATGTAGAATATATTCGTACATCGATCAATTTCCCAAAAAACTTTTCTGTGAAATTGTAGTTTCTTAACTTCTTTTTTTATAATCAATGATATTTTACATATTCTCGGAAGTCTCTAAGATAGATATAGTCCAAACAACATTTACTAGTTAATACAATTTGTGAAATTAACAAAAAAAGTGCGAAAAGTGGGTAAAAGTATAGAAGCAATAAGTATTTGTACGATTCTTATGACGAACCATTTACAGTAGAGTTTGTAACGTAAACACATTAGTTTATTGCTCCGTACGAATTAAAAAACATCATATTTCGAGGAAAGTACTTTTAAACAGTTGTGCGAATACTTATTGCTTCAACATTTCCATCGATTAATTGTTTTTTTCTTGTTAATTTCGCAACTTACATAAATAGCTACTTTTTTTTTGTAATACATCTATTCTAGAGATTTCCGAGAATATGTAGAATGTCATTGTTTATAAAAAATAAGTTAATAAATTACAATTTTACATAGTTTTTTTGGAAATTAATCGGTGTACGAATACTTTCTGCACCCACTGTATATACTTTCATTCGTTTTGAAAATTGCATCATTTATTAAAAATGAAGTAAGAGTAAATTGAAATGAGATTATTTACCGAAGCATTTCCGAAAGTGGTTCGCAAAATAACAACGCCGCAGCATTCTTTCGAAAAATGCATAGGTATGCTAAATTTTACTTACGGTGCGTTGTTTATGATATTACGGAAGATTGCGTGTGTTTGTTTACAAGCACTTCTCCGCCAATGCGCATCGCTTTGAACAAAATTGCGATTTTACGTGACTTTTGAGAGAATTCGAGCCGCTCGGCGTACGTGATTTTCGAGTTTCTCAATGCGTTCACGATGAATTCGATAAACGAAAGGTAAACAAACGTCGCGTGCCAATTCTTCGTCAACTTATCTTCGATAACGACAGTGTGACCATTTTTCTTTCAAATTTTCCAATTTCTTTCTACGTTTCACTTTCGTTTTTAAGAATTTTCCCAAGGTGGTAGACCTGCGTTTGAAATAACGTTATTCAAAAAGTTACTATTTCAGATAACGGTTTATCTTGTTTCACGGTTATTTCATTCTTGAGGTACACGTGTGTTGTCGTACTTTATGAAATAACTTTGCAAACAGTCGTTCCGTATTTGCGATAATGAAATAATAAAATTCTTTCGCATGTTAGTAATATGTTTAAAAAATGATGCTATGGTACTGATTGTTGGTTGTGAGAATATTAGTTTTTCTGATGAAAGTGATTCTCATTATTTGTAATTCTTGTTATTTGAAAGTTTATTTAATGTAGTAATGAAATTCTTTTTTGCAAGTTACTAACGTATTTAAAAAGTGATACTATGGTACTGATTGGTGGTTGTGAGACTATTAGTTGTTCTGATAAAGTAATTCTTGTTATTTGAAAGTTTATTTAATGTTATAATGAAATTTTTTTTTGCAAGTTACTAACGTGTTTAAAAAATGATACTATCATTCTCATTATTTGTAATTTTTGTTATTTTAAGATTGATTTAATGTAACGGTTAATTCAAACAATTAAATTATTTCGATATTTCAAATACCGACGCGGGAAATTCAAAACTTCAAACAAATTGTGGTTCTTTCTGTTACTTTTACGATACAAAATTCCATTCTATTCAATATCAATTACAAAAATCACAAATATAATATACTCAGCCCACATAGGAATACTTCTTCTTTCTCAAAAAAATTCGTTACTTAAAACATTCTGCACCATTCGCACACATACAATTTCAAAAAGTAAACATACAGTCAGTGTAATAAGTATTCGCACAGAAACCAATTCAAAATAAAACTTCATGTATTTAGTTTATTATTAAATTTTAGAGGAAGAAATAATTAACCAACACTCCTACATATATTTAAAATAGAATTTGCGTAAATTTAAATTTAAATTAACTTTCTATGATAGCCTCTCATTTCATTTCTTATCAGTTTTATTTTAAATTGGTTGCAGTACGAATACTTATTACTAGACTGCGGATCTTTATGCAAAATAAAATCTTCGCGAACATGCCCACAAAAATTGAACCTAAATAGGAATTTATTTTATTCTGCAAATATTGTAACATGGACTTTACTTTCAATCTTTTTTATATTCTCGCATATTGTTTGCATTTTGTAAGTTTTTGCACATTCAAATTTCCTATAAATGCATAAAGATCCGCAGTCTACTTATTACACTGACTGTATCTCCCATTGTAACTCCATAATCTCCATCGCATTCAATCAACCCCAAAAAAGTTCGAATTATCACATAAAATCCCTCGCCACTTCATGAAGACTTGCCTCTATATTCCGCGGTAGAATTCATTAAATATCCTCTGAAGAACTCTCTTCGGTCTCGTCAGCGGTGTCGTCGGGATGTCTCACGTTGAAAAAACTCGCACAGAAAGTACGCGGAACACCCGTTAGCGTTGATCCGTGACAGAGAAATTGACGAAATAAGGAAACTGCAGCGTGCACCACCGGCGTCCGTTAAATTGTCAGCGTGCACCGCGAGACGACGACGACGACGAACGTAGTTTCAGTTGCAGACACCGCACATGCCCGCCGCGAAACTACAATTCGCGTTGAAATCGTGCGAACGCAAAAGCCACCTGTACTGTTTATGTAAATCACGCCCCTGGAGGGGCGAAACTGGTTGCTGAAGCAAATCGCGGTAAACGACAAGCAAAAAACTCACCTCCACCCGCAATTGCATGGTTGCGATGTTGTGATTGTTACATTTTTTGTTCGGTGAACTTTGGACGATCGCTGAGGTTCAAGTTGATGTCGAGGTGAATGCCAATTGGGGATGTTTTGGTAGGGAAAGTTCACCCTTTGATGGATTCGTGGGTGGTTGCACTTAATTTTTTATAGTTTGCCAAAAGGAGGGGGGGATATTTAAAATGGTATAAAAGATATGCATAGATAGGGAATTTTTTGAGGAAAAATGGAATTGGGGATGTTTTACCCTCTTGATGGATTTGTGAGTTGTTACACTTCAATTTTGATAGTTTGATAAATTCTTAAGTGGAGAAGTCTATTTAAAATGGTATAAAAGAAATGTATATATAGAGAATTTTTTTGGAAAAATGGAATTGGGGATGTTTACCCTCTTAATGAATTTGGAAGTGGTTATATTTAATTTTTGATACTTTGGCAAACTCCTAAGGGGGGAAGTCTATTTAAAATGGTATAACAGAAATGCATACTAAAGAATTGTTGTGGGAAAAATGAAATTGGGAATATTTTATCCTCTTGATGGATTTTTGAGTGGTTACATTTCATTTTTCATACTTTAGCAAACTCTTAAGTGGGGAAGTCTATTTAAAATGGTATAAAAGAGTTGCATATTAGAAATGCATATTTGTGATTTTTTTTGAGAAAAATGGAATTGGGGATGTTTACCCTCTTTATGGATTTGCGAATGGTTCCACTTCATTTTTGATACTTTGGCAAAATCCTAAGGGAGGAAGTCTATTTAAACCGGTATAAAACAAATGCATATTAGACAATTTTTTTTGGATTCAGTTTTGATACTTTGACAAATTCCTAAATGGGAATGTCTACCTAAGACACTCTAAAAGAGAATTTTTTTGCCCAAACAGGAAATGTTCTGTTAAAAAGATTCAGGGTATTCGAAAGAATGTTTCTTAATGCAAGTGTTGCAATTTTTATATTTAAAAGTATTTTATATTAACAAAGTTGTAGGACTCCATAGCGATGTCTTTTTTTTGTGAGCCTTCTGCAGTGACCACTCTACAACTATAACCCTGTAACTTCGTTAATTAAGGATATTTTTAAATACAAAAATTGCGATACGTCCACTAAGAAACGTTTTTTCGAATACCCTGAATCTCATTACCAGAACAATTTCGGTTTGCCCCCAAAAAATTTACAAATACGCACCTTTCTCTAATTGTCCTAGGAATGTTTCCACCCTTAAGTAGTATAGGTTAGTAAATACATCTAGAAGAGGGTTGGTAAAATTAAAACACCGAAGTTTGTGACAAAACACAGCTTTTATTCATAAAAACTTCGCGAGTTAGTTCTCCTCTTAACGTAGAGCAAATATGTTTCCAAGATGCAACGTGCTCTCAGTCTTTTTATTGCATCTCGAATCCATCAAAAACGTACCAAGCATACCAAACATCTCATCGTACGCTTTTTCGCTTAAATAACTACTCCATACGTTAACTGACAAATTTTAAAAAAGTGGAATTTCTCGCAAAAAGCTTCCTTTTTAGATCGACTCGAATTCATCGCGTTTCCTTTTGCAAGGATTCTTACAAAGTCGTGTAATTCTTACAATGCGTGTTATGAATGATTCTCTGGCTTCAGTGGTTACAAATTACCTAGCCACTTGCGAGTTTGTCGCACGCAATGGCCAATCACTTCACACGACACTTTAAAGTTACAAATGCAAGTTGGGTTACTAACGAACAATTAACATACTTTGTAAATGTCAAGACATTCTTGTCTCGGAGGGAGAATGTCAACACATTCTTATTCGAATTTTATTATATTCTTGTATCGGCGAAGAAGCAGAAATTTACACGAAATACATGCCGTTCTTCCTGTTATTATCTTCCTCTAATTAGAAATTATATTATTAATACAAATAGTATGTTGGTTACACATATACATTGCAATTAACTATTATTATTATTATATATTATAACTAACAACTATTATATAATTAGCATTATATTATTACTACAAATAGTATGTTAAATATATATCAACATATAAGAGTTTGTTGACATATTTTGTCCATCGTCTAATATATGATCTTCTTGTTCTATCTGTAATTACCCTCCCCTAATTAGAAACTATATTATTATTATATATAACCTTGGTGACATTATCTACAAATTTATAAAAATATAAATTAATTTTTTAAAGTACCAACGCGTTTTCTAAATCGATCATAACATACCACAGACCTCAAACAGCCAACCAAGTAATTCAAAAGGAAATGGCTCGATTCACCGTCACGATATTCGAGGGTGTTAAACTTAAATGCTTCGTTTCAATGGCATTATTTCGCCACGTGTAATCCTGCCTCAATTGATACCGCATTGACAACGCGCCGACCGCAGCAGGAAGTAGATCACCGATCGATTGAAATCTCGTATGAATTAACATGCTAAATCGTCGAACGAGGTGTACGGAATAATTCGAAAAAATTGTCAACACAGAACGGCCAAAGAAATTTATGAATAAAAGGGTGATGTAAGGAACACGTGTTAACGTTTATGCGGCTGTTTTGATATTTGCATAGAATGACAACACGATTAAGACCGGTTCATTCATGTCTTGCGAAAAAATGGATCATACTTTGTCGAGTATAAACATAGTATTGAACCTGTTCATCTTAAATTATGAATAAATCGACGATGGAAACTGTGGAGGAGGATTTAAGTTAAAGAGTTGAAACTTTGAACCATTACTTTTGTGGTAATGGATGCTGATGCTGTAAGACCTCGATTATTCCACGAAAAGGGAGCTTAAGTTCGTGCAAGTATCGAGGCAGCCAATTAAATGGCTGTTCATCTTAAATTATGAATTAATCGACGATGGAAACTGTAAAGGAGGATTTAAGTTGAAGAGTTAAAATTTTGGACCATTACTTTTATGGTAATGGATGCTGATGCTGAAGGGCCTCGATTATTGCACGGAAAGGGGGCTGGGATTCGTGCTAGTATCGAGGCAGCCAATCAAATGGGAAAGATTCCCGATTGTTTTGATTTTTGGGTATGTTTTAAAGACCGACAATTTTTATATTTAGGGTATGAACCCCCCCCCCCCCCCCTAAAGTTTCAGCTATCTTCGAAACTATCATAGATAGAAGAAAACTTTTTGAAGAAAAAGTTTCACGGTTTTCTATCTGTTTATCAAAACTGGCCCTAAATTTTGCAAAAAAATAATTTGCTTATAATAATAAATAGCTTATTGGAACTGAAACTTTAGGGGGTTGTTTCGCCCCCTAAATATGGAAGCGAGCCGATATAAAAAAAATATTTATATCTTATTTTTCCTTCCTTTAAAACATATCCAAAAATCAAAACAATCGGACATAGGCGTAGCATAGGCGCATAGGCGTATCTAGAGAGGGGCAAGGGGGCGCCTCCACCCCTACAAGATGAGACAATATTTAAAATAAAATAGAACAAATATAGAGAAAAAATTTCTTTCAAAATTAATTTTTCTTTTTTTAAAAAGATATTCCTCTTTTATAAAAGAAATTTAATTCAGAAATGAGTCGAATGCCTCCACCAAGAGCTATAGTATCATTCAATCCCTAAAAAGTACAGCTATTATTCAGCTTATACCTCGAATATTTAACTAAAATATTTGAGGTATTTTTTTAAGTGAAAAGCCAGTTTGTCCAAATAACAACAAACCACATTTCCATAAAATAAATTTGTCGAACTGCTTTGCCTCTAATCTTGCAAACCTTCAACCTTATCTGATGCGTTTCAATTAATACTCGATACTTGCTTGATTAACTTTGAATAATTGCAATTCCAAGCAATGAAAACGGAACGGAAACAGAAACTAGAGAGTTTATGCACAGTTTGCGAAATATCCTTGAGGTTACGGTACATGTGTATTAATTGGTCGGTGTGAACTACGGAAGGAACGTTAAACTTATTTTTCAGGAGCGATAAGAGGGTTGTAAAACGAATCGTCGTCGTTGGAAGGCTCTTAGGTCTGTCCGAGATAAAAATTCAAAGGCTGAAATACAGTAAATTAGAGATTTAGACATATATTATGATGAATAATAATAATTAGAATGCGGATCTTCATGCGTTTATGGGAAATTTGAATGTCCAAGAAACTACAAAATGCGAACAATATGCAAGAATATAAAAAAGATTGAAAGTAAAGTTCATGTTATAATATTTGCAGAATAAAATAAATTTCTATTTAGGTTTAATTTTTGTAGACACGTTCGCGAAGATTTTATTTTGCATAAAGATCCGCAGTCTAATAATAATAATTAAATTTTTCATTTTTGCGGAAATGAATTTCATGTTTAATATTAATAAATTAAGAATTTCTGTCACGGTTACAGAAGTAAATCACCGAGCATACTTGGACTAGATCGGTCATGTGATCTATTTTATTAACGATTAACGATCGTTTCCTTCGATCTCGAGGTGACGATGCATACATGAAACAAGTTCACCATAATGATGTAACATTTTGTGTCGTTTGCAGCAACCCGTAAGCTAATGGCATTTTCCACTTATGAAAAAAAAAAAAAACAGAAGCAACAAAAAACGGTGGCAAGAAGTATGTAGTTGCAAAAATGTTACCAGTTATTTCCAAGGTGACTGGTATTTATTTACACCACAGAAAGTTTGAATTTTCTTTTTATTGTTATCCTTTTAGTATTATTCTCAACGGAGTGGTCATCTTCTTGCGCGAGTTCTCTGTACATTTTTTTACAGAGTTACGTCCATGATATCTTCAACGCAATAAATACAATCATTATTGTGTAGAAAGTCATAAATTTTTTTATGTTTACAGATAATAGGTAGTAAATCAATGTGTTGCATTCGTAATCCTTGATAAATTAAGTTAGGAGAAACGACGAATGGTTATATGTTATTTACGACCTTAACAATCTACGAAAGACTACGGAAACATAATTAGAACAGACTTGTTAGGAACTATTAAATAAATATTTTCGTAATCAGTGTACATCTAACATTTTTAAATTGCACTTTTCAAGCCAAAATTTCTAATGTCTGTAAATATAAATTTACAATTAATTGCGATTTAAACTATTATCTTCATTTAATTTCATTATGGTAATAGATTATAATTTAATTCAGAGATATAAATAAAATTTAATTTACTGTCAGTTGTAGCAGCAAAGGAAACCCTAAAATATTTCAAAATGTAGATTCGATTACAAGCTGGAAGGTGATAACTAACATTTAAAGGGTTGTTAATTTATTAGTGCGCATTAGCAAGGACTGAAGGTTAATCAATTCTATTCGCCTTAATTTAAAAGTGGTATGAGTCTTTATAACCGGTTTTAGCATTATATAAACAATAATTGTCTAACATAAAAAGTCTCTTTGTTAGATTACATCTGGGTACCTTGTTTTCAATGTTATTAACATTATATATATATTGATAGTGAATTAAATTTTATTTATATCTCTGAATTAAATTATAATCTATTACCATAACGAAATCAAATTAAGGTAATAGTTTAAAATACAATTAATTGTAAATTTATATATATATCAATACGTATTCGATCCATTTATGGTACAGATTAATATAGTAAATACATGCTTAACATAATCGAAAAGTATATGCACTTATCCCAAACGATATAACAATATCATTATATTAATTGTAGGATGTATTTAACATTATATATGTCTGTAAATATAAATTTACAATTAATTGTATTTTAAACTATTACCTTAATTTGATTTCGTTATGGTAATAGATTATAATTTAATTCAGAGATAAAAATAAAATTTAATTCACTATCAATTGTAGCCACATATATTAATTGCAGGATGTATTTAACATTATGAATATTTTTTGTATGTTTCTTCGTATTACTCATAAAATCCGCAGTCTAATAGCACAATGCATCATCGAAATTTCCTCATCCAAAATTAAATTTGCTCAACTATGGGTCCAATCTAGAGAATCTACTGAAGTGATCTGGAACTTCTACTTTCGCCTCAAGAATTTTGTGTAATTGTAATCGTTCATCCTAGGAGGCAGAACTGGTTCATTTAAATAGCAACCTGCGTAGACCAATTGAAATGTTCCGCGAAAATTGCTCTGTCGATTAACAGGCACAGTGTCAATTTTCATCCGTACGCTGCTTATTATGAAAATTCGTAATTGCTTCTCTCCAACACTCTATTTCATCCGTAGAAAGTGCATAGCACTCGAAATTAGGCGTTACGTCGGCACCGTAGGCAAAACGCTATCCGAAGACCATAATCAATTATACATATAGAGAGTTTGCATTTTCACTTCCATCAGATTTTTGTTTTCGTACTTATTAATCCTTCCTAATCATATTAAGAGATGAAAAGAATTGTGAGGACGAGGTTAAAGACATGGACATAAAACAAAAATTCAGAAAACCGTCTCCTTTAATTTTTTTCATGGAAGAAAGAGGTCTATGGACCGAGGAGAATGCAACAATACGTAATAACAAAAGGAAGAACACCATCTATTTAAAAACAAAATTAATTGAAAATAAAATCTAATTAATCTAATTAATCAAAATTAATTATTTTAAATTTTATCCATCATGCCCCTTCCTAGATAAGGCAGGTAAGAAAAAACAATGAAAGAACTGCGATCTCTATTTTATCGAGATGTTGTTCTGTGGCGCCACCGCATAACTGACATCGGAAATTTCTCGCAGACTCTGATGGTAATAAACACAGAAATCATTTTTTAGCAAATTAAAAAAACAATATTGATCTCTACATTAATATTACTCAATTGTCGACTTAATTCAATTTCACATGGAAACTATGAAATCATTATAATTTGTTATTACCACCAGAAAAAATATAATTTCTCAATCAATAATAATTATTTAAATACTAATGAAATACTTGGAAAACGCAGCATATTTTCCTCCTAATGAATTATTCAAAATTTTTTTTCGATGTCAATGAATAATGGATAATTCTAACGACTGGCTATATATTTAAGTGTTGTAAGAAATGAATTGCAGCATTGTGGAAGACTAATGTTATTATTTTGTTTTTATATCGTTTTCGCCGATATTGATTACAATTGGTCGTTTATTGTAACATTTGATCGTACAATTTACAATTAGTTTCGATTATCATTCATTGAGTAAAAAGTCTCCTGCACATGCAATTCACACTGCAAGTAACGAAACTAGAATAGAAGTCGCGTTGTTTCGATTAGAAGACACGATAAATTCGATAATGTCAGTTTCCCCCCAAAATCATCGTTATCGTCTTCTTTCTATAAACGAATGACGCGCTTTTCCGCGTAAAAGTTCAGATACGGAGCACAGAAAACATGCTTCTTCGAGAGCATTGGCGTAGCTAATAGTTTTAGACCTTTGGACAGGATATTCAATGTTTTTATTTAAATAAATTTTACTCGTGTATACCATAAACGAAAAATATTAAATCATTTTAGTAACGTCAACTATTTCACGTCAATTTTTATGACTTTCACTCGTTAATTTATTCCCTCCAAATTTTATTCTATCTCATATTGATTTTTACTACTTGCACTAATCAATTTCCTCGAATAAAAATTTATTCGAGTGAGAATTTCTTCGAATAAACATTTATTCGTTACTCTGCTGCAACTTCGTATTATAATATGTATTCCAAATTTTATTCTAACTCTTTCAAATTGATTTTGACTACCTTCACTAATGAATTTCCTCGAATAAAAATTTATTCGAGTGAGAATGTCTTCGAATAAAAATTTATTCGTTACTTTGTTCCAATTTCGTATTACACGTAAATTTTATTCGATTATCATTCGAGCCGGAATCGACTAGGAACATATTTATTCAAAATTGTAGTCGAATAAAATAAAAACTTGTTCGAATAACGTGTCTAACTGAAATACTTATACAGTAGCTACGCCAATGCCAGAGTGCTTTCTTTCGCGACCTCGCGATACTACGTCAGCAAGATGCGTACCCTCGAGTAATCGGAACCGCTAAATTGGTAAGATCGAACTCATGTTTCTCTGTGTCCTATACATACACAACGAAAATGGGCGTATTGCTTTCCATATAGCTATGTAACGTAAATAAATCTCGGTCGTTATTTGATTAATTTCCAATCGGGTGTCGCATGTGACAACGACGTCACGTTGCGCATGATATTTCGTTGCACTGCGCAACGATGGTATCCGTCTTTGTTGTTGTGCCAGTCGTGAATTGAAGATTAGACTGAGGAGGTTCTGCCGTAAACAGAAGTAAACATGCACCATTGTTTTATTTCTATTGTAGTAGATGTTATGTCTTCACTATATTTCTCTATAATTATACCTTCTAAATGGTAGATTCAAGGTCATCTATATTTACACGAAACGCAATCATAAGACAGGGAATGATAACAAAATAATAAAATATTTTATAAATTGAAATTTCTTTCACCAATATCCAGAAATTCATAATGTTTCTTCGTTGTGTCACGATATTGTTCTTCTTATTTTTCTTAAAAATGATGCGCGATGCAAACATAATCAATACACCTGTTCGATCGTCAACTTGTGATACAATACATGCGATGTATTTTTATTTAATGCTTACTAAAAATACTGCCAGACGCAGTAGATAAAACATTGGCAAGACGAATAGTTGGCGAGAGTCATTATGCAAATGACTAATTCCAATCAGATCGACTCGATACGCTCGAATAATAATTTACGCGATAAATGAAAAAGTTCGTAAACAAATGGTATTAATAACGAACGAGTTCCATCGCACGTGTGTGTTTGTTTGTTTATACTGTTTTGGAGCGAAGTCCGTTAAGAGCAAAGAATTATTCGAAATGCCAGCTTTTTATCGGATGAGTTTTTTCGGTGTCAACTTGTTCAACCAGTCAAATAAGTCGTAACTAAGCTTCCGTAGGCTAGGACACGTGCCTACACTTTCTACAAATATTTTTGTTTACAAATTATTGTGCACAAAACGTACCACAATTAAGAGAAAGTAAACATTGCGTTGAATGTTATTTACTGCAACGAAAAAAGAAAATTGCTCGTTATTTTGATAGATAAACTTTGAATAATGAAAACTCAATGGTGAATCTATCAAAACAACATTCCGGGTAACGAGTTGGATTCCCCAACTCACGTGGTGACGTCCATAAATGTTCAAGTATTGATTTTATGAATGCAAATTTTCATAGTTCCTCTTACTGGGAGTTCGCAGAATTGTTTGTCCGTCTAGTGGCAAAACAATAAACAGGTAGCAAATTTTCGAGAAAGGAGATATTATTCAAACAGGAATTAAATTATCAATTGAATTCTCCAAGTCTAAAGTATGAAATTTTATCTCCATACACTGTCGTCAGTAATTATCCAGAAGATTACTTATAGAAACTATATTTCTTAAAATGTGTACTTATAGATTGTTTGTATTTTGATTCGTACAATTTTTACGTCGATACCGCAGGATAACAAGATGTTTGTAAACAGTAACGGTTCCAGAAAAATAAAAGCAGAAGTGCTCTCCGTCATCAGCAGATAACAGGATTAATGGGCTGTGAAGGAGCCGAGCTTTTATGGAGACAATAATCATCCTCTGGTGGAAGACGACAAACGAATCACAAACGTTCTAGTCAACGATCGTTAAATAGTCTTTGAGATATAGAAATTACCTATATATTGCCAAGAAGAAATATTTTTTATCAAAGGAGAAGGGAACAATTGTTCACATTCACGCCGACGATGCTGTTTGTGTTTTTCGCCATGGGGCGGGCGGTGGTACACGCCGTCTGATGAGAGAGTCAAGCGTGAGCCACTGGTGGTACACGCCATCCGATGAAAGAGTCAAGCGCGACCCACCGGTGGTACACGCCGGCGTGAACATGTTAAACGAACTTAAACAATGGACCAAGTACAATAAATACTAGTAAAATCCTTCCCTTTGTTGTGTATCTACCCAAGTACAATCTAAGTACAATCTCAAGTACAATCTAATACTAATAAAATCTAATACAATACTAATAAAATCCTTTTATATTTACTGCAAGTCATTTGTCTAAACAAAAAACTGAGGCTTATTGCTTTAATCAATGGTACACACGAACTCCATAACCGCAGCCAGTAAAGTCTCCATAAATGCACAAGCTCGGAACTGACCTTGTGCGTTTATGGTAGAGTTCGTATATTCTCTGACGTTTGCCGACGAGCTCCGAACGTAGAAAAGGATATTGCAAGACTCTTACCATTATATTCCTGACATTTTTCCGATTAAAATGAGACCAAACACGATATAATTCGAATGATATTTACCATGCATCGTTTTTTGTTAATGTTCTACGATATATGATACATAGTAAGTCGTTACAAGTATATATGTTGCGAATTATGCCGTGTTTGGTCTCATTTTAATCAGAAAAATGTCAGGAACATGATGCGTAAAAGGTTTACAACGAAAAAGTTAATAATAAAAAAGTTTCACCGTTGCATTAAATTGTCACACGGAGTAATCCGATTCCAGGCAATGTTTACACTGCTTGGCTATCGAACTCCTGGACACTTCAAAAAGTATATCCTTCAGTGGTGGGGCTGGTTTTTGTGCATTTATCGTAGAGAAATTTGTGCATTCATCAAGACCTTACTGCACCTCAGGACCCGTTCCGGATCATGTTACACTGCTCGCCTATCGAACTCCTGGACCCCTCAAAAGGTATACTCCCCAGTGTTGGCTCTGGTTTCTGTGCATTTATCGTGGAGAAATTTGTGCATTAATAGAGACCTTACTGGACCTCGATTTATTAATGAAATTATGAGACGAAACGAGCCACAAGATAGACGTCCACCGCCCTAAGTTTAAGTCCATCGTGGTTCGCTACCCCTCTAACAATCCCAAACAGTGGTGCGCCAAATTCAGAGTCAAAGGAACGACACAAAAGCGTCCAGCAGCAAGGAATATCAATGGCACCGCGAACGGCACGATTTCCCTAATGAGACGGACGTTTTATCCGGGGTGAAGATCGACCCGGAACGACCTCGTCCGTTCGAAGAGAGAGACGAGAAGATGATCGAGTCATCAGTGAGAGCGTTGGACAGGGCCCCGCTATCTAGAATCACTTGGTGACCGATAGAGACCGTCTTCGTATATAGTTGCAGCTAAAAAGCGCGGATCAGCCAGAAGCGCAGTCGAAGTGGCACGACTACGAAGCAGTCTAATATAAGCTGGCCAAGGTGTCTAAAATCAGTACCCAGTACAACTCATTCGCCTACCATCCTCATCTAAACGACCACGCAACCGTGAGTACCCTCCATCTTGATCCACTGCCGCTTTAATTTTATGCTGAATGAATCCTCTTTGCTCAGCAATTCCATGGCTGTTCTCAATATATCAGTCTCGAAAAATGTGAAAGAGAAATTGATAACTGCGGATCTTTATGAAAAATCCAAGTATAATATAAACTCCATTTATAATATAAACTTTCAGTATTTTTTGTTTTTGTTTTTTATATTATTGCATCACATGTGCATTTTATAGTTGAGCGAACATGAATTATTTTTTGCAATCGTTGTGAGTCATAAGGTATAATTTCGTGGACATTTAAAGTTTCTATAAATGCACAAATATTTTTGTTTTGGATAATCGGTGTCTCAGGTTTTTTAGTCGAAGAAAATGAAGTTGTGTAGGTCAGGGTTTGGCATCTTCTTCCGGTCTGGACAAATCTTCATCCGCGTGTGACAAATTGTAATAATAATCATCTGTTCTTGCAATTAATGCTTTCCTAACTCCATCATATTACACAAATTTTATACCAATTTTTTAACCAATTCTCAACTCTCTTAACATTATAAACATTTATATAGATGTATTTAAATTTATTAATATAGCGCAGTTGTGCATCATGCTTGGAATAAACTTTTGAATTATTTTTTGCAATCGTTCTGTTAGAAATTATGGTTTCTCGATCAGAGTCACTGCGGCCCATCCCTACGCTGCAATTTGGATGTGTAACAGTGTACATCACGTAATCCTAACCTGACATTGAGAATGCGACTTTGCAGTAGTAGGTGACCTAGTTTCGGTGGTTATTTTTAGAAGACGTTGTAGCAATTGTTGATAACGGAGATATTATACTGCGATTTTTATTATGAATGAAAGTTTTATCTTCGATAAATACAAATATTTCTCTTGCGCGATGCAAAGGTGTATCAAATTTTATATCAGTTTTCGTTTTACTCGAATTTATTTTAGTATGAAATGTGCAGTTTTATGTTATATAATTGTACTTTATTGTTATTAATCAAATAATATAAAAAGTCTCAATTTTACTCCATTGAAAGCAGGTTTGCTCTTTCACATTTTTCGAATCAAATATTCCCGCCGAAAATGTCGCGTTTGACATTACCGAACGAGCACAATTGTGTATCAGTTTCACACATCGATTGATAGATGGCGACTTTGTCGCGCTTACCGACCCTATCATGCAATTAGGATAATTTTCGAGAGAATAAGGTCGCATTACGTTTCATTCGATATTTGTATAATTGTAGTGAATGAAATGGAAATATATATTGACGCTATTTTCACAAAATCTTGGCTATTGTGTTGCAAAAATAAACCGTAGTAGTAATAGTAGAATTTAAACTGTCCTGGTTACTAAAAATAGTGCGTTTCAAAATAAAGCAGAACGGCTGATGAAGGTTCACACGTTGAGTTATTGCCTGAGCATAATTCTAGAGTACAGGTGTACTGCAAATATTTTTATTTCTGTAATTCTAATCTTTAGATAATTTTATACATGGACATCCAAACATAAAAAACATCTCCCACTGATAACAGAAACGTGACATCGTGCATGTATCAAATTAGAACAAATTTTTATATTTTTATGAGGCAATTTTTCAACTCCAAAATTTGTTTTAGACATTGTGATAATAATTTAATTGCAATTGATTGGCGTCACGTGATACAAATAAGAGAACATGAGAACGCGGTAATGAAACGATATTTCAAGTTTCTTACCACGCTTTTGTTGTGCAAAAGATCTTACGTCCTCGTTACACGTTGAGGCTGTAATAACAATTTCATTACAATTTCATGACTCGTGCTCCAGGGTCGTTTCTCTACCATCTGAGAGAACTGTAAACGGAAACGCATTCTTCTATTACACCTGCATACCATATGGCACGCAATATTACAGATTTATCACAACAACATTTCTCCAATATTACATATCATATAAAAAGCCACTCTTTTTTCAAGCAATTTGTGTCAAAGCTTAAACTCTTCATTTAGTCAACCAAATATTAATTTAAACAAAAAACAAATCAGGCCCTTTACTACTCATGAAATTGTCTAATGAATATTCTAATAGACACATTAACCTCGACTATTAATGAATCAAAACATGTTTGGTACTTTTCTTGTGAGAATTGAGATCCATTTTGATTTTACTGGGCCAAGGTTTGAAAAATCTTGCGTCCAATGGCAAAACTGTTCTGAGTAGACTCAAGAAACGGTAAAATGCCGGCCGGTCGAGCGAGCACGTGATAGCCGCGTGTTGGATAAGCATTCCAACAATCTTCCTGTGCCTCGTTCCCTACCACTCTGCAAGGATGAGTGGTCGCAGTGGTTTTGCCATTCCTTCCCCTCCAATCGAATTTCGCTGTTCGACGGTTTCACAAGACGCAACAGACAGAACAGAGACAGCTACAACGATAATATTTATTTTCCGTGCAGGTACTCCTCACGTTGCACGGAGCTTAGCAAAAATATGCGCGTATATTAACCAGAAGTATTTATAGCGTTTATTGTGCTGAATTGATTCAGCCTTTTTTACTGTATCATCTGTTAGAAGAATAACGTAAAGTAGACTGCGGACTTTTATGCATTTGTGAGAAATTTGAATGTGCAAGAAAGTACAAAATACACACACAGTTTGCAATAATATATAAAAGTATTGAAAGTAAAGTTCATATTATAATATTTGAAGATATATAGATTCCTATTAGATAGTTCTTACAAAAAAGAGTTTTGCAATTCTATTGCGAAATCGCAGCAGTTAGGTCAGGAAAAACTTCTCTAGCCGGTAAACAAATTTCTCAACGCTATTGCAAAATACGCTTCAACCCATTGAACTAGAACTTGAATATTTCCATTAGGTGAATTGTGTGCCATAAGTGGGAGTAGTGATAGCTTTATACTGCTTTCAATAGAGTACAAATTAAAATCAGATATTCCCATAAATTAATCAATCTTTTCTGAACTACTATATTTAAACAATTACACGTTATTTGAATAAATTTGAATACACGTAAAAAATTATTTCTATTCTAAGACTTAATGAGTGAATATGAACTTATGATAATAATTAAATAAATGTGTCCTCGAGGTAAAAATGTACATAAATAATAATCCTCGGCCCTAGAATCGATCGTCAACAGCCCCCAAAATATTATTTGTACCGTTGATAGCACGCATGGGCGCCACCACAGTTCAAAGGTCTGCGCAGGCGCGTCTTTAAGAATATTCTGGAGGAACTGGAGGGGACAGGGTTTTCACAGGGAGAGCCGAATTCGGGTGATCGATACGATAGTTCAGAAAGTACGTCCAATCCAGTCAAACCTGCGTGCTCGTTGTCCATTTTGCCAAAAACGAAGCCTCGTTCTTCGCGAGCCATTTTTTTGAATTAAAATTGTATCCTGCCGTTTCGAATCAATCGTCGGATAACGAAGCCGGGTAAAGAGTGTTCGAGAATTTTCGGTACGCGTCGGATTCGCGTTATCGATTCCGCGAGAGACGGTTCTCTGGTTCTTTGTTGATTTTCTTCAAATTTTGGCCCATTGGCGTGGGACAGCGGCCTGATCATTGGATTTCCGGGCGACAAAATGACGATGGACGTCATCACCTTCTTGTATAAGAATCTGCGAGTTGAACACTTCAAAAAGCCATACTTAGGTAAGAGACAGATGGCATTGACATGCATTGGCTTGTGTAGACTAATCGACGTCTGAAGTTGATTAGTCTGAGGGCTATTATGTTTTAAATGATATTATTCTGAATAGTATTCTAATGGTGGTTAAATTAAAAATAAAAGAAGTAAGGAGGTATCGTGAATAGATTTCTACGTAGGAGACGCAGCTGTAACTTTATGAGACTTATAATAGACTCGCCCCTACCCATAGGTGTAGGCGTTAGACCAATCTGAATTTGCAGTTGTAGCGACGTAGCTTTGCATTTTGCTGTAAACTTTAGTTATGGTATATTATATTAGCAATATGGATTGAGTATCTATAAACGAGAGTTTATATATTCAAACTTTATTGAGAGAAAATTGATTAACGAACTAAATTATGAGATATAATTTATTCAGAGAAAATTAATTAACGAACTAAATTATAACACATAATTTATTTAGAAAAATAGGGGTCGATTGCAGTTTTTTAATCTCAAATAAATATTACTTTATTATCGATAATTTTGTTTATTTAAAATGACGTCAGTAGCCAGCAGATAAGTGGTTAAAAAATAGATATATCACTTTTATTATTTTGTGAAAACGTAAACGTGCGTCACTGTTTTCACGGATTGGCCAACATCATTATAAATATAAAAATATTATCAAACGATGACTAAGCCCAAAAAATTACCACGTGAAATAAACTATATATAGATGACATTTTAATTAATTATTCACATGATAGGAGATTTTTTTTAATTGAGCGTTGGACCCTCTTGCGTTATCTCGCAGCTTGTTTCTTCTGTATAGTGCGTGATAATTTAATGAACGATTAAAGTGATAAAAAAAAT
This sequence comes from Hylaeus anthracinus, assembly GCF_026225885.1. Taxonomy (NCBI): domain Eukaryota; kingdom Metazoa; phylum Arthropoda; class Insecta; order Hymenoptera; family Colletidae; genus Hylaeus; species Hylaeus anthracinus. The sequence continues at coordinate 1,607,840 of NW_026534838.1, forward strand.
TTCAATTAATTTTTGCTGATTATTATATTCAAATACTATTACACTAAATATAGTTTCTACTAATTAGACAAATTTTACACGTGTACCTCAAGATGTAAACAAAGTTGACTTACAAAGTCTTAATAAAAACAGTACATAACGTTCTCGTAAATAAAGTGAGTAAAGCTGAAGTGTTAATTTCTATGCTTACAATTATTATGTAACATTGGAATTAGAAGATTCAAGTAACAGGATTTTTCGACGTGCCTTGGAATATTTTGTTCGATAAATATATATGTATATGAAATTCTGTTACATCACTGTAAACTTCTTTTTTTTCGCACTATTAACTTTGTAAGAACCATCAAGCGTAGCTAATGTAGATTTATAATTGCTTCACGCTTCAGGCTTGTAATTATTATTTCCTGCTTTTTTTGCTTCTGCCAATACTGACACGTACGTGTACATGTTATGTTATTTTTAATACTGTAACCTGGAAGTAGTTGCTAATGGACTTTTGGTTTAATATTGACGTAAATTTTTGTCTGTTTCAAAAGAAACAATGAAGATGAATCTGATAGCAAATGTAAGCTTCGAGTTGACTTCAAAGCAGTATATTCAAGAATATAATATTTTTCAAGAATAAGATGAATTCAAAATTTTCTAAAATTCAATTCTTAGCATAGTAATATCTCTATAATCAAATTTGCGTTAAGGATACGTGATCAGGAATCGCTCCCAACCACTGTTTATGTTTCTTCAGTTCGAGAGAACACATTCTCACCCGAATGTAAGAAAGCAAAATCTAAGAAAATTTCCCACAATATTTTTATGGTGAAATATTAAAGTTTTCTCGTTTCATGTTCTTATACCTGAGTGTTGCGACGCCAGAAATGCTAGTGAAAGCAGTGGAAAAGTACTGGGATGTTCGGGAGGGTGATTCAAGCCAGGAACCGTGATTATAAGGGTTTTATGGGGCACAGCTGGAAATCAAAGGAGTTTTCACAGGTATACTTATACCGGACTCTACAGGGTGTCTACGTATAAGTTTAGACATACGCAGTGTGTATATTCTACAATAAATTTCAAATAAACAATTACTCTTAGACATTTTCTGCATTTAAACGTCATGTTCGCCCTAAAATACCACCGTACAATTTTGTTTGACAATACCATTCAAAAGCTGCGACTTCGAAGAAGTTTTTGCCGAAGAGTGCCCACCAAACAACTATGTCTTTGAAACCGAAAAACGAATACAGAAAAAGTCAAATTTCACTAGTTAAATCTACATAATAAATTTTGTTTTTGTATCAGGGAAATGGGAAATTTAACGCTCTTCTGAATGGTATACTTACTTTTAAGTTTGCATTGTAATTTGGTGTAGTTATGACCGTTTAAAGAGTGTCAAGTCGAAAACGCAGAAAAAATATTAAAAGTAAAAATTCCAGAGAATAATGCGACACAAAGAAAATGTCTAAGAGTAATTTTTTGTTGGAAATTTGTTGTAGAATATTACTAGAATATTATTCATGTTACAAAGCCAATTGTTCCAAGAAGATATTTTTCTAATCTTTCCCTACACCTCCACTTGGATTAAAATGCATCGAGGAGAGTGTCCAGAATTTTCGGCGTTCCGATCAGTCATTCCAACCGCAAACTTTTACAAAATGTCGGCGTAGTAAACAGAAAATCATGCGACGACGAATGAGCTGGCGATAACCTGAACACACTTGGTATATAACCAGGCTTGCAGCGGAGTTCGAGGGAGGGGAGGACACTCTGGGTGAGCACGTGCTCACCGAGTGATTGAACTTTTTTTTTCTCCTCGGCCGAATAAGGTGACCCTCTGCTGACAGTGGGGTTCCATGAGCGAGCGACTAATGCGCAAATCCCAGAGAATCACCGACGCCAACAGCGAAGACGAATATGCATTTCGTTGCTAAACGTAAAGGAAGAAATATGGACGAAACTCGGGCTAATAAATACGTTACCCAAGGAGACGGTTGGAGCACAGGTAGAAGACTGTATTATTACAGAAGGAGAAACAGAGACACTTGATCCATGGAACTTGTGTGTGGAAGAAGGAAAGAAGCAAATGTTTGGACGAAGAAGTCGGACGTGACTTAGGTATTATGAGGCTAACGACGGAATACGTTTGATTAGATAAAATAGATACGGAGATAATTCCTGTGAGAGAGAAACACACGACACATGAGTAAGGAGGAAAGATAAATAACAAAGTAGATGTGTGATGCGTCATTAAACATAGGTGATGAGAATGTCGAATGAGCGAGATAGGGGTACCGATAACGTACGAAGAAAAATAAATAAAACGAGATATGGTACTAAAGCTACGTAGAAAATTATAACAAAAGAAAAATAGTAATGGGACGCGTCGTAAACATTTCGTTCTGCGTTGCAATGTTGTGTAGGTTTGTAAATAAAGATGTAACAAGTGATTACGTTACAGGATTGTATTACTGGTATATATTGAGCTTTAAAAATATTTTGGGTAGATAATTGGTCGGCATTTGAAAGCTTATAATTATAATTATAAAAAGTAAACGTACACATATGCGGCCAAGGGTGTGAAGGGGTTAAAACATATATTCGGCTTTTTGTAATTAATTTTTAACACCATTAACGCTCTGTGATACCATCTTATATGTATAATTGTATACACATGTACATGATCGAATGTATGGCACACACAGAGGCAAAAAACGACAAGCTATAGTAAATACGAGCTTATCGCAATTGTACGGAAAATTACAGTGGGAAAAGGAATGAGAAAAAAATCCGTGAAAGCCGAGTGCACACAAGAGTATATGAGCAAGATATAAAAGATATAAATCCTCTTGGTCTTAAATCCTAGCCCGACTTAGCTAATATTTCTCAAGTAGAGTAATAAATGCTTGATAACCGAGGATCAGGAATACATTTTTCCACCCGTTTAACATTGGATTATATTGCCAACTGATTCCGTGATACCGACTATAAAGCTACAAATGAACTAAAGAGTCGTCCCATAGAATCATTTATTTTAAAAAATATATCATCCTATTCACTTCAGGTAAAGTGTTGAAAGTAATAATATGGTATCCAGGTGCTCACGGTCCTCCTCTTCCTGGGTTAGTACAGCCCTGGTTAGAGTGGGTAGCCAACTAATTCTATGATACCGACTATAAAGCTAAAAATAAATTAAAGAGTCGTCCCATGGAATCATTTATTTAAAAAAATATATCATCCTACTTTCTTCAGGTAAAGTGTTGAAAGCAATAATATGACGCCCAGGTGCTCACGCCCCTGTGTTCCTGGCTTGGTACAGCCCTGGTTAGAGTGGGTAGCCTCCGTGAACGAGCTACGTGCGAAAAACAGAGACGAACAGATAAAAAGAGCGAGATAACAAAGAGTTCAGTACAGGTTCAGCAGTCCGTGGCACGGTGCTTACGTTCAGTCGTCCCTGCAGCTTTGGACAACGCTCTCTTGGTTCGTCTCTGCAGGCAGTTTTTAGTCTGGCGTACAATATATTTTCTCGTTTGGCACGAATTGCACCTGCACGAGCGGTTTACCTGAGAGTACCTGTCCGCGTCGCGAGTTAACAAGAAGGAAATCACAATTTTGTCGAATTTCGTGAAAAAATACACCTTTTGCTAACAAGTACTTTGAATTATTCTGGAACAATCGACCGCGGTTTCTCTGCGAACGCAATCGTTTTGCTTTTGGGGATAAAAAAATGTTTCTTGTTGCGCCGGTTGACAACAATCGCTGGGCCTACACGATGCACGGACTGGAGAAGCCTATGGATCATGTGTCCGGTAATTTTAATGTTATACAAGCTTTTAATTGCAGCTAACCATATTTGAGTAGGTTTAGTTAAGAAAAATATATGAAACAAAAATATATATGTATTGATGAGTTCAAGAGAAGTATACGTATGTTGCTATGGGACTTAAACAGTTTTATTAGCACAATAGAGGCACAGTAGAGGCTGCAAATATTTTTGGACGTCGTTGTTACATTTACTTAGACTTGTTGTTGGCGGCAGGAAATGAAAAAATGTTTACGTTTTCCAAACGAAATTCTATTAACGAATTTTTATTTTTTCTTTCGTTCTTGTAGATACAAAATAATAATTCCATTTGACTTAAGGGAGTGTGTATAGTGCAATAATAGAAATTGTAACAATTCTACGTGTCGACGTTTAAACGTTTACTTAAGTACGTTGATTTAGGTTATGATCGCCATATGTACACCCGGTAGGATGAATTTTCGCCTTTCTAGGAGAAAGTCACCACTTTTGTCACTAACCAAAAGTGTGTTCAAAAATGGTGTCCAAGTTGGAACTAGAATTGGTGATTTCTCCTTAGAACATCAAGAATTAATACTGTTGGCAATGTTTAGGGTTACAAACATATGGTCGACACAGCCTAAATCCAATTTGTGAAATGTTTAGACCTTTATTATTAATTTCCACGCTTTTTAATTCATTAGATTCATTAACAGATTTACTGCTAGGTTAAAAATAATAATGGCAGATCTTCCTTAATTCTGTTTAATAACTTCTTCGATATATTAGAGTAATATCTGTTATGGCTGTTATGGCACCGTGGGTCATTACTCGATATGGGTCATAGTTTGCTGATACAAAGTTTCGCGAAACTTTTTTTCTTACTTTCAAGTGCGAATAAAATCGTGTAAATTGGGAAACTTATTTTTTTCAATTTCATTTTTTATCTTGTTTCTGGGCCAAAGTCGCACATGGTCTCTAACAAGGAAAGTAAATACGATACAATGAGAGTGAGCAAGATAGACAACGAATATCGCCTGGCATTACGTGCTATAAATTAGTAATTAAAGTAGATAATTAGTTACATAAATCATTTTGAAGTTTCACGGTAAATTGGATTAGAAATTATACCATCTTTTCGTTTATTTTAAAAGCATTGAACACTTCATAGGAAATATACTGGTTTGCCATAGAAGATTATTAGTAATATTGATTACTCGTGTTATCAGTTATTTAGGTCAGGGTAAAAGTTCTTTAACGGGCAAGCTCTTTGTCAGCATTATATACGTCATTCAACTGGCAAAAGCATTTCAACGTAAATTATTTATTAAGATAGCTGGTAGAAAATGATTCTTCATTTTATTACTCCAGTAAGATGAAGTTGAGGAAATTACACGAAAAAATGAATTTCCTTCAACTGAAAAATATCTCGAACGCTTCATATCGTGCGCAGTCGTGATTTCATCCTCAGCACCTGTGTTATTATTTTGGTACACACGATTTGCATTTTTAAACTACGTCGAGAATCTGTTATTCTCACTTTTTTATGGCACACTGTGGTCGACTCGAAATGCTTAGTTAATAGTAGTGATAATTATTTGTTTATAGAGTGATAACCTCTGTGGATTAGAATATATTTACGAGTGGATGTAAAGGTGCTTGAAAATTTAATTTTATTGCGATTGTTTTTGACATTTGATAGAAGATAGGTAATAGGATTTATTATCGAGAATTATGATATGATTACTTAACAAATTAGAGTGGAGTAAACTTACAAAGGAACCTAAATTTTATGGTATACTACATGGGGACCTAATCACAGTGCCATTTTCCATTTTACTCCAAAATCGGTTTTAAGAACATCCTTTTGTGGAAACACTTTTTTGTAAGGATTCTGCTACGCACGTAGATTATACAATCTATAGACCCTATCTTGAGACGAATGTAACCCGATGCGCGCGCCAAGCACATACGTCGAAAAACGTTTGACGATCGCGAACCGTTGGCGACGCCATTCAAGTGTCGGACGCCGAATAAAGTACATGTGCCTTTAATTTACGCAATTTAGTTTTACTTTTCTTTACGTTCGCTCCTGATTCCTTTACGCTTACATTATTCTGACAATTTATATTTTTCACAGATCTATAAAACGTTTACACCTTTCAACATATTCATCTTTTTTTCTCTCAATTTTTATTCGAATATCTCTGGTCGATTCGTCCGTGAACTTTCACCGCTCCGTTGAGAGTAAAAGCCACCTATTATTGATTATGCTTCGAAGATGGTTTATATCGTGACACGCGCAGAGAGAAAAAATTGTATAAAAAGAAGACTTGTTTACAGGAATCGGTAACCTTTAAGGCGGTCAGGGTTTATTTTCGAAGAGTTCTGAATACGTGCATGAACGATTATAATATTATGCAACGCGATCCGCGTGAGCAAATGGCGCCATGCATAATTTAAGAGTAGTTTGTAACTCTTCATTGGCACTAGCTTCTTGCTGTACCATTTTATAATAAATAAGCTAACCCTTTGCGCTTGAGTTGCGCCTCTAGGGTGACATATGTAATTTAAAAGTGATTTTGTGAACGCACAATTTCAAATTCACTTACATCAGAATACAACTAATTATTAATTAAAATAATAATACATTGAGTCATGAACGTTCGTGGATGGTTTTCTTCGAAGTACAGTTTTTAATTTCACAGAAATTTATTATAAAAAAAATATACATGTCGAATTGAGTAACCTCCTCCTTTTCGAAGTCGGTTAAAAAATGGACTGGATTTGATTCTATAGAAAAATGCCTCGAGCGCAAAGGGTTAATATGTTGCAATCACCTTAAACAGTTAAAATTTGAAACATGCGTCCAAGACAAGTCCAAGTAACACGAGACACCGCTTTTGATTACCTTTAATGACGAATTGCCAAGTGTCACATGTTTCATCTCAAGGGAATTACGCAATTAAAGACTTACGTGCCTAGAATACAGACTTGTACTGCTTTAAACATTTCAAGCAGCTAAAAAGAAGTCGATATACCCGATCGAATTAAGGCTGGAACTAATTGAATACTTTATGGGTATTTGCATGCTATAAATGCAGGATGCAGGTTACAATGAGTAATAGCAGTAACGCGAGGTAAAGTGACGTAACGCTTTGTGAAACTTCAGACACAATGCTTCATCGTAACAGTGGCAATCGTGTTGCTATACTTTGCGAGATCGAAAATATAACATGCTATAAATAACTCCGGAGAATGTTCGGAAAGATCGGGGATAAGCTACGGGAAGAACGAAAGAATATGCCGCGTCTGTATGTTTTCCATAATCGTATTTGGTTCGTGAACGTCTCATAATCCTCATCTGCAATTCAAAGGGAATCTCAGTTTTCATCTACCGCAGACGATGATTTCAGTTCTATTTATGTTTCTTTACTTAAACTATACAGGGTGTCCCAAAGATGTTGGAAGTCCTCGAAGAGAACCAAGAGGTTCAGGAGGTGATTTGAAACAACTTTTTCCTTACCGAAAATGTTGTCCGAGGCTTCGTTTTGGAATTATTAACAAAAAACCACCGACCAATCACAGCGCGTAGTCTACGCCACTGCGGGCGCTCCACCGTCATACTCGCGCTCTCATTGGTCGGGGTTTTCTGTTGATATCTCCGTAACGAAGCCTCGGAGAACATTTTCGCCAAAGAAAAAGTTGTTTCAAATCACTCCCTGAATTCTTTCAAGGACCTCCAACATTTTTGGGGCACTTTGTATAGGAAGTGTGGTCAAAATTCGAATGCTTTAAAGCATTCCTTCATCAGAATGGATTCTTTGAGTTAGGAGAAGTCAAAATACCCTGTGCCATATTCCAATTTGGAGCTTCGTTACAAAGATACAGCGAGTCGTCGATAAGTGTCGCGTGATTATCCCTACCACGTCCGCGCGTCATATATCAGAAACGTATCCACTGCAGCGTTCTATTTTCCATTCAACAAGAGTACAATACTAATATAAAATCCTTTCATATCTACTGCAAGTCATTTGCCTAAACAAAAAACTAAGTAAAGTCTCCATAAATGCACAAGCTCGGGACTGACCATGTGCGTTTATGGTAGAGTTCGTATATTCTCTGACGTTTGCCGACGAGCTCCGAACGTAGAGAAGAAAAGCGAATAAAGAAGAGGACGGAGCGAAAACACCAGGGTATGAAACTTTTTTATTATTTACTTTTTTGTTGCAAGACTTTTACCATTATATTCCTGACATTTTTCCGATTAAAATGAAACCAAACACGATATAATTCGAATGATATTTACCATGCATGTTTTTTTGTTAGCGTTCTACGATATATGATATATAATAAGTTGGTACAAGTAAATATGTTGCGAATTACGTCGTGTTTGGTCTCATTTTAATCGGGAAAATGTTAGGAACATGATGGTAAAAGTTTTACAACGAAAAAGTTAATAATGGAAAAGTTTTACCATTGCATTAAATTGTCTCATCGAGTAATCCGATCCCAGGCCATGTTTACACTATTCGGCTAAGTTGTTTTAAATTACCGAACCACCCTTTTCAAAGACCTCCAACATTTTTGAGACACCCTGTATAGAAATTGTGGTCAAAATTCGAATGCTTTAAAGCCTTCCTTTATCAGAATGGATTCTTTGAGTTAGGAGAAGTCAAAATGTTCTGTGCCATTTTGCAATTTGGAGCTTCGTTCCAAAGATACAGCGTGTTGTCGATAAGGGTCGCGCGATTATCCCCACCACGTTCGCGCGTCACATATGAGAAACGTATCCACAGCAGCGATCTATTTGCCACTCAATAAGACGAAGTATTCTAATTCGTGAAGCAGAGAACGATCGAAGCTCGTGAATTTTAAATTGTATTTGCATAGTGCACATCCCAGCGATTTAATGACATTGACTGCAGGAAAACAGTGCGTTTCGATGCGTCACGAGCGCGACTCGTCGGTGTTAGGTTAATGCGAACATAAACAAGTCGTAAATTAGTGAACATAAGCGTGCAAATTTTGATTAAGACGCAGATTGTAAGCAAGGGGAGGGATTTAATGAGGAGATACTGTAAACAAGAATTCAACGACGAAGTTCTGGATATCAAATAATGCGCCGAAGAAAAATAAACGTCAGTCATCAATCGCGCTTCAAACGGCCATGTTTGTTGAAACCGTAGACGCGCTGATAAAAGTATCTTTATTTATGTTCAATCTGAGCTCTGCGAGAACGCTTCGTCTGTGATATTAATAGAAAATAAAAACTTCTGTTTTTCTACGTTATATCGTCGCCATTAGAAATTGATTGTGTTAGTGGTGATCACGTAAGCCTTTGATGATGATATTATTTGTATTTAGAAGTTGTTGAATGTTGTTGCTTTAAGAAATTGTAAGATATTAAAAAATGACTAAGAAAATTGTTGGGCAATTTTAAAAATATAATTTGATAGGTTGAATGAATTCAGAAAGTTTCTGAAATTTTCCAAACTGGATTCTCTGGAGTTCTAAGGTTATAGTAATTTAGTATGTGTATTTTTAGTTGACATGGAGTATAAATTTTGTTCATTAATACTAGGCCAACTAACATATACACATTTTAAAAATATTGAACAAAAATTAATTTCTATTTATGTTCCTGTCTAACAATGATTAGATATGGCATTGCTGATAGCAGCGTTGTTAAATTTAAGATTGCTGAGGAAAAGAACTGATTCTTTACTTCTTCCCTTAGAGAATGCGGAAAAATCACAATTACTTCCTGAAATTGTTTAAATACAGATATCTTATAATCCTACATTAAATTACTATATTAAATTACCATATTTGATTCTGTGCAGCTGGCAGCCTGATGGCGGGTTCCGTGGCTACTTTGGCGGTCCTATGGATCTCCCTGCAGACGATGGGGTTCCTCGGGAATTCCCACACGATCGTCGCTTACAAGTTACCGGTGTCCTTGCAGAACTACCTCGCCAGTTACACTGGTAAGTGGGTCACTGCTATTTCTGCCTTTTTTATCCGAGGGAAACACGTCACTCTCGATGGTGAATTTGATTCACAAGAAACATTCTCATACCTTACTAATCCGTATACTAAAAAAGACCATCGCAACACAAGTGTCGCATAGTAAATGCGCAGGAAATATATTTTCTGCGCATCTACCTCGCGCATGGTCGGTACTTGTGTTACAATAGCTCCACCGATGGTGAATTTGATTCACGAGAAACATTCCCATACCTTGCTAATCCGTATACTGAACAAGACCATCGCAACACAAGTGTCGCATAGTAAATGCGCAGGAAATATATTTTCTGCACATCTACCTCGCGCATGATCGGTACTTATGTTAAAATACTCGCTCCACTGATGGTATTAGTATCCGTGAACAACTCTTTCGTTGTCTAGCATCAGCGCGAGCCTTTCGAATCCCCCGAAACCTTTTTACTGACATTTTTAAAGGTATCCTTTCAGGTTTGCCGATGACTAACTACCCTTACGAGGTCGTCGTAGACACGGGTCGTTTCCATAATCGGCGTTTGCTCCACATTGACGAGGCAGTCTTGAACAACTCGATCAGTTTCGCGCAAAGCCTGGTCGATCGTATGAGCACCCTCGAAAGGAATATCGCGAACGCTGGCGTTGAAGTGAAGGCTCACACGCCGGCTGGAAAACAATTCCTCGATTCTTATCCTTCCGAGGATGCTTTTGAAAGAGGCCTCGACGCCATTGTGGCGATGAAGGCTTCATCTTATCTCCTCCACCAGAGCTGTCGCAGGTAATACACCCCTTCGATTCGAAGGTAGGGATCAGTTCTAGTTGTCTGCTTTATTGGCTTGATTGCGCAGAGACTAGAAACTAGAGACTAGAGACTTAGAAAAGGTTCATACAAAGAGTATATGCCCTTGTACTGAACGGCAGCCTGAAAGTATCAAACACTTAACCTGCGTATCAAACACTTGGCCAATGAAATGTGAAATTAGAGAAGTAAATTTTGTTCGATCGGTTAATTCCATTATTATTATCTTTTACAGGTTTGGTCTGGATAAGGACGAATGCGCTCGTTACATATCAACGTTATCGCTTCAGGGTACACCGTTGGGCTCAGCCTGTTTGACGTTTCAGACCGCAGCCTGCAATGCCAGGGCCAAGTACCGCACCATCGACGGCAGTTGCAATAACATTGAAAATCCAAGCTGGGGTAGTGCGATGACCGCGTACAACAGAATTCTCTTCCCCCAATATTTCGACGGTAAGAATCTTCCCTATCACGTGACGAAAAAGACATTTCACTCTGTTCCCCGTTTCCGTGATCTCCCGCGATCCGTATCATCGGTCTCGTTGATCATTAATTACCCGTCTCGCAATCGGTTTACCTGCGATCATTGGTTCCCACGGGTCGAGCATTTTCAGTCCAAAGAGAGAAATTCGAGTTGTACTAGCTTAACGTCAACCGTGCTATCGTTATTTGTGTGGAATAATAATCGTACAATTATTTGCAGCCTCTGAACGTTTTGGCGCTTCCCTGTCACCTTCCTTTGTATTCTTCCTGGACCACTCTGTCGCCTAGATCCATCTTTCTCGTTTTTGGTGGCTCCACTTTCTTCGATGATACTCTCTGGATTTGTTGTAGTTCATTTCTCATTGTTACTGTGTAGTGTATGAGCACAAAGTACGTTACTGGATGTACGTTACTGGAGTGTAGGTGATATTGTGACTTTGCGAGTAACTATGAAACGTGTACAAGGTAGAAGCGTGTATTTCTTAGCGTTCAAGAATTCTAAAGAATTACTTTGAAAGGTTAAAGTAATATTTGAATGACTGTATATGTATATTGAACAGATATCTGTCGTCTGACGTCGGAATCATTCTTTCCAAAGATTACAACTGAGCTCTGGAAGACCAAGCATAAAGAGCATATTCGAACATTGTACTTTGAACAAAGAAGACATTTTCTTAAGAAGTAGTTTGAAAGATTAAAATGGTAGGGGAATGAACAATGGGTCTTTTCTAAATTGTATGCTTTGCGCAAACTATTTGTCTTCAAATATTGTTCTATTTTCTTTTCTTATACGAAGTCTATATCCTTCTCAAAACTTTCATGACGTCAACATTTCAGTGAACGACAGAAGGATTACCAATTTAATTCTAGGATACCTTGTACATGTCAATTTTCACCGAGTCTGAAATAAGAAATTAGCTACTTTCAATTGATCATACAATTACTATTGGGTTAGGTCTGGATCAGGTCTCCTACTCCTAGTAGTAATTATACTTCTTCAGAAAGTTCATGCCTATATTTAAGAAAAATTCAAAGGCATATTTGAATTTTGATGTATATTTATTGAATTATTTATGTACCATGTTGGTCCACAACCTTTCCACCTTTTAAGGAATGTACACATGTTATTTGTTTTCAGCCATACCAATATATTCAGATATATTCCTGTACCGTCTACTAAAAATCGGCATGGACTTTCCAGACAGCCCAATACGTCTTGTCTCGAGACAGGTTCTCATCTATCAAGGATGTGTAACAATTATTCTACAAGAATCAATTTTCTCCTCCTGTATCAATATAGTTCTTCGTCAGACTTCACCCATTGGGCGTCTCAGATAGATCTCTAAAGGTTCAACCTGGCAAAACGACAATTGCTTTCTATGGTAGTTCTATAGTAGTATTTCTATAATAGTTATCAATTCGGTACTTCGAAATTGTTGCGACCCTGTGTTGCCAACCTCGACCTACTAATCCACCTAATCCGCACACATCGACACCTCGCAAGCGTATGCTCTCACATATATACGTTCACAAACATGTGAAGCAAACACATCACACACGTTACACAGGCCTAAAGCAAAGCTAGGAAAAGATATACATAGAAATACGTAAAAACGAACCATACTCTCCGATCCTTGGGCGCTAATGGATGATAAAAAAGAAAAACGTTCGTCGATTGGCTTAACAAATTATATTCTGTGCTTTGCATTACAGTTGTTGTGCGATAAGGCACATAGAGCATAAAATGCCTGAGTGTAGCAGTGAATAATACTGCCTACAATAGGGTGCCCCGGTCGGGAGATTCTATCCAGCAGTAGAATGTGTATGTAAACTAATTCGGATATACCTAATAATGTATCATATTTATTATTGTAACACTAGTTCAAATATTTTCTGTTAATTGCGGTATACGGGTCTCGTTAAAAGACTCTAAGCTAGAAAAATGGAAACTGGGAGACGTCCGCGACCCTAGTGTCCTTGGAAGAAGTATCTCTTTCAAAATCATTTCGAGTTTTCATTAATATTACAGAATGATAATCTACCGAAGCGTTGGTCGCTGTAAAGTACACTCCCAGTTTGATTTTCTCGCTTGGACACCTTCATCAGCTACTTAGATAAGTCACTTGATTCCTTCTGCGAGCGTTCTCGACGTGATCGTTTAAGCAATCGTCATTGTTGCACGTTTGATGACTAATCAGTTGAATAAGAAATAGAATTCCGTTCTCAACGCGTTTCGTCGATAACGCATCAGAACGTCATGTCGAAGTAGAACCAAGTATTCTGTACTTGTGCTCTGCAGCGCGAGAGCCACTGTTTGCCAGTCGAACCAGGGACCAATCTGCTAGGTGAAGTCGGTTACTGATTAGGCGCGGTTAGGCTCGCGTATTAACGGTTGAAGACGCGCAAATTGTTGCTCGCTCTCGCGCTGTACGGACATCTTTACACACGAACATACAGCGGATCTCGTGGAAATCGGAGTAATCGAGTCAACATATGTCGGGATAATTTCCATTAGAGTTTCTCTCGCTCAATAAATCATCAAAAACGTAAAAGTAGCGTTCGCTATTGAAAGCGACAATTCCAAATCATCCTCTCATAACCGACATAAACGTTATTCGAATAGGAGTAAGCAAGTAAAATCGCTGGCACGTGTTTGTATCGTGCAGAGCGGATGATCGGTTGATTGTGATATTTCCAAGGATATTTTTTGAAACGTAGCACAGATTTACTCCGATTCGACGACCTAGGATTGTGTCAAGTATGATTGTCTAATGCTTATTTTGGCGACCAGGGATTCAAGAGCCGAGGCACATGGGACAAGCGAAACAACCGCTACCGGGTGTCAGGACTGTGAGCGTGACTCTGTCGACTCCGAAAAATCAGTGGGATACCAAAAGAACGCTGACGGTTGTGCAATGGGGACAGTTCATTTCTAATGATCTTTCTTTCACACCAGTACGCAAAATGGGTAAGTGTTAGTATTTGTTAGAATATGATGTATTTAGATATTAAATTCTATATATATTGGTTTGTCCGGAAAATTCATGCCTATTTTTAAGAAAAATTCAAAGGCATATTTCTTATCCGAAGTGTATGTCCTTCTCAAAACTTTCATGACGTCAACATTTCATTGCGAGTGAACGACAGAAGGATTACCAATTTAATTCTAGGCTACCTTGTACATGTCAATTTTCACCAAGTCTGAAATAAAAAATTAGCTACTTTTAATTGATCACACAATTACAATTACTATTGGGTTGTTTGGAAAGTTTATTTCTATTTTTAAAAAAAATTCAAAGGCATATTTGAATTTTGATGTATATTTATTGAATTATATATGTACCATTTTGTTTTACAACCTTTCCATCTTTTGAGGAATGTATACGTGTTATTTGTTTTCAGCCATTTCAATATATTCAGACCTGTACCCCACTAAAAATCAGCATGGACTTTCCAGACAGCCCAATACTTTATTCATTGTACATCTTATACACGACCTCATACATCCTTTTTAAGCGCAGTGTTGCCAACGGCGTCATGTAGAACAAAAAAAAAACTTAAAATATAAACTAGAAAAAAGCGTTATCAACAGTGAGAAAATATTTTTAACAGAATAATTATGAAATCTTCTTATCTCTCATGTGTATCCATTTCCATTGTTCATATTAATAGTTGCAACGCAACGAGGTAATAATAGTAACCAATTTGTCTTATGTTTTTAGTGTCATCAGGAAAGCCAATTTCGTGCTGTCGACCAGACGGATACACATTGTCTCCTCGACACGTCCATCCTTACTGTTACCCAATTACAGTATCCGATCAGGATCCTGTTTATGGCGAGCATTATGTTCGATGCATGAACTACGTGCGATCTTTGCCTGTTCTCAGATCTGACTGCACGTTTGGACCATTAGAACAGGTAACAAACTTTTTTCTATTAGATTTGGTGATCTAGTATCTTGGTGATACTAATGAAGATGATCTTAAAGACAAAACAATACTTTATTGAAGATGTTCATTGGTCATCAACATCGGTGGACTCTATAATAAAGCATTTGGTTACGATTTTCAGCAATAATGAAAGGAATTAACCACAATTTTCGATTGATAGATGAATCAGGCGAGTCACTTTCTGGATGGCTCAATGATCTATGGTTCTACCTTGACGAAATCTCGTGAACTGCGCATATTCGAAGGAGGACGATTACGAGTTCACACTGACAATGGTCATGAATTTTTGCCTGTTGGAGGCTTGGAAATCTCGTTTGAGTGTGCAGATAACTGTTACAATTCTGGTAATTACCTATACTAGCATGTTCTGATTCTGTACTTCTGGCTTTTGGTTTTATTCTCTATTATCCATCTAAGGTTCTTCTCTTAACGTTAATCGTTTGGTCTAAATGTTTATTGCAGGTGATCCTCGCGTAAACACACATCCGCAGTTAGCTGTGTTGCACACTGTCTGGCATCGCGAGCATAACCGAATCGCTGACCAGCTTGGCGAACTGAATCCCACCTGGTCAGATGAGAAACTGTACCAAGAAGCTAGGCGAATAGTAATTGCTGAAATTCAGCATATCAGTTACAAGGAGTGGTTGCCCTTACTGTTAGGCAAGAGGTTCACTCGGGCTGTTGGGCTCACCGTTGGAGATACTTACAGTCGTAATTATAATTCCGAGGATGATCCAGCAGTCAGTAACGAGGTCGCAACGGCTGCTCTGCGTTTTTTGACTTCTATGATGCAAGAAAAGCTACAGTGAGTTATAAGAATGCGAAATGTATTGCTCTATTTTTTAACTTTCTTTTTGTAACGCACATGTCTTTGTTTTTCAGCTTGACAGACAACACGCGCCAAGTCAATACCACGCTTTCTTTAGTAGAGAATTTCTTCAAACCTAGTATAATCGAGTCGGATGAAGTGTTTGATGGATTACTTCGTGGCATGGCTACCCAGACCTGTCAGAAGATGGACATCCACATAATCGCAGATGTAAGTATGCGTTACTGTTTTTACAGTAACAGATAAGAGTGATTTTTGAGCTATATTAATAATTATTCATGTTGTTTTAGGTAACCAGCAGATTGTTCGCAAGTAAAGACGACAACAACAACCTTGGTTTAGATGCTATCAGTTTGGACATTCAACGCGGCCGTGACCATGGTTTACCAGGTTACAATCACTACCGTAAATTCTGCGGACTTCCGGCTGCGAAGAATTTTGACGACTTCTTAGATTACATTCCACAGGAGGTAAATATCTCTTAAATGAAATACTTGATGAAGTAATGTTCTTATCTAGGATCAGAGCTATAAAATGTTACGTATTTTGTTAACAGATGATCAAGAAATTGCGTACGCTTTACGCCCATCCTAATGATGTAGACCTCATTATTGGCGGAATGGCTGAAAGACCAGCGGATGACGGGCTATTGGGACCAACTTTCCGTTGTTTGATTTTTGAACAATTTGCGCGAACCCGTCGCACCGACAGATACTTCTACGATTCTGTATTTCAGCCTTATCCTTTCACACCAAGTAAGAACTAATCCAATCTTAAATAGGCATTACTTGAGATTACCTTCGACATTAAGGGTACATATATTTAAATAAACATTTTGTTACAGAGCAAATGGAAGAGATACAGAACGTGACATTAGCAAGAATATTCTGCGACAACGGAAACGGCATTACACACATGCAGCCCAATGTTTTCCTCAGGCCACAGCCAGGGTAAGTTTGGAATGCTTCTTTCGCTTCGATCACATAGTCACAGTTGTGAACTATTAAGTGGACTGGAAAAAACGTCGTTTTTAAATACCTATTTATCACTCAACTCGTTGATTTTTATCGATCTGGCATTGAAAATTTGTACAATAGATGACAAAAGGCTGTTGATAACGATGGCGATTGCATAACTGATTAAAAATAGAAATTTATTAAAAATCTGGTTGAATTTAATGTAAAAGAAACGACATTACTTTCCAGTTTATTTAATATATCGGTGTCCGAATATGTTTGAGACAGTAAATAGAATAATTCTCATGTCTTTCAACAGAAACGAGATGACATCCTGCACGGACTTCGAAGCCATCCCCAGCGTGGACTTATTCGCATGGGCGGAAAGGGCGAAGGCGTATCGTTGAACTTTCCCTTTTAATTGGCTGGTCACATTGCCGCATCGATTTGCCCGAGTCGCAGGATGGGCATGATAGAAGACACAGTGTGAGGATAAAACCTCATAATCAGATAACACTGGCGATTGACTCGAATCGAATCGAGTCCTTAGGTTCGCTGTGAGAAAGAAAAGAAGTTCTCGCTGATGCTGCGTCTACCTGCGTGGTGGACGACAAATGGGCACGATGAAGGGGAATTCAAAGTAAAACAGTAATGCATTAGACGCGGAATGAGAACGATAAGGTGCATCTACAAACGTGACTAGTCGATTAAGCGAGCATGCGATGGGGCTAAGCGTGCGACACATGCGTGTTAATTAAAAAAAAAAAAGACAAACAAATGTAGGGAAAAGAGCCCCAGAGAGACTCTTGTATCCGGGGGAAAGTTTAAGAGTGGTATAGAAACATCGTGAGAGGGAAACTCGTTTATCTTCGCGCAACAATGAACATGTGAGAAAAGCTAGAATTCGTCGATACGCTTTTAATTGTACACTTCGTGTATGTATTTTAGATGAGCATTCATAAAATCATGCTGCTGAAAGACCATCATTTATCTAGTTTTTTGCTTTGTTGTTTGTTTAGTTCCTTGTTCCAGACAGCATAGACACACATTTTTAGCATCTCTTTATAATTGAGGTTATGTTCATACATTGCAGCTACATGATACTCTGAATGGTCTATAGATAGAACATATATGATGAGTTTTTGTGTTTTGTAGCGTTAAGTTTATTTTTTGTGTGAATTAATTGAGATTATTACTAAAACAACAAAACTTGTAGTTCCTAGAACATTATCTTATAAATGCGGAAAAACACGACATACAGATGGTTAAATGGAATAAGCTCACAAGCAAAATTTACCGTAGAATGTGTCCTGATTTTATTAAGTGTTTCACTCCACTTTCTTCTAAGCAATTCGAAGCAATGTTCGAAGATGTGAAAGAAACGATAAACGAGACAGTAAGAATGAGTACAAAAGATTAAATTAAAACAGTAGAGAATCTTAATGAGCAATAACTCCTGGAGAAATAATCGATATTGTAACATCTCGGAGTGATGCGTTGAATGAATATTACTCGATTAACTTCTAGAATGATTAACTTTGAATACGACATAATGGATTGCGTGAGGAGATGTAACTGCATTATAAGTATGCAGATTGAAAACTGTGTGGTTGTTTTTATAATTTTAAGAAAGCGTTACGAACAATGATGATCATATTTTTGTAATTGTGATATTGAAACCTTTGTTATAAACACTGTGAACGCCAGTAATATCATCCTGAGTAGTACACCGAATTTGTTGAATATCGATTGTTAAAGAAGGATTACATAGATCTTAATGTTCTCCATCTTCCATTCGAAAGCAGACATTGAACTTGCCTGATAGAAAAAGAATTATTTCTGTCTGTTGGTTTAGTCTCGAAGAATGATTTCAACAAAATTTTTACTCAATGTTGAAATTATTTCGCACGATTACTGCTAAAATATAAAGTATGACTGATTAGTTTTTAAGGACAGAGTAACATTGTTGAATGTTTTCTACATGATTAGACTTATTATACTTATGGCGTTCAATACGATCCATATTTTGCCAAATCTGATTGAAAATGGGCTGAATTGTATTGCACACTTAGGAAATAAAAAAGAAAGTAAACAGAAAATTTATGTCTATAGTTAATTAATAACCTATTCATAATTTTAGTATATTAGGTTGTACGTTAGAAACGAAATACCTAAGTATATTTAATATTTAAAGGTTAGTATGAATTAATTTACAAATTTGAATTTCTTTATTTTGAAATTTGAGTTTCTTTTTATTTAATTAAATTAGAGTTTATTAGAAGCATTTGTAGACATTATTGAGTGGTTTTTATGCTGTTAAGGGCTATCAAGTGCTGTCAGGTGCTACCGTTTTTTGCATCCTACACTTGTGATTCTAAAACCTATTATTTGTAAATTAATTCATTAAAGTTTCGATGCTGAATGAATAAAACATTAATTACTTAGGTATTACTGGTAACATATCGGTTCTAAAAGCGATATAGATTAATCAAATTGTTATGATACATCTGTGCAAACTTAATGATAAATGGATGTGACTGTAGCATCTGTGCAATGATTAGTTGAGACATGAGCATTAGATGAGTAATTGATATTAATTTCTAGTGGAACGGAGATTTCGTTTTGTTTGCAATAAATGAAGACAAATACGTCATGGAATTATACTATTATCAACAATTCTGCTCTGTAGTGTTTTGTTTTTTGTACAAGTTTGTTCAATAACTATTACTTTTTGTTAAATATTAAATACATATCGTGTGTTCATAAATATGTAACCAGGGATGTTGATTTAAGTATTGATAAGTCGGTCATCCAAGTTTTATTCGAGAAACAGAATCACTAATCGAGTGGTTTAAACAATATTCTTATTAGTTGAATTACAATACATTTATGACAATTTCTATTTTACATTATGTTTTATAATAGTGGTTTATCCGTTCATTTAAAGTTATCGTTGGTATCACTCTGAAAACGATAATGATAAATTAACAAGCAATAATCTGTAATTAATATTAATATTCTGTAATTAATGTAGCTGGCGCTTACCAGAAATTTGAACAGTTCTACGTTCTGTGGTTTGCTGCCTTGTTCATCGTCTCCATTATTCGATATCAATAATATTCCTGGTATTTCTTTTCGCTCGTCGTTAATATTTCCTATAATATCTTGCATATCTTTAATGTTTCTCTTTTTGCCTTGATCTGTATCGTCATTGTTATTTTGATCCCTGAAGAAGTGCCAAAGTAAAGTTATCATAATTATCAAATAGATAAAAATTTAAGAATATAGATAGTGAATGAAACAAAATTGGTTAATTTTTTAAATGAAAGTATCATGATATGACATCAATCAACCTGATTAATGATAGTACATTAAGGGAATAAATACTACTTTTGTCAAAGTTTATAAATAATTCACTTGGCAATGTAAAGTTATCATAATTATCAAATAGTTAAAAATTCAGTAATGTACATATTGAGTGAAACAAAACTGATTAATTTTTTAAATAAAAGCATCATGATATATCAATCAACCTGACTATTACATTAAGGGAATAAATACTACTTCTGTCAAAGTTTATAAATAATTCACTTACAGATACAACTTACCTGATTGGTTCATCATTGATCATATGTGCGTTCAGTTCATTCTCTTCCCAATGCTGCGGTAGGTGCGTTTTTACTTTGAAAGGTCTGTCCCATCTTCCTCTGTACTTGTTGGACGTCAAAGGTCGAGCGATCAGCCGTGACAACACCCATTGTTCCTTCGGAAACGATGGTACCTCTTGCTGTAGGTCGCTCATCGTTTTCGATGTAACGAAATATGCGTTGTTGGCATTATGTCCTCCGCTGCGTTTACCATGACCTGCAACGATGGTAGTAGTACTATGAAATTTGTTTCTGTCACTGGGTGAGCAAATTGGTTCAATTATGGAAAATAATTCCTCGCTGGCAAGTGCTTGTAATCTATTAATTATAGAAAGACCAGAAGAAAATTTTAAATAATTAATACAAGTAGTTACTTCAATTTCAGTTAAGATATTTGACATAACAGGAATATCTGGATTGAAATAATGGTTAAATTGTTAAGAAGTGATATATTTTGAAAAATTTGTGTCATGTATTATGGTCGTAGCGGTTTAAAGAGGAATGGAAGACGTACCTCCCCAACATGAATGCCCATAACTCAGACACGAACCTGTAACAAGAAATAATTCATGGTATTTAATATGTAATAGTCAAATAAAGAAATAATTACATGTTGTTAGATATTGTAGATTAAGTGAGATGTTGGTTAGATATCGAATGGTTTAATTGTAACAATATTACTCTGATCAGCTTTGTTATTTATATTTTTTATTGTATAGAACAATTCCATAAGTTAGTATTCAATAATAATATATTTATTTTCTATATTATTTTGTATTATTATTCTAGATTTTTCTGTATATTAATAATACTATATTTATTCTTTTGAAGTAGATAACATTTGCAAACATATATGAAAATATAACATTCGTTATGTATAGACTGCGAATCTTTATGCAAAATAAAATCTTCGCGAACGTGTCTACAAAAATTGAACGTAAATAGGAATTTATTTTATTCTGCAAATATTATAACATGAACTTTACTTTCAATCTTTTTTATATTCTTCCATATTGTTTGCATTTTGTATAACATTATTATGTATTATCTGCTTTAATTAGTCCTAAGTAATTCGAACATAATAAAATTGAAAAATAAATATTACTATACCTATAACACTGATTCTGATTCCATCTTAAGTAGAAACGTTTAACAATAGTCAGACACGCTCGTGATAAATTATGTTCAGTTGTAGGATCCAAAATAAATTTTAACTAAGTAAGACATAGTAAAATTGAAAAATAAATAGTACTATACCTACAACAATTCAGTAATGCCTACTGACTCCATCTTAAGTAGAAACGTCGAACAATAGTCAGACACCCTCGCCATAGATTGTATTCGCTTATAGATGCCCCAATAAATTTTGAAAATTGATGTTCCCCAAAGCAAAGTCTCTTATCAAAAAATGTTACTTTTTATTTTCTATTTTTTATCACACATAGAATTAGTCTATTCGCGAAACGCAGTGAAGTAGATATAACAAACATAATTTTTAATGAAAAGATAATACGAAAGATTACAGATAGAAATATAAATTGAAAAGCAATAGAAAGTGAATTAAAAAAATAGACACGCGAAGACACGTTTGTGGAATTCTGACGTGCTATGCCTATATCTCCCAATTTTTACGCTGAAAGAAAAACCTAAGGTGGGCGAGCGAATCTCATTAGGGTTCTTTAAATTATACTTCGAACAATACGCGTGTGGGCACTTTCACGGCGAACTAGCTTAATTAAAAACTCAACAGCTTGCCGAAGTGCCTCGTATGCGGAAATGAAAAGTTTCATGAACTTCATTCGGCTGCGTGCATGACGTAACACGCAGGAACGAGCGTTTTATCATCAATTGACTTTTTTATGCTATTATTATATGTGTTAGACGACGTAAATCGCGCTTGAATCAATTTTAGAAATTGAAATGAATTTTAGAAATTGAAAGCAAGCAAAGTTGGAATTTATTTAAGTCGAAAAATATGTTATTGCTTAAATAAATATTGTTTTCTACTACATTGGTGGCAAACAAAATTAACGTATACGACACTCTAATTGAGTGATTCTTGGTGTTTTTATTAGAGTGTTTAATTGTTGTAAAAAACACGTGAAATATATATGAATGACAATTTTAATAAATCAAATTTGAGTTGATAGAAAATGCAACAAAATATCGATAACAATGTGAAACTAAAAATGCATATTTTAAGCTTGATTTACATACAAATTATTATGTTTCGTCAAAGAGTTGATTACTTGGTTTGTAATATTTTTAACAAGGTATTCCAAGTTTAATGCTTGCATAATAATAATGTAAATAAAAATTAGACAATCTTCCTGTACCTTGAAATCAAGAATTTTTAAATATATTCCAAAATATTTATATCACACGAAAACATGATTGCTCAAAGTCGCTGCCTTTACTGTATGTGCTTCTTTATAGTTATCTTTTCTATGTGAAAGATAGAGTAGACGTGTCCAATGATTTCCATGAAAACATGAGAGATGCAGTTGCAGAGTAACCAAACACAATGACGGAGATAAACCATCACAGTAACCAAACAGCATGATGGAAATGACCGTCCACAATCTTGAGCGACTATAACTTTCACTTATGATTCATGTGCATGTGTTTTAACAAATTTCAGTATGTAAATGTCAGCTTCAAGAATTACAAACTGCAGTATATACACGTTTGTCGTGTAGTAAAAATATTATTTTTAACCGAATTTGTAAAAGGAGGAGGTTTCTTAATTCAACATGTATTTTTTTTTTTTAATAATTATAGTTGGCACTGTATCTTCATGAGAGCAATATCGAGAAATTGGAAAAGGTTAATCAATGAAAATGAATTTAAACACGACCTGAATCGCACACTTTTTAATTTCATAAAAATTTGGTTGGTTTTTGAAAAGGGGGTTGAATTTTCTATAGTTGAAAGTAGTCAATCTCAGATTTTTGCTAATAGGGGAAGCCTTGCTAATTTAATAACAGTACTAAAAAACACAGAAATAAATGAAAATTGATTTTCAAATTTTACAGTCAAGATCGATTTTGCAAGCCTCTACTCAATAACACATTTGAAATTCACAAAAATTTTGTAGGATCTCGAAAAGGAGTCGAATTTTAAATAATCAAAAGCAGTCAATTTCTGTCTTTTAATAATAATAAAATAATTTTTTGGAAAAAAAATTTAACCGACTTCGAAAAAGTTACAGTGAAAAGTATGAAATAATTTCTAGTTAATGTAAATGAATACGCACTAGTTCTAGATATAATTACGTAAAAGTATGGGAAAGTGCAGTGAAAATTCTGAAATAATTTCTATTTAAACTGCATTGTTATTCACCATCGTTTCATGAATTTGGTTGAATTATTAAATACATCATATTAAATGCAATGCACCTTTTCGAGGCGGCGCAGATGTAAAAACTTTTTAATTCCGGTTTGGGTTAGCTTTTGATAGAGGCGGCAGTATTGAATGCTGTCAATGTACACATGTTTATTGTCTATGTGGAATTAATAGTTAATGTATATAGTATGTACACGGAAATATAGTTGGAGTAGATTTGGGTCTTTTTTGGAGGGGAGGGGCGGCAATATTGATTACTGCTAATGTATAAACTCTCCCCATGGAAATACTGTATGAATAGGTTTGGGATAGTATTTGGTGACGGCGATATTGAATAGTGTTAATGAATATGATATAGTAATAGCAATAACTAAAGGCCATATTTTTTGGTAAAACCAAGTTTGACAATTTTGAATATACTTAATTTTAAATTCTGCGCCGCCTCCGAAAAAAGTGCATTGCATTTAATATGATGTATTTAATAATTTAACCAAATTCATCAAACGATGGTGAATAATAATGCAGTTTAAATAGAAATTATTTCAGAATTTTCACTGCATTTTCCCATACTTTTACGCAATTATATCTAGAGCTAGTGCGTATTCATATAAATTAACTAGAAATTATTTCATACTTTTCACTGTAACTTTTTTGAAGTCGGTTAAATTTTTTTTCCAAAAAATTATTTTATTTCACTTTTTTTAGTGGCAATCTATAACCAATAGGTTTCATGCAATAACAATAGTTATGAGCAACATACAGGATGACCCAAAAACGTTGAAAATCCTTGAAAGGGGTGGTTCCGGGGCGGGTGGCGTGGTGATTTGAAACAATTTTTCCTTAGCGAAAATAGTGTTCGAGGCTTCGTTAAGGGGATATTCCAGAAACAGAAACACACGACCAATCAGAGCGCGAGTATGCCGGATGAGAGTCTGTGGAGCCTACGCTACCGTCCGCGCTCCACTGGCATACTCGCGCTCTGATTGGTCGGGTATTTCTGTCAATATCTTCTTAACGAAGCCTCGAACAACATTTTCGTTAAGAAAAAATTGTTTCAAGTCAGCCTCCCGAAACACCCTATTCAAGGACAACCAATATTTTTTGGACACCCTGTATAATTGCAAATGGGATTATCAGGAATATATGTGCAACTACATGTGAAAGGATTGATTGCGTTTGGTAAATTCCTTGTCGAGCTACATCAGAGCATAGCAATTTTGCACCAACAATGATTTTAAACAATGAAAGTGTCCATAAATTTTTGCAAATAGAAACATCACGAATTCATCTATTATGAAATGCGGAAGGTTCCATCGCGCTCGGTAATTTCCTCACCGAGTTACATCATATAATAGGAATTTTGCGATAACAATAGTTATAAACAATACAGAAATCCATAAATTTCTGCATCTGTGATCATTGCGAAAACCTCTCCGGCAGCAAAATGTAAGGGGTTACATCGATTGCAGGCCAAATATACGTGAAATAGTACGCTTTTTGCGATGGAAAGAGATATAAAGTGATAAAAAACAAAATAAGGACAAATGTTTTGTTATGGGACCAAATGGCAAATGCTCTTCCAGATGCAAGAAGTTTCATCTGATTGGTCCATCGGTCTCGGAGTAAGAAGCAAGACAACATTTTTCTGTTAAAAAAAAAAAAAACGGGTAAAAAATAACAAATCGCAAACAGTCTTGATAGCAGGATCACCGGGAGAACACGCTCTACAAGATGCAACAGGTTTCATTCTAATTGGTCAAGCCATGTCGGCGTAATCGGCGAATATACATAATCAAAATTACAGTTTTTTGGCAAAAAAACAGGTAAAAAATGACAAATCGCAAAAAGTCGTGATAATGAGACCACCAGGGGGGGGGCATGGTCTACAAGATGCAACAGGATTCATTCCGATTGGTCAAGCCATCTCGGCGTAATCGGTGGACAGACATTAAAAAAAAAAGTATACATGTCGAATTGAGTAACCTCCTCCTTTTCGAAATCGGTTAAAAAATACCTTGTCAGTTGTAGTAATGGTAGTACTAAAATACTCAGAAATAAATAAAAATTTATTTACAAATTTCACAGTCAATGATACCTACAGCAATTCAGTAATGTATACTGATTCCATCTTAAGTAGAAACGTCGAGCAATAGTCAGACACATTCGCCATAGATTATGTTACAGGGGCCCTAATACATTTTAATCGCTTTAAATGCTCTTTAATTGCTTTAAATCTATTATTTTATATAAATTTAAAAATTTAAAAATTGCTTTAAATCTATTATTTTATATAAATTTTTAAGCTTTAAATCTATTACCTACGTGCTTCATCAGTGAAAGCGTTGGCAAATGCTCTACTCAATAACACTTCGTTACACCTAAATTACATGTCAATGAAGCCTTAATGAAATGAGATCCCTATTAAATGGGCATGATAGATGGAATATTAAACGCTTAGGTTCAAATGACAGCCGTAGTCCGTATGAGCGTGCATGGGAAGGACGTACGAGGAAACATCCATTTTCATATCTAGTTCCATCTCGACTGTGTGACAAAGGCGACAATTGGCTTTCCGATTTCAGTGTTTTGCAAGCACCTTCGCTTTCTCAGTGTTTCTCCAGGAAGGTGCATCGAAGACGCACGCGAAAACTTCTTTTTGTCCTGTCAACGGCGTCCAATTGACGCGTGTGCTTTTGTCGCATACAAATTGACGTGAAATACAAGCTTGCGATTCAGCCATTACTGACAGAATTCAAAGTGTGGAAGCATATATTATATATTTTTTATCCGTAATAATATAATATTTGTTTGGAGGAATTTACAAACATGTTTAATGAGGTCATTCGTTGTAATGTAAGGTGAGAGGTTTTCCTTCTTTTTAATGAGTAAGACCACCAATTGAAGACTTAATATTACTGTTATTAAAATGAATAAAATATCCCTAGCATTCAACTTTACTTCTGTGATAATATTAGGTTGTCACAAAATTTTTTTTCGCGACTTGCACTCATTTTCAGTTGTATTGTGTGTCAGTGTTTATATAAATAGACAATCCTATCTCTTATAAGTAGTTGATGTTATAACAGTAATAGAGCAAAATGAATCGTACAGAATTCATTAATGTAATATATATATATAATATAATTCATAAAATCATACATATTACGTATCTTAAACAATTATTAATTTATTAGAATTATATTAAATACTTGTGACACATACTTTAAGTTCATAAAAAAATATAGATAATCGATCTTAAATATGTATAATTAAATAAATACTAAATAAAAATAAATAATTAAAATTAATTACTAAAATACCTCACCAATCAAATACTAACAAAGCTTATTGGATTGGCGGATATTTAAATAATAATATACATAAAATATTGTGTACTATTTATTATATTAATACAACGAATACAACGAAAGAAACTTTCGGGACAACCTAATAACACAGTAACTATTTTTATCAAGCTATAAGTTGTTCATTTCCTCGCAAGTCTGGTATCGCCTATCCGTTTCAAGAGCTCCCGCTGAAAACTGAAACTGATGGGACAACAAAACCTCAGTTTTCAAGGATTAGCTGCAACAGGTTACCACCACCGAACTCCAGGAACGCGTGGAGTTGTTAATCTTATACGCCGTAAACGGAGATTTTGTGTATACAATTAAAATTTAACGCGCCCGATGGAAACCGGGATCGCTAGACCACGGATGATCCCATTAATGAAGTTCCAGGAACCTCGTTATTATTGCTCGTGTTAGTCTTTCTAAAGCTGCCCTTTCTATTATACACGCCCCGTTTATTAACAATTTCTCGACCAGCCTTTTAATTAAGAATAACAATTTTGGAAATTGTGTTAAGCCAGTGTGTAAATATTTGGACTCTATCGCGTGATCTTTCAGGTCTAAAAATAGATTATTTGTGGTAACCCGTTTTATGATAGAATTAAATGATTAACAAAGTTCTAAT
Source organism: Hylaeus anthracinus (assembly GCF_026225885.1). Taxonomy (NCBI): domain Eukaryota; kingdom Metazoa; phylum Arthropoda; class Insecta; order Hymenoptera; family Colletidae; genus Hylaeus; species Hylaeus anthracinus. The sequence continues at coordinate 1,635,597 of NW_026534838.1, forward strand.
TAACCCTTTGAAAGTCAATATATATATATTAGAATTCAGTGAAAATTCAGTGAATGAAATGAAGTCAAGAGCCCTGCGTAAAGTGGGTGAAGATTTTTTAAATTCGGAGGTGATAGTTTTAATTCTATCTCAAAGTTTCAGATTGTTATTCCAGTGTTCTTTGAGAAGATACTATTCAGGAACATGGAGAGCATTAATTGTTTGTTAAAGGCAGTCATCGGACATTTGTGTAATTTATACACTACAATCAAAACTTAGCGGACAAATTTTTAAACGGTTTAAAAACATGGAAGTTTTCAACCGATTGGAATTAAACTCCGCGAGGAGTAGTTTTGCAGTGTCCTCTGGGTGTGTGTAAAGTTACATGAGCGAGGGTTGATGCGAAGGGGTTAATTCAGCGCTCTAAAGGGGAGGGTGTAGAAAAACGCCTCTTTGAAACAGGCCAGGGATGACGGAAGGGGTTGAAAAATACAAAAAACCTTTGGGGCGACTCTCCTTGATACCTTCTAGAAAATGCACCCTGTGAAATCCCTCTCGGACCAACGCATCCTCCACAACCTCCCACCCCCTCTAAAATCCACAATTTTTGGACGACGGTCTCGATTTTGAATTCAATGCATTCTCTGGACTCCCTTGATCTAGAAAATGCCATCATCCATACCGTGCTCCCTATAGGCGCCTTTTGGGGGGGTGGAACAGCTTGCAAATTTTCAACCCCCTTCGTAAAAAAACACTTCCACGCATCAGAGGGCGATGAAATTCACTATGTTTGTTCTCGATACGTTAAGGATGAATGCCGAAAAGGTGCCGTTTCGAAAACTGCCCCCGGAGCTGAAGGGAGGGGGCAGAGGCAGGGGTGGTCCACCCTCAAGTGTAAGGGTTGGAACGTTATTTCGTTGCATGGATCATATGTCCAACAGTCCAGGGCATCGGGCTGATACAATTTTGATGTCTTTTTCCCGCGTAAATAGCAATAAAATACGAAAATGTCTTTTTTGGGGGAAAACCTACCCCAACTTCAGGCCCATCTGCAGCGTGAATGAGCAACCCCACGTCAACGCCGTTCATGGTACCAGATGCACGAATGCTTTATTAACAGATACCCAAAAATTCAGATTTTCTCAATCACGCTTTCGTTGTCAAATCGGAGCAGATTTGAAAGAGTAGTTAAGTGTCACTTACTAAGTGAGCCGGCATTCAGAAGCATTAAAGCTTCACCCTGCAGATGGGCCTAAAGTTGGAAGCAAGTTTAAAAAAAAAAATCGACATTTTCGTATTTTATTGCTATTCACGCTGGAAAAAGACATCAAAACTGTGTCAGCCCGATGCCCTGGACTGTTGAACATGTGATCCATGCAACCCCTTCCGTCATTCCTGGCCTGTTTCAAAGAGGCGTTTTTCTACACCCTCCCCTTGCAACCCTCGCCCATGCAATTTTACACACGCCCAGAGGACACTACAAAACTACTCCTCACGGAGTTTAATTCCAATCGGTTGAAAACTTCCATGTTTTTGAACCGTTTAAAAATTTGTTCGCTAAGTTTTGATCGTTAGTGTATATTTGCACTATTCTTGGGAAACAAATGGACAATATACAGGTTTTGTTCCAACAATGTTGGAGGTCCTTGAAAGAGGTGGTTCGGGAGGTGATTTGAAACAACTTTTTCCTTAGCAAAAATGTTGTGCAAGGCTTCGTTAAGGACACATTAACAGAAAACCTCGACCAATCAGAGCGCGAGTATAGCGATGGAGCGGTCGCAGCAGCGTAGCCTATGCGCTATAGATAGCCACAGTAGCATAGTCTATGCGCTATAGATAGCCACAGTAGCATAGTCTATGCGCTAGTCAGTCACAGTAGCGTAGGCTATGCTGTAGACAGCCACAGTAGCATAGTCTACGTCCTAGTCAGTTACAGTAGAATAGTCTACGCGCTAGACAGCCACAGTAGCGTAGGCTACGCGCTATTGACAGCCACAGTAGAATAAGCTACGCTATAGACAGCCACAGTAGAATAGTCTACGCGCTAGTCAGCCATAGTAGTATAATCTACGCACTAGACAGCTACAGTAGCGTAGGCTACGCGCTATAAACAGCGCGCTCTGATTGGTCAAGGTTTTCTGCTAATATCTCCTTAACGAAGCCTCGGACAACTTTTTCGCTAAGGAAAAAGTTGTTCCAAATCACCCTCCGAATCACCCGTCTTAAGGGCCTCCAACATTTGAGTAAAACCCTGTCTATATTTTCAAGGATTTAATAAATTTAATTAATATCCTCGATGCACATAATTACCAAAGCCAACTCTTCATTCTTTTCTTCGTGAAAACATATTTTCTCTCAATTCAAAATTTCTCAAAATTTCTCAAAAAAAATTCTGACATTCTTTATAAGTTGAAAAAAAATTGATTTGTCGAATTTAAAAATTTCATCCGCAAGAAATTCTTTTAAGTAATTTGTTCAGTATGTTTCGATATTGAAATTTAATTATTAACGATGAGTATTATTATGGTATACGTTTTCACTGTACTTGAAATTAAAGATAGGAGCGGAGAATGGTTGCTGTGATTAAGAAACAAAATTTAATAGTTATAAACGCACAGATCGTTCTTTCCTCATATAATCCCACGTTTAGGTAAATTTCGCTAAACTTCGGTAATCTATGAGGCGCTTAATAAGTTTATATCCTGGGAAAGGCGAAGCCGCAATTTTAGTGCACGTAATTACCTTCCATTCGGAAGTAGGAATAATTGCGGAAGTCTTTTTCATATTTGTTTACATTTCGACATAACGAAGGGCGTCGTTCTTCTCTGGGCACAAAGCCGACGGCCATAATTGAAATCAACCGAACCAGTAAGCGTCTTCTTGTTGGTAAAATTACTGTTCTCGTTGCGACTTACATATTTATTGGCTAAGTAAATTTTCCACAAATTATATAAATGTAAAGAAGAATATATAATTTACTTAAACTAGAAAGTTAATTTCTTCATTATCCATAAATACAAATCCAAACACGATCTCAATCGAACCATTTGTAATTTGACAACATTAGAAGATTTACAAAAAAAAATTAATGTATAGATAGTTTTGTAATGTACATTAAAAAATGATTTGTAGATAGTGGACTCATTTTCTTCAAGCAAACCTTCTCCATTCGTCATTAACAATTTCATAAAGATAATCTAGAGCACATAAAAATGTCAATTTTCACTATTGAATAATTTCTTCCATTTATCTTTCTCCTCAGAAAATTCAACGATACCCGATTGAAAATGTAACGTATCGAGATACGATTGTTATTTCTCGTGAAATATTACCAAGAAGTAGGAAGTAAAAGCATGGGTTATGTTTTAGAGACAATCGTATCTGCTTTCTTCTCGCGAAGGATAAAAATTGTCCGTTCCTTTCTAACTTTCGTAATTCGTTTTTATAAAAGTTCGAAAACACGTGCACGGGAAAAGTCAGTGCAACATTTTCCACCGTCATTTACACCCAGGAAGCCAAAGTGTAATGAAAGTCTATCTTTCGCAACCACCGTGGACATTAATCCTTAATTACCAGCTATATCGAAAGTTAACGTTTCTTGTTGGGAAGATATAACGGGTTTATTTAATTTGAGAACGGGATACAGCGGACATATTTACTACCTCTTAATTTTTAATTCTAAAGATCAGTTCAACGGATTATTCATTTATAAAGGTGCCAAGAAATATGTTGCAAATAGGTAGTTTAATTATATTTATTTTAAGTATGGAATATATAGGGCTGGAATAATTTTATATTAATGAGAAGTCATTGCATAATAATTCTGTCTTGATAAGAGCAATATTATTTTATAAATTAACATTATTTGCACAAAAATACATTGCAAAATTTCACTTTATTTCTTATTACTTGTTTTATATGAATGATATATATAAGAACAAATGCGTCATCGCATAAAAAAAACAAAGAAATTGCATAATAATTTTGTCTTTAAAACGAACAATATTATTTTATATATTTGCATTATATTGCACAAAAATGCAGTGCAAAATTTCAACTTATTTCTTATTATCTAATTTATATAAATGAATTATATAAGAACAAATGTGTCATCGCGTAACAAAAATACAAAGAAATTGCATAACAATTTTGCCTCGAAAACAAACAATATTATTTTATATATTAGTATTATATTGCACAAAAATGCATTGGAAAATTTCAATTAATTTCTTATCACCAGGTTTATATAAATGAAATATATAAATCCATTAATTAGACCCAGGCGCGTCATCGCGTCAAAAATTAATGAACTCGTTAATCTCGCAATTATAACTTTTCGAGTGCGTTGATGTCCGAATGTAGATGCGAGTATGTCCGTACATTAAACAAGGAGTATATACAATTTACTTAAACTAGAAAGTTAATTTCTTTATTATTTATAAATCCGAATCCAAACACGACTTCAATCGAACCATTTGTAATTTTACAACAGTAGAAGATTTACATTAAAAAATTAAAGGTATGTAGATAGTTTTAATGAACATTAAAAAATAATTTGTCTGTATCCGTGTCAGTGGTACTAGCAATCAACCCTTTGCGCTCGTATGTCAAGTGAGACTCGACAAAAATGTGTTGAACAACAAAGGGTTGGGAGACAAGTGAAGTTAAGGACAATTAAAATTTGTATACATACCAGCTGCGCAGCCAGCGAAGCAGAAGAGTATCATGAAAGACCAAGTGCGTATGTAAATCGTCACTGAGGTTTCCGAAGTGTTCGCCATGTGACCAATCGCGTTCTGCGTCAACATTAAACAAATTTATAAAATGATTTATTAATTTCGCAATGAGAGCATATGTATGACATATTTAATAATACTAAACAAAGAAATACGATAAAATGTCGATGAATTTTCCATGTAAGTAAATTTTAATATTCCTGTATGTTTTTTTTTTTTAATTATTGATATCATCGGCTGATTTAATAAATAGAAAATAAAAGAGACAGTTATCGTTGACCGAACAATTTATAACGTAGAAGCTATATAAAATGTGCTTTTACGATGTGCAAAGATGTAAAAGGTATGACGGCTTCGGTTAGCTTCGATATATTAATTTCCGGTTCGCTGTATTTTTTCCATGAAAAGTAAACTTTAATCAAACCAATACCTGACCTATTTGTATCAAAATTATCAAATGTTACTAAATTCGTAATGGAAAGTGCAAAGTTTATTCTATCCTAATTAAGTATTTTTTAATATAATATAGAGTGGTCAGCATCAATTTTAAATAACAGTAATTTGTTATTCAATTATCAATTTTAATTTCTATCTGCCACATATGTAACACTAGTCTACACTTCTTAAATATCAAATAAATAAAACACGAAGTTATCATGTATATTAAAAAAATGAATTGCATTAATTCCAGTCATCATTATTTCTTTTTTAAAGATTGCTTTCATGTCAAAATTAATGCTCAGCTAAGTAAGTATTTTTTGTATTTTAATATAGTGGTCAGCATCAATTTTGAATAACAATAATTTCCCACCTGTCAAAAGAGCATGTGAGAAAAAGTTTCAAACTAAATTTTTAATAATTAAATCTTTAGTATCATATATCTTTTTTTCTCAAAATGATATCAGTTTGTAAATTTACCCTTGCATCTCGTGGAACGAGGAGAAAATGTAACACGCGTAAAACTAGCTTTTGCTTGATTAAAGTTTATTAAAAGCAATGGACAACACCGTAACGTGTAATAACTTCGTCAAATTTTATCAAATCGTTCAAAATTTATTCAATGTTTAGGCGAATATTGAACATTAAAATAAAGATTACGTAATTATGCAATTTGTGCATCGCTGTCATAATCATTATTATATTTAATACATCAAGTCCAAAGAAATGACTCGCGTACAAGACTGTGTTTCTTCAGTTTAATTTCGCGAAAATAATATGAAAAAATGTACGCTTCCATTTCTAATAAATGCATTTCCTACAGAAGCTACTCAAGAAGGCATGCTCAATTCTAGTACAAACATTTTCACACTCTCCTCGAATTACATCTCGTTTCATCTTTTAAGTTGCTTTTCCTTTCAAGCTTTCATTTTGAAAGGAAGAAGAATTCAGCACAGATATAAAAGAGGAGTTGGACTGGCCATAATTTCCATACTAGAAGGATCAGGTAATGTATGTCTCGAAACAGTTGTACCAGATGTAAAAGAATAAAAAATGACAGTCAGAAAAAAAGTTTAGATATTAAAATTTGACAGGTTGAAAATTATTGTTATTCAAAATTGATGCTAATCAGTGTATATATTATATTGAAAAATACTTGATTAGCAGAGAATTAATTTTGACATGAAAGCAATCTTTAAAAAAGAAATAATGATGACTGGAATTAATGCAATTCATTTTTTTAATATACATGATAACTTCGTGTTTTATTTATTTAATGTTTAAAAAGTGTAGACTAGTGTTGCATATGTGGCAGGTAGAAATTAAAATTGACAGGTAGAAAATGATTGTTATTCAAAATTGATGCTGACCACTCTACATTAGAATACAAAAAATACTTATTTAGCTGAGAATTAATTTTGACATGAAAGCAATCTTTAAAAAAGAAATAATGATGACTGGAATTAATGCAATTCATTTTTATAATATACATGATAACTTCGTGTGTTATTTATTTGATATTTAAAAAGTGTACACTAGTGTTGCATATGTATCATTCAGATCATTCGACTCTTTTGCTTAATTCATAGACTATATTAAATAAAATTAAAATGGCACACTCCATATGCATAATACTCATTGTTCAACTTCGGATCGTTCCACACGATATGACACGGTCCCATCGAGTTCAAATAACTTTTGAAAAATACACGATGAAACGAATTTTGATGTCACGTGAAGTTGACGTTTTTGGAGTCGTGTCAGTTTTCTTGCGGGACTGCCATACGTGACAGGTAACAATCGACGTAAAAAATGAAAGAAACGATGTACAAATATAAATATAATATTTACAAATAAAGATATTCACCTTTGACGAAAATAAATTTAATAACCACAAACTTTTGCTGGTATAGGGTAAATAAAATGTTAAATTTTTGGGGAAAAATCGAAAGAGAATACAAATGTAAGACTTTATAATGGTCTTCGATTTTTAAGGGGAAACGATACAGTCAAATTGTTTAGAAACAAAATTATCAGTTGGAAATAAAATTCCAATAGTTCTCACTATTTCTTACAAAACAATTCTATAGTATTTACAAGTATTTACAAACTACTAACACAGTCATAAATAAACAGTCATAGTCAACACAGTCATAGAGAAAGTTAAAATTGAATGTGATAAAGGGGTACCACAGGATAATAAGCTGGAAAATGAAGTAATATTTGAACATTTCTTCTGAAGACTGATATGTAATGCCCAATTTTTTTAGATTAATCTTTTTCTGATAAAATTTATACTATACTAAAACACACTTATACAATAACATTCATGTACATAGAGAAAGCATGACATTAATAATAAAGTTACTATCATTCCGAGATAATTAATCAAATTACCATAATTTAAATGTGTCAAATTCTACAAATTATTTTGACTTTCAGCTAAATAAAAAAGATATTATACCGAGTGTCACAATGCTAATCTTCGCTAAGAACAAATGGAACGTTTCCTGAAGATCTACTTATACGAAAAAATGAAGTATAAATTCAACACTGGTTTTAATTTAACGCATGTGGGCTCAGATAACAGATAAACATCGAAGAAAATTACACACCAGGCTTGAAAAAAAATGTTTCCAAAGGCTACTTGATTTACCAGCCCGGTCACCCCGTCACAACCCCTCGGTGCGTTTATTATTCACCTTTCGGATACGTGGAAGGAAGATCGAGGACGACGACAGAGAAATTTACGTGGAAGTAACAGGTCCTGTTGCACGGGTTCACCAATTCGAAATTCCACGCTCCGGCTGCGGAGGATCTCGATCGAAGGGCTCGACGAGTAAACTCGAAGGCGTTGGGACGCAGGTCGGGTGCTTTTATAGACACGTCTGGTATATGGTGGAGCATGGTGGTGCATGGTGGGGCTGGTGATCCGCGCGCCTTCGAAGCGCGCACCTGCGTAGGTGGATAAGGGCTGTTCTAGCCCGCGAAATCCGAGAACAGGACGCCTCTGCATGTTTTTACCCAATTGCTCATTTGCGTTTACCAATTTTATCCACTCCTGTTTCAATGGAAAATGTTCATTTGGAACTTTTGAAGCGCATCGTAAATCTGTTTTAATATTCTACATTTCTAAAAGTAGTTTTTAAAATGTAAAGTAAGTTTTAACATCCTCACATTCTGACATCATCATACAATTTTCTGGAATTCTATTTTGATGGATAATATTGTATTGGAATTTTTGAAGGGCATTGGCACATTTTTTTTTAAATATTCTGTACCTTTAAAAGTAGTTTTCAAAGTGTAAAGTAAGCTTTGACATCCTTACACAATTTTCTGGAATTCTATTTTAATAGAAAATATTGTTTTAGAATTTTTGAAGGGTATAATGAAATTTGTTTTAATATTCTTCATTTCCAAAAGTAGTCCTTAAAGTGTAAAATAAGCTTTGACATCATTACACAATTTTCTGGAATTCTATTTTGATAGAAAATATTGTTTTGGAATTTTTGAAGAGCATCGTGATATATGTTTAAATATTATTTATTTACACCCTTACACAATTCTCTGGAATCCCATTATGATGACAAATATTGTTTTGGAATTTTTGAAGAGCATCGTGATATATGTTTAAATATTATTTACTTTTAAAAACTGCCCTTAAAATATAAAGTAAGCTTTGACATCCTTGCTTTTGTAATTGACTTCAACTTTAATGTTCCCAATTTTGTATAAGTGATCTCGAGCTCATGACTCCTAATAATGCGAATCATTTCAACTTCAGTATTTTCACTTTCTGAAATTATTTCAGCTGTTTCGTTCCTATTTTAAGACTAAAAATATAAAACTAAGCAAACTTCAATGTAAATATTCAAGCTAAATTAAATAAAAATAGTAATTTCATTAGACTGTATTGTCAAACTTTCTTTAGGAACTATAATGGTCCTCTTATTAAACACTTACGTTGATTTATCAAATACTTTAGTCTCAAAAAACCCAAAAACCCTCGTTAATTAAATAAGTAAATTAATTATACTTAGAAAACCTACGTTAAATGAATCGAAAGAAAATTGAAGCTAGTAAATACTCATATTCTTCAGTATAAACAATGTGTAATAATAATTATTATTTCCTAAACCTTCTACCCTACAAATATTATACTATGAATTTTACTTTCAACGTTTTTTTATATTACCACATACTGTGAGGATTTTGTAGTTTCTTGCACAATCATATTTCCTATAAATGCATAAAAATCCGCAGTCTAGCGATTATTCTTCGCTAATATAACCTTAACTAAGTACGAGAAACTGCAGCATTTCGAGTAATCACGGTCGTGGTCATCGGATGAATTTTTCAAACTTTTACAGTTGATCATCTACCTATTGTAAATATAATGGTTTTTTCTATAAGCAGATTTATGGATTCCCGATGGGATCGGTGTCGCCTCCATTAGCCAGTAGTATTGTAGTAATGGATGACACAGGAAACCGCTGCTTCCAATAAACTTGATTTCATTCCAACGTCATTAAATCTACGATATCCTTATAAGAATTTCAAACAAAATTACAAGAAATCTACTTTAATCTCTCCACGAGGAAAAGTGGAGAAATAGAAAAAGTTCAATCAGTTTTCAAAATTTATTGTTCACTTTTCCTTGTTTTTGTTTTCTTTCTGAGAATAAGAGTCAGTCGATTATTTTTTTTAAATTCTCGGAATCCTCGTTTCCGCAATTTTCTGCGATAATGTACATTTGCTATCCTATTTTCAAACAGCGGAAAACCTTGCGATTGTGCCGGGGAGTATGTCGTGCTCTTCTCTTATGTTTAACGATTTCCCTAATGCGCCACGAGACACTGCATACATCCTGAATCGATCAGACAAAGGTATACTGGAATAAAAGTCATCATTAGTTTGGATTTCCTACGTGCAGCATCCTACAGAAGGAGATGGTCTCCATTATGAAGACGGTTGAAGAGGTAAAATGAAATAAAGAAATTCCTATAAACATCATGTCTTAAGTATACTTAAGAGAAATAAAGGAGACTATCAAAGAAGCAATCGAAGGTATCGAAGTCTAACCTTGATAAATTCACATGTAAAGATTTACGAAAACTGACGAATATTTGTGTAAATTTTTAATCAAAGTGAAGTAATACTGTTTTGGAATTTTTTAAGGACCTCGTAATATATTTTTTAAATATTCCTTGATTTTGAAAAAATGTCTTCATAGTGTAAAGTAAGCTTTGACAACCTTACATTTTGACATCCTTACACAATTTTCTGGAATTCTATTTTAATGAACAAGATTGTTTTGAAATTTTTGAAGGGTATAATGAAATTTGTTTTAATATTCTTCATTTCCAAAAGTAGTCCTCAAAGTGTAAAATAAGCTTTGACATCATTACACAATTTTCTGGAATTCTATTTTGATAGAAAATATTGTTCTGGAATTTTAGAAGGGCATTAGCACATTTTTTTTTAAATATTCCGTACTTTCAAAAAGTGTCTTTAAAGTGTAAAGTAAGCTTTGACATCTTTACATTTTGGCATCCTTACACAATTTTCTGGAATCCTATTTTAATGGAAAATATTGTTTTGGAATTTTTGAAGATATACGTGAAAGTTTTAATATTCTTAATTTCCAAAAATTGTCTTTAAAATGTGAAGTAAGCTTTGACATCCCTACCTTTTGACATCCTAATACAATTTTCTGCACTTCTATTTTGACGGAGAATATTGTTTTGGTATTTTTGAAAGGGATCATGATATATTTAATATTCTGTACTTTCAAAAAGTGTCTTTAAAATATAAAGACAGCTGTGACATCCTTGCTTTTGTAATTGACTTCAATTTTAATGTTCCTAATTTTGTATAAATGATCGCAAGTTCATGACTCCTAATGATGCGAATGATTTCAACTATCAGTATTTTCACTTTCTGAAATTGTTCAATTATTCAATTGTTCAATAGTCTTTTTATGAAAGCACTCAAATTACTGATGATTACGAATAATCACAGTTTAACATTTTTCTGTAATTGACATTCCTATTATCGAAGTTTTAAATGTCTCGAAATAAAACTCTGACAACGATAATTTATTACATTCGTTGAAACTGGAGATGTAAACATTTGTGTTACTTTTTAATCAATTGCATACGTTCCCTTATTATTCATTATCTTACATTCGTTTTCCTAGTCCAAAGAGGTAAAATTAAAAATAAAATTATCGAGAATTTGTTATTTTTCACTAACGTTTTTAAAGTATATTTTTATTCAAAGCCAAAAGATTGTCAGAAATCTGAAACTAGAAAAATGTTTAAATCAGTATTTACTATTAACGAAATATGGTTCTATTTTTCATTAAATAGAAAGTAAGAAATAAAATAAAGTGTTGTTGGTTCGTTCCGAGTGGTTTCTAAAAAGGGAAAAAAAATATTTGGTCCTCAGGCAGCCATAAACTGAAATCAATTTATCAGAATCGATAGAAGACGTCGTTTCGGCGAATTCTATTATGCTCTTCAGGTCGATCCTTAAATAATATAAAATCAGGTAATAGCAGAGGAAAATTTGAAAGAAAGAAGAAGATTACGAGCAACGTACACTTACAATAAAATATTGAACTATTAATGTATGACAACATGAAATAAATTTCATTTGTATTTAATTTTTTTACTAAGAATGATATCAGCCGTAATTGAAGTAAAGAATTCAAACAAAATCAGAGCAAATTGCATCTCTCAACTTCTTCAAGCTCTTCTTCAACGTTCGTTTTCAAATACCCTTTATTTTGCAGAATGTCACTTATCCTTCAAAAGTAAGCGCGCACACGTTCTCATAAAAGTATATAGATATTTTAAAAATATTCAAGGCTACTGACACTTGCAATCGAAAAACAATATTTTTAAAATTATTTACTAAACACTGATTTTGTACTTAATTTTGACGTTACTGCACTTATAACATTGATATAAAGAGTATCAATAAATACATCACCGAATTAGTATAACTCATAAATTTGCAATACTAATGAGTCAGTACTGTACACTAAATAGCACAGATTACGTGCAAAACAAATCAGTTTTACTTTGAAGTAAATTCTAAACAGCCTCTGCTTGTTAGCGAATGAAGTAGAAACAGAGAGCAATGGTCAGACACGTTTCCTGTTTACGCGCGCTTGTGTCTGATCATAACTCATTATTTCCACTCGCGTTTGGCAGCATCGACGTGGGTCTGATATTAACAGTACTTCATCGAACTAATTAGACCCAATTAATCCAGATAATACCGCAGCATCGTTATTGAATAAAATCTCTGACACATACGCGCATAATGATTACTATTTGGTCGTAATAAGCACGGCCACCGAATTTTCGAAATTAATTCTCTCGAAAATGAAGTCCCGTATGAAAAAAACGTTTGCACGAGAATCATTCTCTATTTGAGTTCTACTGTGCGTCGCGAGTTCTGCTCCACCCGATGTATGTTAAAGTGGATATACCTCGAAAATAAATGTTTCGTGGACTCATGTTACTTAGGACATTTTTCTTAATTTTCAGATTAAGTATTTTTCAATAAGAAAACCCAGACCTAACCCAGAAGACACTTGAAGACTATTCCTCACGAACTTTCACCGAAATCGGTTGAAAACTCTCATAATTATGAGCATTTAAAAAAGTGTGCCGCTAATTTTGTCCAGTAGTTTAGTTGAATGAGAAATATTTGCAAAATGTGATTGATAAATTTGTATTGGTTTATTGATAATTTATTGCGTGGAAGTGTTCACCTTGGAATACTTGAAAATAAGGTTATGTCGTTAAATAAGTTCCTTGTTTCAGCACCCGAAATTTAATTACGAGGTTTTACGAAATTTACTTCCTGGATTTCATAATAGCTCTGCAAACTATTTCGAACTTGGTTATTAGGTTTGAGTATGAAGAGTAACGTATGCTAGAGCTGCTAGGTTTCTTGCTCTAGCTTTTCAATGTTTATAAGAAGTGACAGATTCGATGTTACCATTATCATATATTTAAAATTTGAGAATTGAGAAAGAAATTATGGCACGAGGAATAAAAATAATCTAACTTTATCTATAAAATTAAATCTGTTAACAAAATTGTATGTCTCAGTAACTAAATAGATTTCCAATCCTTAAGTTTAGTATTTCTGATATTTATTATCAACAATTATCATACATTTAACATTTGAGAATTAAGAAAGAAGTCTGATTATGGCACGAGGGATAAGAATAATCTAACTTTATCTATAAAATTAAATCTGTCAACAAAATTATGAGTCTTAACATCTAAATAAATTTGCAATCCTTAACTTTAATATTTCTGATATTTATTATCAATATTAACAATTTGCTTTTCGAGATATAAATCGCGTATTTTGAAAGTGGAATTAACAACAATAACAATTTAATATGTATTTACTCGTTAAATATTTTGATTTGAAAATAAATTTACCGATTCCATTTTCAAAGCAGATGACACGTCGTACTTAAATTTCTTTATTTCCGGAGTGACGCGTGTAATAATTTATAATATTTGGAGCAAACTTTTACCAACGCACACCGATATATAATTTGAATTTTAATTATACAGAGAAACGAGGAAGTTGCGTATCAAACGCGCTTTGTCAAAAGATGGGGGATGAATTATGAAATCCTTTTGAAACCTCGGAATCCTATAACCTAACGAAAATTTAACAAACTGAAGCTTTTTTCCGTGTGACTCTTAATTGGGACTCAGCTTACTACTTGTGGGAACGTGGTTTTATGGAACACTGTGTATAATACGAAAACAAAGTAAAAAAGAATTATGGATATTTGAATGAGAGGAAAGGGAAAGTGAATGTGTGTTTTTGTTTAAGGAATATAAACAATTCTTGAGGTTCTTAATTTCTTGGTTAAACAGTGTCAATGTTATTAAAATTGTATTGTAAAAAATTGGCCGCAAAATCGAGTTTTAAATAATGCTCTTTTTTTGGATTAATTTGTTTTCAATGAAATTCAATAGAATAGAAATTCAAAGAAATGAATAGAAATTCAACAGAATTATAGTTTAACATTTATATAAGCGTCAGATTAATAACGAAGTCATTATAACTTTGCGATTATAATTAATAATCTTACTGTAATTTAAGTTGTGAAACGTGGTTTCGTGGAGCAATGTGTATAATGCAGAAAAAAAAAGTAAACAAGAATTATGGATATTTGAATGAGAGAAAAGAGAAAGTGAAAGTGTCTTTTTGTTTAAGAAATATAAATAACTCTTGTCGCTCTTAATTTCTTGGTTAAACAGTGTCAATGTTATTAAAGTGGTGTTCTAAAAATATTGTTCGCAAAATTTAGATAATACTGGTTTTTAATATGTAAGACGTCTATTGGTAAGTAATGCTGCTTTTTTATTGAATCAATTTGTTTTTAATGAAATTCAATAGAATTTTAGTTTAACATTTATATAAACAAAAGCGTCACAACTTTGAGATTATAATTAATAACGTTACTGTAACTTAAGTTGAGAAACCTAGTTTCATAGACACTGTGCATAATAAAAAATACAATATAAACAGAAGTGCGAATATTTAATCGAGAGGAAATGAAAAGCGTCTTTTTGTTAAAGTTATAGAAACAATTCTTGTCGCTCTCAATTTCTTTGTTCCATAGCGTCAACGTTATTAAAGTGGTGTCGTAAAAAATTGGTCGCAAAATCGGGTTTTAAATCACGCTGGGTTTTAATATGTGAGACGCCTACTGGCAACGCTAATTATAATTTCTTGCTTAGACGTTAACCAGCCCTGTCAGAAGGTGTCATAAATATTGGACATTATCTCATCTCAATTTTCGTTGTCGATGAAAATTTCGTGGATATTATCCCCGTAACAATTACATCGCATAATTATCACTGTTCCATCATTTTCCTTTTAATTTTATTTCGGACGCAATTTACGCACCATATTTCGATAAATAATGTATAATAAATTCGATCGATGATTCCGTTAATTAAGCTTGTAAATAATAGCGATAATTGCCATGAACCATGATCGCAATTACTTGCGGTAATTATTTCGTTTAAAGAAATTTATCAACGAGGGTTTTCGACCCACGCGCGCGATCTTAAGTAGTCACGGAGATTCTTAGTCAGACCACAAGACGTAAGATTGCGTATTTGCGCACCTGGATCCTATTGTTATATTTTAAGCCAATATCGTTACACGTAGATAGCAATTTCTGTGCGTTAATCTTCTTACTTTAATCGGAGCATTATGATCTTACGATTAACCGGATTTATTATGATATTCAGGTGTGATATTATTGGAAAATTGTGCTTGGAAAACTGTAATAATTCTGTGGAACGATGATACAACTGTAATCATGTTAATTATGTATAGACGTTTAGTACGAAAGAGAAGGAAACATCTGAATAATATTAAAGTAAATAAAAAAGTAAATAAAAAAGAAAATAAGTGTATCGTATAATTAGTATTTTATTAATTTTGCATGTAACTGTTTGCACGTAAAATATTCTCGTTATCCATGCATATGAGCATGGATGTGGAACTTCCAATTTAATTTGTTCTTTTATTTACAAATCAAATTGGAAATTTTAAGCGAGACTATAATGCAAATATCATAAAACAATTACGAATGAAATTTTCAATATCCGCCAATGATAATAATAAAAACGCCAATACGTTTAATTGGAAGAACAATTTTATATCGTTAATACATTCTGCGATAACAAATGTAACGATTGTAACGAAGAAGACTGTGCGTCAGGGTTTGATTCAATAAAATATGGTGTTACATACGTTCTGCTTTATTTGGCGACACGTTACGCGAGATCATGGCTCGAGCAACAAGTAGCACCTGTCTGAAGACTCTTGGAAAAGCTAACGGATCGTTGATGAAGCTGTTGAATAATTTGTGTGTACTAATATCAGGGCTATTCGAATAATCGAATAATCGAATATCTTGGTAATGTCGTCACAATGTATTAAAATTTTTTTATAAAAAATTCGAATACCCCAAAATCAATTCGATTCACTTAGTTAAATCTTACAATAAACAAATGTTTGTTTTAAAATGTAATCTACTTAAAAAAGAAAGACATTAAAAAGACTTAAACAATATTTTTAAATTCTCTAATGACAAAATTGTATCCAATAACTACAAATCTAATATTATAGTTCAATTACACTATTAATGCAATTACTATAGAAACATAGAATCACGTCAACTTTAAAATACAGCTGGATTTCTACGTATTATGTTTCTTACTGTCTTCATTATTCGACTGGTCCGAATTATCCGTAATTTTTAACTGACTCTAATATTTTCACATGAAATACACGATTAAAACCTTTAATTACAAAGTCACACGTTCTCGTATAAAATAATATATTTCTCAATTCGCCTGGATTATAATTATCATAGGTTAATTTGTTACATCCGGATAGCAGAGAAATTCAGATAAAACTGCTGGCTCTAATTAATGCGTTACTACAGCAAAACTTCAAGTGTATAAAGTTTCCATAGCTGCTTCACAAATTAAAATTTTAGCGCGAAAATTCAGGCTAACCATGAGATACTCTCATCATGCGAAAAGCGCTGTCAACAACGTTTTATCGCAGGACACGGGCTCGAGAGAGATTCATGGTAGTCGTAAACCCTAAGTCATCAGAAGAAGGAAAAGCGGCAGCTTTGGCCTTTGTCCTCAATTACTTCACCAACGCCTGAGCAACGCAATAACGACTATCCTCCTAGAGTGTCATTTAGCCTCGATGTAACATCAGAATTATCCAGAGATCGAACCAAATAAAATAAATATCGATACGTGAAAATTTATTGCAATTACTGAGAAAGCAATCCATATGTGTTCAGTTTGATTTGACCGTCGCGATGTGCGTCGTAGACTATCGTCTTTTGTTCCTTACTCTACGCATGTCCTCGCGGCGTTTCTTTAGGTTAGTCCACATCACGAGCTGTTACCACTAACATGTGCTCAATATATGTATATGCATGTATTCATATATATGTGAAACGCTCTTGCGATCCACGCAAATGCAAACTCGACCGCGAAGGATCGCCCATGTTCTTTACTGGCAGTCATTATCGCCCCTCCTCGTTCTATCGGTTTGATTCTATCCGGAACATATATTCTTGTTTATTAAATATACTTGTCCTAACTTACGTGGTGTTATAATTCGAACATGTGCCGTAACGTTCATAACGTGAACACGAAGCTACATTAATAACTAAATAGTACTAGCTGTGAGCCGAGCTTTCACCCATGTGGAATATTATTCTAATTCTATATAATATTATGATATGATATTATTGAACTTCGGGAATATACATTGTTTGTCATCACATTGTGACATTTTCGTCGATTCCGAGAAGAAAATGGACGATTCACCGGACGAAACGAACTTGTATACATCATGCAAACTTTGCGAGTTTTCTTGTGGGTAGCCACGAACGCGTGTAACCACCTAGCGGTTGGGAGCGGAAGTTAGGCAGTAGCGGATATAGGCTCAGAGCGCTCAGCGCTCAGCGCTTAACATATTCTTACGTTCTCGGATGTAATATCAATTTTTCTTAAAATGACATAGCCTATATTATTCCAGAGAAAGCAAGCAAACTACTGTTAAAATTTGGTATCAATCGGTTAAGTAGTTTTTGAAATTTTTGTGTGTATACAAACAAACGCTGTCTCTTTATATCATCGTAAAAGAATGTATGATTATAAACGTATGAATGTATGATTCACAATCGTACAAGAATCTATCTATAGTGTATGTAACCGCGGAGCACAGCTAGTCTATGTATAGTATATTTGGGCAGCGTTCTTCTCACTTGATTTACAAATTTTTACATTTCAAATTTAGAACATATTTTTATCAAAATAAAACAACCTATGTTACTCAGTGACTGTGTAGCTTTCTATTACTAAACAAATGTTTAAAATCGGTTCAGTAATTCCGGAGATTAGCTCGTTTAAACGGACAGACAGAAAAAAATTTTGCAAAAGCGTGTCTGGGTTTTACCAAGATGGGAAAAGCCATATATGATCTTAAAAAAACCATTATTTTGAAATCACAGGCAGACACTTCAATTTTATTTATACAGAAATCAACAGATAGATTAAAGACAATTTTTTTTTGGCAGAAAATCATTCAAAGTTAAAGAATAAATGTACAATCTTAATTTACAATATTTTTGTAATGTCCCTTGTGGTTTCAGAGATATTAAAGAAAATATTTTGATGAAGGATTGAAGAAAGATTAGCAGAGTGTGTATGAGAGTTCATTTTTTGTTCGGACGTCTTTCTGTTAAAAACTGTTCGATATTCGACGAGAGGCGAGAGTTTCCTCGTGAGCGATGGCAATATGTAAGTCATTTTAGACGCAGGAAGTGTTCTAATTATCCGAGATACCTTGCCCTATGACATATTTCTCTCCTATTTCTGAATCAATAGCGGTCACGAATACCATTCGTTTAGTCCGGAGATTGCAAAATGATAATTGACGATTCAACGTGAATCCACAAAATGAAATCATGTGAACGAACCCTTGATCTTTAAGCTCGAGAATAGCAATCAAAAATACGTTTATATCTTTTCCCCATCAACACCTAAATTTAAACAATGTATTTGAACAATAACAGAGATACATCAAGAAAAGATTTCACGAAACAATAAAAATCCAGAAAATTCCCGATCATATTCCCGATCACATTCCCGATCATTGCTTAACGAATATTGTTAATAATTAATTTAACTATTATCAGAACTTAATTTTTAGTTATTGCAACCAATAGAAATCAAAATAAAGAAAAATTTCTCACCTTTACTGTGTACAATGAATACTTATCCTGAACCGTGATTGTTATTAATATTTAGGCGAATGCTAAGTATTACTATATGTTGGAATTACTGTATATTGGAATTCTTAAATGCAATTACATTTATGGAATCAAATTGAATAATTTATACAGTGAAATTAAATAAAAGAATTCCAATACATCTATACGTGAATTTTTATGCTTTTTACTAATACTATACTTTCTAAACTAATTTAAAAATTTTAACAATTTATGGAAATATAAAAAGAAAGCAATAGTCACATAAGATAGGCTTCCTCGAGCCATCTAACTTTTTCCTGTAAGATCCTTTTGTATCCACGGTACTTTAAGCATTATCGCACAGTATTAAGGTTAGGTTTGATCGTCCTTTTGTAAGGGCCTCGAAAGAGGCGCACATTAGCGAATGTTACGTACGTTCGAACGATATCTCTTTTCCCTCCGTAGTTTATAAACATAACAGGTATTCTCTCGTGTGACATACTGTATTTACATTGCACCGGTCGATAGTAATTTCGCATGGAACGCAAGTGGCTGCCATGAATCTCCGTCGCGTTGCTGCGACGTCCCACGTAACGCATGGTCCAAAGCGTCTACCATAATTGCCAGTCGCACGTCTGCTGCCGGATGTCCCGGTGACCCAGCGACCGCTAATCCGTTTTTTATACCATTCAAAGACACTCTCCGCACTGGCAGTTCACGACACGCTAAAAGGAAGTGCACTTCCTTCTAGCAACTCCTTAAAGAATTATATCTTGGCGATATACATTTCCGAATTTTTCCTGATATCCGAGCTTAATTGAAATGAACTTTTTTTCCACAAATGGGAAAGCACATTTAGTTTTTACTTCTTCCTCTACCAATCTTGAGGCCTTTACTTTCAGTGCGTTGAGATTTTTCCTTATGAAGACGAAAACCTTGTAACGAAACGTTCGTTACGAACTAGTACGGAGCCAAGTACACGCTCCGACCGGTAGGTGGCGACCGCGCGGTGACGGCGCTCGCAAGCGAAAACGCGAGATAACGTCTATAAGAACCTTCACGCGGTTGGAGTAGGAGAGTCTGATCGGGGTACCGATGTCGACAGCGATTAGGGGTTGACTATGCTCTAGAGTAAACCAGAGACTCCTCCATATCCTTTCCGTCTAACCGTGCCATGATTATCCTTTTCTTACCAAGACTAGCCTTTTCATCGCTCTTGCGTGGCTCCTTCTTCCTCTACCAATTTTGAGGGCTTCAATTTCAGTGCGTTGAGATTTCTCTTTATCAAGACGAAACCTTCAACGTTGCTGTGTTATCTCGTCCAACTGGAATTATTTCTAGTGCCTGACTATATCCTATTCTTACCAAGACAGGCCTCTTCATTGCTCCTGCGTAGCTCCTTCTTCCTCTATTAATCTTGAAGCTTTCAATTTTAGTGCGTTGAGATTTCTCCTTATCAAGACGAAAATCTTCAACGTTGCTGTGTGACTTCATCCAATCAGAACCATTTCTCCTGCGTGGCTATCCTTTTCTTACCAAGACAGGCCTCTTCATCTCTCCTGCGTGGCTCCTTCTTCCTCTACCAATCTTGAGGGCTTCAATTTCAGTGCGTTGAGATTTCTTCTTATTAAGACGAAAACCTTCAACGTTCCTTTCGCGAGCTCATCCAATTAGAACGTTTACTCCTTCTCCCAAGTTTACAAAACACAAAGTTGGTCCAGGAGTGTTGTGGAGCATAAGCATAGTCACCGTTTGAACTTTCTCGGCCACAGCGGGCACATTAGTGGATTGACGCGCCCGTCCAAGGCTGGCGTACCTAAAAGGGTTAATGTGATGTACCGCATCGTGCTTGGTCTCCTTCATCGTGCTTTAGCTGCTGTAAAGCGAGCGACGTCTGGAAATTCCAACAGTAGGTACCAGGGAGAATTCCTGGCGATCGCCTTAACGGATCATTCTAGTTTAGATGTAGTTTGGATGCTCGAAAAAAGTCTATTTTTGTACATTTCTTTAAGAGTTTATTGACGCAGATATTGATATGAAACTTGTTATATTTTATCAAAGGGCCATTTCTTATCATGAAACAACATTTCACAATTTTCCATAGAATTCAACTGGAACCTGCATCTATGAAACTAGAAGTTTATAGATCCCATGTCAGGAAAAACACCTTGAAGAGATCCTACTTACCAATAAGTCTTCAACCATCTATAAAATAAAACATTCACACCCTTAATTTTCATTTATCAACTCGATTCCCTCAAGAAAAAACTGGGTCAACGAATGAAAGTATGCTGGACTTCGTCGGGAATTAAACACCGCGTACCGTAGACCCATTACAAGCCATTGCTCTGTAACATTCGGTATGCATTTGCAATAAAAATGGGGAACAAACGATCCGCGTGAAATGTCGGGGTGCGTCAATCCCTTCCCCTCTGCGTGGGCGGTGTTTCGCCTCGTTTGCCTTTTATTTTTACAGATGTAGGGAATTTAATGGGCTTCTTCGCGTGCCCATCGGAATCGGCTTCATGGGCCAGCGCGTTGCAAGGCGCGCTTTGCATAAACGTTCCGTCAAAATCGCTCGAAAATTATCAATTACGTTACGAATATGAATATTCAAGGGGACATGGTCCATTCAACGCGACTGGTCCTCTGCCTTTATTGCGGGAGACAATTTTATTGGCGACTAAATGTTTCTTAAGCTGAGCTGTATTTATCGTCTGATTGCAATTAGAATATACCGGGTGCCTCTGGATTTCTGGTGGGGGTAGAATTCATTCTTTTGTTAACAAATTAAATTTATTAAGTTTTATTATTTTTATACTTGTAATAATAAATAGAAATTTAATAGAAATTTACACAAATTAGATTCTAGAACTTGGCACTCCTACAATTTTTGTTACATTAAAATTAGAACATTTTATGAAACTTCGAGAAGAAAAGAACTGAGACCTCTTTACTTTTTATAAAATTAAATTTACCAATTTTTCTCATTTTTATACTTGCAATAATGAATAGAAATTTAATAGAAAATTTTCACAAGTTAGATTCTAAAGCTTGGCATTCCCACAGTTTTTGTACTCTCGTTACAACATTTGATGAAACTTCGAGAAGAAGCGAACTGAGACCTCGTTACTTTGCCTCTGATTCCGCGATGTCTTTCGTTTGAAAGAAACTCGCGCGATTGTGCATCAACATCGCAAATCATTATTTGAATGGAAAGTTTCTTTTTCGAATTCAGTGGTTTGCGTTCAAGGGAAGCTCGTCGTTACTTTAGTATCAACCTAACTTCGCAGGCCGATTGTTTATCGTATCTCGGAGGCAAATAACTTGAGTACACAAAAGAATAACGAGTAATGCCTTCGAGTAAAAAATCAGTCGAATTACTTCGTCATCCGCGGTGTTATAACTGATAAAATTTTATTCTACGTGTGTTTTTAGTATTAACCTAACTTCGCAGGCCGATTGTTTATCGTATCTCGGACGCAAATAACTTGAGTACACAAAAGAATAACGAGTAATGCCTTCGAGTAAAAAATCAGTCGAATTACTTCGTCATCCGCGGTGTTATAACTGATAAAATTTTATTCTACGTGTGTTTCAAAAATAATTTCTAATTACACAAGATAATTTACTAAGCGACTTATTTACGGAAGCGACTGTATTCAAATATTTGACATTCGCGGCTGCGTCTTTGGGGTATCGCGAAAATATTTGAGAAAACAACATATGGTGCGCGAAGTCAGTCAGTGCTTATTCAAATTTCGCAGATCCGTTGAATGTGGAATCAGCTGTGGCGAGTGAAAAGCGATGTCAAAGCACTTCTGCGCGATTTCATTCCCGGGACACATTGCGAATGCCAATTGAGGGTTGAAACCGGAATGCAATGGGGAAATGCGTGGAATTGGCACTGACCTTTTCCTGTGCTTTCTTGTAGTTGTGAAAAATAGTGACGCGATACTCGATTATACAGTTATTTATCAGTATACCGCGTTTTTTAAGCATTTACGATATAAACTTGTAACTGGTGGATCCCGTAACCCGTTAGTCGCGAGCCTCTCTCTCCATCTAGCATTATTTTTGTTCGCCAGTCGTAGTACCGCCGATCGCCGCTAGGCGTCCGACGCGCGCTGTCGCCTTTCTCGCAATCGAGATTCTATCGGTAAACGATAAGACTTCTGACCGCAACGCTCGGCAGGCAGAACGCTTGAGCGAGGTGAAATGTAAAACTGTCATCAATGAACAGTATCCGTTCTTCCGCTCATGTTCTCGTTAAAATTTTTTGATGATTTTTTTGTTGCTTAATGCCTTTAAAATGTTTTTAGCTAATTCTATTAAGAATTGTCGAAGTTGTAAAAGTTAGAACTAAATTGCGAATGTTTATATATTTCTAGTAAGTAAAAATGGAGAATAGTGTACTTAAGATATCATCAATAGAATTCATGTTACGCTGTTTTAAAAATAAAACATACTTTCATTGATTACAACTAGTATAAACTATAATAACAAACACATACTAAACATTCTCTAACCTATTTACGTGTTTAAGGGGGTGCTCATTTTTTATGAATTAAAGAATAGACTTTGTGATGTTATTTTTGTTGCTTAAGGTCTTTAAAATGTTTTTAGCAAATTATATTAAGAATTGTCGAAGTTGCCAAAGTTATTACTAGACTGCGAATGTTTATATAATAAGTAATATAATATAGTATATATTGGATATACTATATGCATATATAATATAGTATATATTGGATATACTATATACATATATAATATAATATATATTGGATATACTATATACATATATAATGTAGTATATATTGGATATACTATATACATATATAATGTAGTATATATTGGATATACTATATACATATATAATATGGTATATATCGTATATACTATATGCATATATAATATAGTATATATCGTATATACTATATACATATATAATATAATATATATTGGATATACTATATACATATATAATGTAGTATATATTGGATATACTACATACATATATAATGTAGTATATATTGGATGTACTATATACATATATAATATAGTATATATTGGATGTACTATATACATATATAATATAGTATATATCGTATATACTATATGCATATATAATATAGTATATATCGTATATACTATATGCATATATAATATAGTATATATTGTATATAATATATAACATAGTATATATAAATATAATATACTAAGTAAAAATGGAGGAAATTGTATTTAAAACATCAACAATAGAATTCATATTACACTGTTTTGAAGATAAAACATACTTTCATTGATTACAACTAGTATAAACTAATATAGTAAACACATGCTAAACATAACCACAAGGTGTGTACATTTATACAAAACATAATAACATTATTATATTAATTATAGAATGTATTCAACATTATGTATATTATACGTATATTTTCTATGTCATTGACATGAATGCACAAAATTTACAATCTACTTATCAATCTTTCAAAATAGTATTCCAGGGGTGATATTTATTTCTGGTCATTCATTTTTTAAACAGAAAACGCCAAAAGTGACAATCTTGTTAATCTACTACAGTAAATCACCATAACTACATACTGAACAGATTCCACGTTCACTATAGTATAACAAAGACAATTTGCAAGTAAGAATAATTACTTTACAGAATAACGATTAAAATATAAACAAGCATGAACTGTTATTACCTAGGGATATAAACCCTTCACAGTTGAAACTCACATTTGCTCTTCATTATTCAAATTCTGTCGTCCAGTCTACATTTTATCCCCTTCGAGATATTTTTTTATTTATATCATGAATGATTACATATGCTCGCCAGCAAGCTTGAACAGAAATGCGTTGTGTTCACTATGATGGACTGCGAAACGAAACGGATATGAAGATGGATGAGTACACTAGCGTCAGTGATGTTCCACGGGGCTAGGACTAACGATGCTATGGAAAAAAGGGCTCCAAAAAGGTCGAAAAAGCCCTGCAACGAAAGTAAGAAAAATATTAGCTGCGATGTAACTGCGTCTCCATTATAAATGCACAGTGGTCTCAGTAGGGTTCAAGTATTCTATCATCTGGAGTAAAATTTGCCTGAGTTTAAGCAGAAACTCTGCGAGAGTCGAGTAGAAAAGGCGAATCGTACGCAATTTAATACTTGACATTTATGTAGTCTGTGTAGGTGCTAATCTAGAAATCAAATGCCAAGAAAAGTGAATTTTTATTTGGAAGTGTAACTTTAATATTCCATTAATGATTGCAGAAAATTTCGAATTTATTATAAATGTAGCACAAAATTGTATTAAATTTTATTGATGGTATTTTTTAATTTTTTGTTGCATGCGATTGTGATTTCGTGTCTGACCAGGCACGCTTCGCTGTTCTATTCTACTTCCACGTCCTCGCCTGACGGCAGTAGTTCAACTGAATATAATGTTACCGTTCAGTGATAATTCAGTTCAGACAGATGGTAAAACAGATTCTAGTAATATCCTAGATTCCTCTCTAAATTTAGTACATCACTTCATTATCAACAGCGGGTCAATTCTTGCGAAATAAATAGCAACAGTTGAAAGTTTCAATACAAAAGTTTAATTTCAACATTCCAATCCTTGCAATTGGAAATTCATCTCGCTCTTAGGAAACAATTTCCAAAATACTTGAACATCAACAAATACCGACTGATATTAATTTATCGACAGTCAAGAAGCCTGCAACATTATAAATATTCAAAGGCGCACAACAAATAGAAAGTTTATCCATAAAATCATCGCAACCAAAGCATAACGATGTATTAAAAACGACGTTTGAATTTTTAATCATTCATTCTGGAATCGTTACGTAGATAATAATTTTGCCAATTTCTGAACTAATGATGTAAACAAATATTATTCGCTCAGAATTGTACCCTCCTCGTTGTACACTCCCACGCAAATCATTATCCAACGAAGTAAGATATCTTCTCTATCAGGTTCGATGGTGAAAGGTCAACCCGAGTAAATATATTCGTCCGTTTCCGTCTCGAGATCCTGGGTCTCGGTGTCTCGCGGTCGTAGAAGTCAGTTCTCATAAGCAACGTTACGAAATAACGATACTAAACACCGCCACCTGTGCAATGGGTAATTCCGGGTCGAACATGAAGTTCCTCCGCAGCAGTTAAATATGGTGCACCAGTCAGCCGGAACGCGGAAAGGAAAAATATCGCGTAGTTCACGCTTCGAGCTGTGAAATATCGATATAAAAAGGGAATGAAGCCCATTATATCCGGGGGCGACGATATAAGGAGATGACGTTACGACGGAAAGTTGTGAGCCAAGCAATTTCGTTCTTAGAAGGCTGTATTACAGTGCTGAATAAATCTCGAGCCCTCCCTCCCTCCTACTCTCCTTTACCCCTGTGATCCTACTTAGCGATTATTATCAGTTACGATACGTGACGAAGTGCAAACTTTATTCCACTTTTCCAAACTTTCGAGGCGAAGTAAGAATGCAAGAACAGTAACTTGAAAATTAGTAGAGTATTGCCTCGAAATAGGCAACCGTTTTCTGCCTCGAGATAAGCAACTCGCTCACCTTTTTGTTTGAAGTCGCCCGCCCGAGTGAGAGATCCGAAAATAATTTGATTTGACTAGTGCTAAAATGAGAAAGCATGTTATCTTCTATCCTTCTTCAAAGAACAACACCCATGCTGGAGCGATTACTTTATAGTTTGCCGCTACACCGAACCCCCTGTTTTATTTACAGGTTCCCTCTTGTCACGCTCGGGAACAAAGTCAAGCCGAACAGCACACCTACCTCGAAATAAGCAACTCGCCGGTCCCGACCGAGTTGCTTATTTCGAGGCAACAACATTTGAACCAGTAGTTTCTCTAAATCGCCTACAATATATATTGCCTCGAAATTAGCAACTCGGTCGGGACCAGCGAGTTGCTTATTTCGAGGCAATATATATTGTGGGCGATTTGGAGAAACTACTGGTTCAAATGTTGTAACCGAAGGAAGTTGTTGTTAATTATTGTATAAATTTCGCAATATTCTGACAATGTAACTCAAAACATACACGCATGGATGTGTACAGAATGTTTTAACCAGTTGTTTCTTGCATTTTTTATTCAGAATACCTGAGAATATTAAGAACTGAGACTATTTACTGATCTATGTTAATATTATAAAGAGGAAAAATTGTTTATAATAAATGAAAGAATGATGCGACGAAAAGTGTAACAAAGTATAAGAAATTGGATCTTCTTCCTCGCACTGCTCAGAACAATTAGAGAATTACTTCTGTAAACGATTCCGTGGAATTAAACTGTCGCCATACATTGTCAGCACTTTATGAATTACGAGAGGGAATATTACTTGTTTCTGTGTAAGGTTCGAACGTAAAATGCAAGGGTGCTTCAGAACTTTAGGTGTAAAATGAGTCGACTAATAGGACTCATAAAAAGAAGCGAGAATAATTGTTCGACTTAAGCATCCAACAGCGACTTTTCTTCAAGGTCAGGTGTTCCATGTTTTTCAAGGTCATCAAAAAACATATTCATTCTTCTTGCGTTCTACAGTGGGTGTTTAAATGCATTTTGGTAATTTTTAAGCAATGAAAAGTCTGAGTGACCCTGAATACTGAAATCCGTGCAAGCTTTCTCACAGAAATTAAAACATTGTTCCTTAACACAATATTAACCGTTTAACGAGTAAGCATTATTGAAAAATATACATGGTTTATGAGTAAGCAGTGTTCCATAACGTAAAGAATATTTTGACTGGTAGTAAGAAATTTTATATGTGTAATTTATTTAATAATTATATTATACGTATTGTATATCATATTAATCTTTAAGTGGAAGCGGAATTTGAATATTTGTTATGTTATTATTTGATAAAATATTTAAAACAGGAATATACAATGTACTGTATCAGATGAGTACTTCCAAAGTATTAAAAATTATATTATATGTATTGTATATAATATCCATTTTTAAGTGAAAGTGGAATCCAAACATTTTTTATGTTATTATTTGATAAAATATTTAAAACAGGAATATACAATGTCCTTTATCAGATGAGTACTTAATTCAAAAATATTGAAATTCATTTATTGTGTGATATTTTTCAAAACACAGTTGCACGCACAATAGAACAAGGACACGAATAGATTGCCAGACACTTTTAATTAATGTTACTTCCTTTCCGTAGTGGATGAATCGTAAGAAATCAAGATATAATATCTTAAACCTAATTCATATAAATCGACCATCTATACAGGGTGTCCAAAAAATGTTCGAGGTCCTTGAAATTCGGTCCTTGAGATTCAAGAGGCGATTTGAAACAACTTTTTCCTTAGCGAAAATGTTGTCCGAGGCTTCGTTGAGGAGATATTAAGGAAAAACACTGACCAATCAGAGCGCGCGTATGAGTGGTGAGGCGCCCGCAGTGACGTAGGGTACGCGCTCTGATTGGTCGGGGTTTATCTGTTAATATCTCCTTAACGAAGCCTCGGACAACATTTTCGCGAAGGAAAAAGTTGTTTTAAATCACTCCCTGAACCTCAAGGGCCGAATTTCAAGGACCTACAACATTTTTGGGACACCCTGTATATTTTATCTGTGTATATCATGGTATTGCTATTCATATTGGTCGAGGAACATATTATAATTCATTTAAATGTATTTATGTTTGATATATTAGTATTATTATTCTACTTTTATTTATAGCTACATTTGTTTTTTAGGTTATGTATTACCTCCAGGAACCTACACAAATTGGATCTAAATAGAAATCTATTTTATTCTGCAAATATTTAATATTACTAAATAAATATTCAATATTATTTAATATTATAACATGAACTTTATTTTCAATCTTTTTTGTATTCTTGTATATTGTTTGCATTTTGTAGGTTCTTGCGCATTCAAATTTCCTATAAATGCATAAAGATCCGCAGTCTATTAATTAGAAATCTATTATCAGCTTTACCTTATATTGGCCAAAATTTATTAGAACGAATTTGAGGAGGATTCTCAATTAACAATGCTGCATTAAATCGATTCGATTCTTATTATTTTATTCCGCCTCTAATCATCTACCTCTTATCATAATACTAGTAATTATTCAGTTATTTTCTATAAAGATAATCGAAAGCGTAACAAGCGATTGCGGCTGTGGATTTGTACTCTGTTTTGACTGGAGTAACTTCGAACGTACCGTTGCTGTCTGTACTCGTTAAAGGGTAAACGATACTCAAAACTGCCGCAAATTGAAACCGGATACAACCCAGGTGCACAGTTGTCCCTCGAGTTGTCCCTCGAGTTGTCGCCATGCGGAATATCGACTGTCCATCGATCGCGCGACCGGATGAGGCGAGAAAGAGAGGGGAGTCGCGATAAAAGATTGTCGCGTAGAAAAGGAGAAAAGTTGCTTACGTTATTTAAGCTGAAGGGTCGCAAAGTATGTCTCTCCCAGCTTGTCGACAGCCGTGATACGATCAGCTGTTCAACGGGCCGAAAGGTGGCCAGGCGGAATTCTTCAGTTTCGAAAAATCGTCGACGTGTGCGACTGCTGAGTCGACACTGTCTCGTGACATAGGCCCGAGGACGAGGGCCATCTTTGATCGAATCCGATGATTTCTCGCTTTTCAGCTACGATTTGCCAGACCCTTCACCGACCACTTCAACGTCACTGCTATGTCGGAGATTATTATTCGAGGGTTGCCAAATGCTCGTCGATACGAGGCGACCGTCGAACGTTGCAAGATTTCCGGCGATTTGCATCAGTGAATCCATTTTACTGGACCACTTTTAGGAGAATTAATACACCTCTACTTATAGTTGCAGTGTACATGAATTACTTTATTTCTATTTAAATCACTTTTACATTTTTGTGTAATAGAGCAATAATAACGTTGCACAGGTTCGAAGTGCATTAAATTGTTTGCTTTTTTTAAATTTACTTTTCAAGAATTTCTTCAGCATATCCAGGTCACGTCTTCAGGTACACCCTTAATTATAGTTGCAGTCTACATGAATTATTTTATTTCTATTTATAACACTCTCACATTTTTTTGAATGGAGGAGAATAATGACACTACAGAGGTTCAAAGTACATTACATTGTTTACTTTTTTTAAACTTACTTTTCAAGACCATTTTCACTACATTCATATATATTTCTGAAGCAATCTACACTGGCCTTAAAAAAAAGAGGACACTACTTCAAAACATCATAAATATTTCAACTGATTTTCACGAAACTTCGTCAGGAGTAGTGTGAAGTGTTTTCTGGGTGTGTGCAAAGTTGCTTTGGCGAGGGTTGATTCGAAGGGGTTAATTCACCCTCGTAAAGAGATTGTTGCAGAAAAACGGGATTTCTGAAGGTTCCAGTTGTGACGAAAGAGGTTGAAAAAATCAAATAACCTTCGCGGCGACGTATGCCTGTCTGTTAGACAAAAAAGGTGAGCAAAAGCGATCGGTAAAAAATGTAAACGGTGCCTGTAACTTTCACTGTGGAATTTGGAGATCAACATACGGTGAACTTTATATTAATTAAAACATTCAGATGAATTCTATTATGCAAGTTAAACTTTATAACGAGTTTTATTAAATAATTTAAAGGTTCCAATGGATTTTATTCAATAGTTTAATTTAAATATTCTGTTTATAAATTAATCATACCTATCTATATAATTTTATTATAAATGAACTCTATTATATTTTTAATTACCAATCCATTTTTCGATCCTCTTTAGGTTTCTTATAATCTTCAATATATATGTAATTTCAATAAAATGTATTTTAGCAGTTCTCTCTTTTTTCGATCGTGCCAAATATTTCCCAACTCTTTTCCAAGGAAATCGTTCGACAATGTCCTGAATAAGGAATAATCCGACGAAAACGTACTAGAAGGGTAAGGAAAATGAATCATTCATTTCCATCGTTATTAATCACTTTCTACGTCTGATGTGTCACGTGTGGTCCAGACAGCCATCTTGATGGACACGTTTTTGTTAAGGAAATTAGGCCAGTACCTACTTTTTCACTGGTGACTGCATTCGTTCCAATTACTGATAATCAATTTCGTGGCAGAACCGCCGAAGACGTTCCCAGGTCGTTAATTTTTTTGTTTAAACGAAACTATGTACAGGGTCACCAAAGACTCTTTAAAATATTTCCGTTGTTTTTTATGATACAAAGATATGTCTCGAGAGGAAAATATGTGATCAGGAGGGGATGGCACTATGATAAGCAAACAAATTATCTCAAGGTCATGTTTTCCGACATTTCAAGGTCAGTTGTTTCTTTTTTTAATAGGATGAGGTATTTTTAGTATAGTAATCTTGTAGTTGGTGAAAAGACAAATTCGAATATGTACACTACTACTAACAATTAGCGAGACACTTTTTCAAACCGTCGTAACTATGGGAGTTTTCAACCGATTGAAATGAAACTGCATGAGAAGTACTTCTGAAGTGTCCTCTAGGCGTGTGTAAAGTTGCATTAGCGAGGGTTGACGCGAAGGGGTTAATTCACCCCCCTAAAGGGGAGGGTGTAGAAAAATGCCTCTTTGAAACAGACCAGGCATGACGGAAGGGGTTGAAAAATTCAAAAAAAACCTTTAATGACCTGACCTGACAATGACCAATTACAGAGTAAGAAAATATATTTACAATTGTCAGAAAATATTCTAATAAATTGTGGGGCTCTAGAAGAAGTAGGAGCATAAAAAAAGAATCACAGACTTAATCTAAAATATTCTAAAATATTAATTTTCTTAACATTCTGAAATATTATAAATATATAATTCTAAAATATTCTAATAAATTGTAGGGCTCTAGAAGAATGTAATGTGTTACAAAACATTGCACCTATCTTGATAAGTACGTATTTTGGTTGGCAATGGTCGAGTATAATTATAAGAAAAGAATCACAGACTCAATCTACACTTTATCCAAGTCTGGGTGTAACCGCACAGTCCAACGTTGTAAAATTGAATGGAGAAGCCCTAATTAATAGACCTGGCATTACACACGCGGATCCACCGTTCGCAATTTATGCCTCTTATAAATCAAGTTAAGCGACGTGCACGAAACCCATGAAATCCGCGTCGAAGGTGGTAGGTAAGTTGCGGTTTGATTGACGGAAGCCAGCAAATGGGAGCGTCCCCGAGATATGTCATACAGAGGTCTCGTGACTCCCACTGGCCAAAGACCCATCTACAAACGATTGCTATAACGAAAGCGCGCCAGAATTCTGAAATGAACTATAAACTGAGCTTTCTGCCACCTGCAAAACCCATTTTACTGCCTCGTTTTTGAAGGACAGCTGACCTTTAGTTAATTAAATTTTCCCGTTGATAAATTGTTTCAAAGACAACTTTCACCAGATTTTGGTGTATCCCTTTTATTCTATTATTCGCGAGTAGATCGCGGGTCTTTATGTAAAATAAAATTATTGCAAACGTATCTAAAAATATTGAATCTAAATACACTCGCTCTCAAAAAAATAGGGACACTTCTTCAAAACGTCATCACTATAGGAGTTTTCAACTTATTTTCGTGAAACTTCGTCAGGAGTAGTTTTGAAGTGTCCTCTGGGTGTGTGCAAAGTTGCATTGGCGAGGGTTGATGAGAAGGGGTTAATACACACCCTTAAAGGGGGCGCGTCGAAAAACGTCACTTCTGAAGGCGCCAGGAGTAATGGAAAGGGTTCAAAAAATTAAAAAAACCTTTGGGGTGACTCTCCTTGATGCCCTCTACAAAATGCACCCCTTGAAATCCCTCTCGGACAAACCCACCTCCCACAACCTCCCACCCCCTCTAAAATCCACAATTTTTGGACGACGGTCTCGATTTTGGACTCAATGCATTCTCTGGACCCCCCCCCCCGATCGAGAAAATGGTATCACCCATACCGTGCACCCCATAGGCACCCTTTGGGGGGTGGAACAGCTCGCAAATTTTCAACCTACTTCATAAGGGAGCACTTCCACACATCGGAGGACGATGAAATTCGCCATGTTTGTTCTTGATACGTTACGGATAAATGCCGAAAAGGTCCCATTTCGAAAACTGCCCACAGAGCTGCACTGAGGGGGGCAGAGGTAGGGGTGGCCCACCCCAAAGTGTAAGAGTTGGAACGATGTTTCGTTGCGTGGAACACATGTGGTACGGTCCAAGGCATTGGGGTGACACAGTTATGATGTCTTCTTTTCGCGCGAATGGCAATAAAATACGAAAATGTAGATTTTTTTCAAAACTCGCTTCCAACTTCAGGCTCATCTGCAGAGTGAACCAGTAACACCACGTCAACGCTGTTCGCGGATTCAGACGCGCGAATGCTTTATTAACAGATCCCCAAAAAATCAGATTTTTTCAATCACGCTTTCGTTGTCAAATCGGAGTAGATTTGAAAGAGTAGTAAGTGGGCCGTTCGGAAACGGCATTCAAAAGTGGTACGAGACCCTGCGCCCGTAGTGATCGGCCCACGTTAAATTGGAGTCCGGTCTGGTCTAACCACGTACGGGTGCAGGCCCTCGCTCCGCTTCTGAATGCCGGCCTACTTACTACTCTTTCAAATCTGCTCCGATTTGACAACGAAAGCGTGATTGAGAAAATCTGAATTTTTGGGTATCTGTTAATAAAGCATTCGCGCATCCGATACCATGAACGGCGTTGTCGTAGGGTTGCTCGTTCACCCTGCAGATGGGCCTGAATTTGGAAGCAAGTTTTAAAAAAAATCGACATTTTCGTATTTTATTGTCATTTACGCTGGAAAAAGACATCAAAACTGTGTCAGCCCGATGCCCTGGACTGTTGGACATGTAATCCACGCAGCGTGACAACGTTCCAACCCTTATACTTGAGGGTAGACCACCCCTACCTCTGTCCCCCCCCCCTCCCTTCAGTTCGGGGGCAGTTTTCGAAACGGGACCTTTTCGGCATTCATCCTTAACATATCGAGAACAAACATGGTAAATTTCATCGTCCTCCGATGTGTGGAAGTGCTCCCTTATGAAGTGGGTTAAAAATTTGCGAGCTGTTCCACCCCCCAAAGGGTGCCTATGGGGTGCACGGTATGGGTGATACCATTTTCTCGATCGGGGGGGGGGGGTCCAGAGAATGCATTGAGTCCAAAATCGAGACCGTCGTCCAAAAATTGTGGATTTTAGAGGGGGTGGGGGTTTGTGGGGGGTGGGTTTGTCCGAGAGGGATTTCAAGGGGTGCATTTTGTACAGGGTGTGAATTAATCCCTTCTCATCAACCCTCGCCAATGCAACTTTGCACACACCCAGAGGACACTTCAAAACTACTCCTGACGGAGTTTCACAAAAATCGGTTGAAAGCTCCCATAGTTATGAAGTTTTGAAGAAGTGTCCCTATTTTTTTTAGGCCGAGTGTAGTAATGTATTTCACTTTCTTGTTTAACTTAATTTCTAACACTTTTTATTTCCAAATTTGAAGTTTTGTCCACATTCAAATTTCCATTATGTGCATGCAAATCTATCAATGCAACAGTCGTTTTATGAGTTCTTCTGTATTACTCATATTTGCAGATTTTATGATGTGCTAACAGAGTTAAATATTAGCATTTTATTTAACAAATATTTCATAAATCCAGATATTAAATATTACCTGATGTTTATTTTCCGTTGTATCATATCGTGTTTTTTTCTTTCTGTATGGCTACTATTAATTCAACTCTAGATTAAAGAATTAATTTTGAGACTATTTTTGTTGTCCTGTTACCTATCGCTTGATAATTATTGTGTAATAATTTCCAGAGCAACACGAGGCTAATATTAAATATTTCAACCTGTCGACTTCTTTCTGAAGTCCATGTATGATCTAAATTCTTATTTAGAACTTGCTGCAAGTTTAACAATTTTAAGATTAATTCGTATTATAACACATTTTATTTAGAAAATCATCCAATTTTTCTTCCAAGTGATTCAAAAGTAAATAATCGACTTGTTGCTTCGAATGTGAGGAATAATTTGTCTTGTCTCGACACTTACTAAATTCAATTTTCAAATGTTGGTACGTGGTTGTTGGCAAATAATATTCTTCGCGATACTTTGGTAAAGAATCCATCTCAAAAACAATGTGATGCTTTTAATTCCGAAGATGCTACAGCCCCAGGTGTGCAAACTATTCCGAACCTTCGTTCCTGCGCTTTAAACTGATAGCTGCAGGATGATCGAGCACATTACAGACCAATGAAATTTATTTTGCTGTTCTTTTCGAAATACGCAACGTTTTCTGGATTCTATGGATGAAAGGAAATGTATTACTAGTTTATAATTATTTTACTTTATTCTTTTTGTACTTAATAATTGTCTATCATAAATAAAGCTTGCTGAGTCTAATACCAAGATGTAATTAATCACTTTCTCTAACATTAATTACAATCTTGTAAAACTTCCATCTTGAGACTGCGGCACGTAATCCTTCTCTTAAAATTCATTTTCAATATACAAAGTGGGGTGTAACAATCATCAATATCACTTTCTTGATCCTCGATTATTGGAAAAAGCGACTTTGAAAATCCTTTGGATAATAACGAGTTTGACTAATTGTGAGTCAAGAAAAGTTGAGATGCACTCCATCAAATGATTAAATGACATGGTGACGATCTTAAGGTGTTAGGATAATTTTTAGTAATTTGGCACAAAGGCATTATAATACCTATTGCTTTGTTTAATTAACGTCCCATTACACTTTTGTCAGTATAATAATGAGTTTGATTAATTCTGAGTCAAGAAAGATTGACAAACGATCTCCAGGTGTTAGGATAATTTTCTATGTTGAATAATTTTTACTAATTAGGCACAGAGGAATTATGACAGCAATTGCTTCGTTTAATCGACGTTCCATTGCATGTCCATCGGTGTATCAATCACAGCAACGCCTAACTGATGGATCCTCCATCTGTTCCCATTGTTCTCGATACACAAATTTCTGTCCTAACCGATCGATCTCAGTAAACGCCGACACGATGACTTTGTGACTTATTAACGAGGCGCAGTTTTAACTCGCGGACCATTTTTTTTATGTTATCGTCGCAGGTATATCTCGCCAGTAAGACGTCGATCGATCGGTTCCTTTTCGCGTCATATTTTGCAAAATTCATTCGAGTCGAAGTCGATATGTTTTAAATAAACTATGCTCATTCGCGGTAGAATTCTTCCCGGGAATTTTAATGCCTCGGGCAACGGTCTTCTCCAGTATTCATTACTGTTCTTAACTTTATAAAGTTTTCAATCCTTAATTGGAATTCACTTAGAGAAAGTTACTTTCTGAATGAAATTGAGAAGATTTTAGTTTCTTATAATATCTTTTATAATATTATAATAATAATAATATTATTATATATTATATTATTAGTAGTAGTATATAATAATATTATTATATATTATATTATTAGTAGTAGTATATAATAATATTATTATATATATTCTTATTATATCTCTTATAATAAAATAAGCATTGTTTTGTAAAAATAAAAAAGAGAACAGATGAACACTTTGAGTACTGGGAGTTTCGAGACCATGCAATGTTTTAAATTCAAGTTTTGACATAATCTGAGAATTAGGTTTCGATCTATTTCGAATGCAAAGTTATAGAATTAGGCATTTGATGGAGGATTGGTGAGAATCATACGATTCCATGTGTCTCCAAAAATGAATGTTATTTCGTGAGGTGAAAACTATAAAAAGTAAGGGACATTTCAGGGAATTGGATGCTCGTTAAGCCTTGAATTTAATATCTTTCAGACCAAAGTCAGCATTTATTGCTGAACATAACCTAAGACGAATTGATGGAGTAGCATCAGTTCAGATTTAAAGATATCGAAGCAAGATTCTGGTTCATCATTAGTTGTAAGCTAACGATTCGTTTCGTTTGTCTCTGGAATGAGTCTCGTTTCTAGGAAAAGGGGATGCAGAAATGGAAGCAAGATATAGTGAATTGAATGTTGGAAAAGCTAGGCAATTTTCATTTTTGGGACTTGACATATTATTACACTCTAAACATAACATGAGAGAAAGATATTGAAGTAAATAGAACAGATTTGAAGATATCGAAGAAATTTTCATCATTGGACATCAGCTGTTATCATTTCTACAAATTTGAAGATACAAAAGTAACCCTCTGTTTTATTATTCCCTGAAAGCTGACTATTCTCTATATTTATTGTTCAGACAAAAATGGTGTCTAAAGGACACAACATAACCTAGAAGTTATATCTTCAACAAATTGGTAAAGAATCACATCTTCAAATTTGGAAACACACAAGCTACCTTTTATTCTAAGATTCCCTGTCAGTTGATCATCTCCTCTTATTTATCTTTCAAGCAAAAATGGTGTCTGAAAGTCACAACATAACCTAGAAGCTATAGTTTCGACGTATTTGTAAAGAAATACCTCTTCAAACTTGAAAACAGACAAGTTATCCTCTATTCTATCATTCTCTGTCAGTTGATTATCTCCTCTCGTTTATCTTTCAGACAAAAATTGTGTCTGAAAGAGATAACATAACCTAGAAGCTATAGTTTCGACGTATTGGTAAAGAAATACCTCTTCAAACTTGAAAACACACGAGTTACCCTCTATTCTATCATTCCCTATCAGCTGATTATTCTTTTCATTTATTGTTCAGACGAAAATCGTGTCCGAAGGACACAATATAACCTAGATGCTACAATTTCAACGAACTGATAAAGAATCACCTCTTCAAATTTGAAGACACACAAGCAATCCTTTATTCCATTATTCCATCTCACCTGGCTACCCTCCCTCCATACAATCAATCCCACAACTATTCCTATCGTCTATATCTACACAAGAAATTTGTCTAATTTAAACAAATGCTTCATTTTTCCAAATAAATGTATAATCATAATTATACACATATGCGAATTTCATTCATGTACACATTTATAATACAAAATTCATTTGTGAAACATGAAGCCTCTCATTTAAATTACTCAAATTTCTTCAGTAGATACAGAAGGCACGAATACTTACAAGACTAACTGTATATCTTCCCTAAAAATATACACAAAGAAGAAACAAAGAATCGAACCAAAACACCAACCACCCATCTCTGACCCGCTCTAGATGCTTCCCCAAACGAACGAAGTAACGCGTTTAAAAGCGTGAAAGCCGAAATTTGGAGTACGAAGGATCCCAGGCGATGCACGATTGGAGCACGTGGCGGTTCGCGCGTCAAACAGACGAAGGAGTCTAGTGTACGCAGCTTAAGAGGCCGAACTGCGCAAGCACAGGTACAAGTTCGAGGGTATAAAGAGGGGAAGCCCGAGCCCGCTGCGCGCACTTTGTGCTTCATCTGTTCGTCATTCACCTCGCACGTACGCTGTTTCGCGGTGATTTGCTCGTTCCTTTTTTTTTCATTTCCAACTGCGTTCGATCACTGTGCAACTGCACGCGAATATCTCGCATACCCGTCGTTCTATCTGCTCTTCGGTACTCAACCCAGGCTCGCCCGACCCACGCAGGTAGGTGCGCAGTATTTTTTAACAACTTTTACTCGGCGGAGTCGACTCTATGTTTTCCGTGGGGTTTTGCCGTGTCCTGTAATTAAATACGCGAGCGTTTTTCAGCTTTGTTTTTTTTTTTTTATTTTGTAACGAGTGTTGTCGAGGAGTTTCTTTTCAAGTTGAAGTGCTCGAGGCAGATTTTCGTATCGAGTTACGAATGGATCAGTGCAAGTGTGATCACAGTGATAGATTGTTTCGCGGAGAATTTATTGTGGAGGAGTAAATTTCTTTTTTCTTTTAAAGAGTGACTTTTTAAGATTTTTTGAAGGTTGATCTAAGGCGAGAAATTTATTTTAATTTATCGGGGGGCTTTGAGTTTTATTTCTTAATGAAATTAACCAATTTATGTGTTTATCTATTGCTAACTATGTTAATTACCAAAGAGTGAATTTTAGATTTTCCAGATTAGAAAAAATATTTGGAATAGTTGTGCAGTGATTTCGTACGTCAAAATTCAGTTTTGAGATGTCAGAAGGATAACTTCAAAAGAACTTACCTGCATCGTGATTTTTTTCTCCAATTATATTCTTATTTATTTCACATTAGCCAGTTTTCTATTAATATTCAATTTATATACAAAAATAATTCCATACAACTCTAATAAAATTCGAATGCACCATGAACAAACACGCGCGAAAGAAATACCAGTGTTTTTTCAAGTGCTTTCTTCCGAAGAAGACTTGAGAACTCGTGTTACGTTCAGCGACATTCCATTTAATTTAAGTCTGCAAGTGGCTAATTGCAGTTTGCTTTATTAAGTCAAGAAATCGCGAACGTTACACGACGATTTTCTTAATCAACAGTTACTACTCTTCATGGCTCTAATTCTATAATATAAAATAATTTAACAAAACATTCTATAATAAAAATATTACTTACAATAAACTCATAATTCATTTCATTAATTCACCCTAAATAAAAAACACTAAAACAATTTATTTTTCCTGTGAAATAAAAGTAGAATAGAACTCGATGCTAATATTTAGTGAAGCAATTAAAATTTTCAATTTTATATGTCTAAACAAGATACGAAAAACGATTTAAATAAATATTGCATTCTGTTTTATGAAACTATATTTTTCATTTCCCATTTGTTTCATTTTTATTGGAGATTTCAATTATCTTTCATTGCAATTGTTAAATTTCCATTGCTATGAAATTAAATTGCAGTTGGAAAATGCTAGAATATTTATAAAAAAAAAATAATAATTGACTGCAGTGCGGAAAATCAATACCTTGTTTAAATTCTCATAACAATTTGAGCCTTCAATACGTGACTATGAAACGTAGAGAATACCGGGACCATCTACTGTCTGTTGTTCTTCGAGCCTTCAATTACAGCGAGTTCTCGAGTTCGATAGATGTCTTAAGGTGGCGCAGTATCGGAGAAACTTAACGTGTTTGAAAATTCCGCATACTTCGGGCGTAACAGGAACTTTTCCTCGGATACCATTCGCGTAGGAGCTTCTGATCGCTTCCAGTGATTTTTTCTGGCCAAACAGGAACTTTGATCGATCGAGAATATTTCGCCAAACGAGCCCGCTAATTTTCACAATTTTCCGATTTAATTTCGCGAAACTTTCGAACACCTGCGTAGGCGATAAACTTCGTTATCGTTTTGCGAATTAAAAAATTGCAATCGTCCTGAGGGTATAGTAGTTTAATTCCTTGAACCTTTGAGTCACTACGCAGTTAATTTTACTGTAGAATTTAAGCTGGAAAATTAGGGTATATATTTAAGAATTTGGAATATTAAATAATGAGGAGGTTGATTCTTTAAAATAAGTCTTTGGGGGTATAGTCGTTTCATTCTTGAGACGTGTGAGTCACTATGCAGTTAATTTTACTATACAATATTTTACTGAAAGACCACATTATATATTTAAGAATTTTAAATATTAAATAATAAGGAAGTTGGTTCTTTATTTATAATACAATTTACTCTGTAATATTTCGTGTAATATTTTAGTTTAAATAAGTCTTGGTGGTATAGTCATTTAATTTTTGGGACGTTTTTTACCTATTTTACTGGAAAACTACATTATATATTTAAGAATTTGGAATATTAAATAATAAAGTTTTTGATTCAATATTTTTAATCCAATTTACTCTCTAACTCAGTTATTATATTACTTTAAAAAATTAGTCAATCCCTATTTAATCAAATTAAAATCTTTCCTCCATAAAAAAACTGTCAATAAATAATTAAAAATCTCCCCTAACGTAACTAATCGTCCTCGCATGTTATTATTCACCTAATGTAAAAGCAGAAGACTTAAAATCACGTAGCATAAAATTACATTTACTAGAAAAATAATTCTAGCCTCGATTACATCCGCTTTTTCAGGATTAGATTTTCTATTTGCCTATGGTTGGTTTTATTTAGCAAACAAAAGATGTTTCCATCGTATTTGGTAATAGAACGCCGTTTCATACTGCGCTGACAATAATGGCGACAGAACAATGAGATACGTGCTCCCACAATGGTAGTTATTAAACGATGATTGTCAATAAATATCAAACAGTGATATTCACCGTTATGAAGCGTGTATTATCCCATTACGCCGCGGTAATGAAATAAAAGGACGCAGTTTTCTGGGACGTCTAATAGAGAGGAAAACTGTTGAGACAGCGTAGCCGAAGTGTTATAATTAATTACAGTGAAACCGTCATCAGTCGTCGATTAAACGATGGATCTGGTCGTCAATCAACTTCTAATCAATTTAGATTGTTATACGAAATGGACAAGAAACTGCTACATGTTAGAATGAAAATGATTTCTAACTCAGTTTGATTCCTATTTCTAATTCAACTATTCATGAAAAACTTAGAAATAGCATTAAAAATATTCTACTTCCCTCTAAACCCTAATCGTTTTGCCATCGAACGACTGGTTCAGCTGCTATTACGCTTTAAACGGTAATAATATAAGTTTCATGAAAGTTGTGCAATTACGAAATGCAATCTCGTCAAGTTATAATTTATTTCGAGATTGAATGATTGATTAGAATATCTGCGGCGAAATCGTGGCAAATTAGTTAAACAAT
Source organism: Hylaeus anthracinus (assembly GCF_026225885.1). NCBI lineage: Eukaryota > Metazoa > Arthropoda > Insecta > Hymenoptera > Colletidae > Hylaeus > Hylaeus anthracinus. The sequence continues at coordinate 1,677,219 of NW_026534838.1, forward strand.
TATTACTCAAAGCTCTTCGGGAAATGCTATCAAGGAGATTGTACACTAAAAAAAATAAAATTTTTATTTTAATAAGTATAATACTGATATTGTATTAGTTGCAATTACAGTGACATGAATATACTGCTCTTTATTTCTACAAAAAGGAAAGTTTGTAAATTTAAATTAATTGTACAATTTGATTAATCTTGTTTTTAGTTAATACAACATAGGATTATTTTATGAAGAAGATCAGAGTTTGAAGAAATATTGTAATAAAAATAACATATCAGTTGTAATTACAATATCACGAATATACTGATTTAAATTTCTACAAAATGGAAAGTGTGTAAATTTAAATTTATTATGCAATTTGGTTAATCTTCTTTTTAGTCAACAAAACATATAATTATTTTATGGAAAATATCAAAGTTTCAGCAAATATTGTAATAAAAGAATGACCTACGCGCGGCTGTAGCCCACATAAATAGAAAAAGTGAGTATTGGTCACACACGTCAACCGACCCAACGTGCCCCATGAATCTTTAAAAACAATTTTCTCCGGAATGAAACTAGCTATGAAAAAATTTCATTCTCCATTTCCCATTCATTTTTATATGAACAATCATTCCCGTTCCTCACGCACCATGAATTCTAACCCCTTTTACATAAATAACCATAACCCTACCTAAACCATCCCCATTTTACTTAGACTTTATGTACGTTCACTTTATTTAGATTCCTTGAATATCAACTAAAACTTGGAATGAAATAATTGTTAAAAAGTATGTTTTTTACTGCAACAAGTTGTATAAAAGATAGTAGAAATTCACACTTTTATTTTGGACACTTCTAAAACATCCAATTTTCAAAATTTGGAAATATCATTATATACATTTTCAACTTTATACTTTTATCTGTCATTTGTGTCAATTTTATTTAAGGATTGCTAAAGATAAAAATGTTCCAAGCAGATTTGTTAGAGCAAGTTTCACAGATGCCAGAATAACTTTGTCTTCTATTAAAACTTCAATTTTTCGTAATAGCATAAAATAAAATGTTTTTTTATTTTACACTTGAAGAATCAAAGGTACACCCATTCTAATTTATGAATCTACTATTAAACTATTTTTCTAATATTCCATAAGTCTCCAATACACCCTCAAC
>NW_026534838.1:1683364-1696484 GCF_026225885.1 Hylaeus anthracinus
GTTGAGGGTGTATTGGAGACTTATGGAATATTAGAAAAATAGTTTAACGGTAGATTCATAAATTAGAATGAGTATACTTTTGATTCTTCAAGTGTAAAATAAAAAAAATTTTATTTTATGCTATTATGAAAAAGTGAAGTTTTAATTCAAATAGTAGACAACTTTATTCTGGCTCCCAGCCCTTACGTTTCTGCGACGGATGATCGTTTCAAATGTACGGTATTTTTTTCTAATACTTGGTGAATGTTTTTTCCAAATTTCGATGAAAAATATTTGTGATTGAAAGAGGTAGATATGATTGTGCAGATGTAAATTTGTTGAGGGTGTATTGGAGACTTATGGAATATTAGAAAAATAGTTTAATAGTGGATTCATAAATTAGAATGGGTGTACCTTTGATTCTTCAAGTGTAAAATAAAAAAAAATTTTATTTTATGCTATTACGAAAAATTGAAGTTTTAATAGAAGACAAAGTTATTCTGGCATCTGTGAAACTTGCCCTAACAAATCTGCTTGGAACATTTTTATCTTTAGCAATCCTTAAATAAAATTGACACAAATGACAGATAAAAGTATAAAGTTGAAAATGTATATAATGATTTCTCGGTGCAAAGAAATTTTCCGCCCCAAAAAAATTCTCAAAGACTACTTTCGCTCGTCCTAGGTGTAACAAAATTCTGAGATGCCTGAAATTCCAATCTTTCTTTGGAAGAAGAGCGATCGGTTTTAGAATCGTCTCATACAAAGTCAAGTATTCGACCACTTCTTTGAGAAACAGAAGCTTCTTATTTTTCCGTCCCCTTGAAACGTCCGCAATAGTTCCAGCACCACTGCCCGAAGGAAAAGGAGACGATTCTTATTGGGCTAGTTCTTTCTTCTTCGGGCAATCATTTGTACCAGACCATGATCATTGTTAAACTGGCTAAGTAAGACTTTGGGTACATAACTGGGAAACTTTTAAATGGCGTACTTTCTATGCGACTGCGATATCTTCGTTAGATGTGAAGTGGATTTTAAACGAGCTTGTCTTGATACGGAATTTTTTATATGTCTCGAAGCAAGTTTGAAATTGAAGTAACAGAGATCAAACTTGAACGTTTCGATTGTGTTCCTATGTAGTATCGTCTAAATTGCTGAAAATGACTTGATAATTAAGGTGGTTCTCTCTGAACTGTATAAGATAAAATAAAATTCAAATACAGAAAGTATTAATAACGATATATTTTCTATGATAAAATTCTTAAAGTATTATTTGATCACGATTTTTAATAAAAAAAAAAGTAGTAATTGATAGAATTACAATTGCAAGTAGGTTTTCAAGTAAACAATTTTTAATTGTTATGTTTTAACAAAGTACCGCGCAACGGAGATGTTTATACGCGACCTTGTCACGCGATGAAGTCACGTGACGTGATATGACAAGGAATGACGATAGATAACGATATATGACGAGATATGACGATACGTGACGAAATATGACGAGTAACGAGACAGAAGTCCGCATGAAAAAATATCGTACTCGACTTCCTTTTCTAACGCATATTGCTCTGGTACTAAACGGGCAAGTTTGCCGAAATTGAAATACGTTACTCTATACTTATTAATTAACTTTCCATTAATTATTAATTTCGATGTGTATTGTACAAATTGTTTTACAATCAAAAGGGGTGCTATGAGCCTCCTGACAAATGCGACGAAAAATCAAGAAATTCAAGTGATCATATCTATAAAACTAACAGTAAATTGAACCCATATTTCACACAGATGTGTATTAAGATGTAAATTTTAAGTTTCCAAAGTTATGAGACGGTCTGAGCTATTTCAATTTTTTACCAAACCACCTTAAATAAAATACATATTTCTTTTGATGAAATTTCTTATTCATGACGAATATAAAATCGTTACAATTATCTCTCCATTAGTTGGAAATTGTCGTTCAATTGAAACTTCATTCTTCGAGTCTGAAACGTATAATTTAGGGTTGTTACTAAAAATGATCTAACAATTAAATAAAATATATATTTCATTTGATGAAATTTCTTATTCATGACGAATATAACATTCTTATAATTATCTCTCCATTACTTGGATATTGTCGTCCAATTAAAACTTCATCCTGCATAACTGAAACGTAGAGTTAGGGTTGTCGTTACTTGCACTTCACGAGGAAAGTTCTAATGTCCGAAATGTAGAAAGTAGTTCAGCGCCATATCAGTTCGAATCGAAAATTTTTACTAGAGCGTGGTATCAAACTTCTTTCGCATTAATAATCATAACTCCGTGTCTATTTCGTGAAGGATTAATAATTTCAGAGTGTACAAGGAAAGGAGAATGTTCGAGTAATTACTTTAATTGCTGCTTAATTACGTGTCACAGAACGAGGATCGTTCGCCAAGAAAATACTAGAAGACACGAAGTAATTGCCTTCTACAGTATAGGTACGTGCTATCAATCGTTCCCTTGTATCTGGCTTAGCTAAACGATACACAGTGTCGTTCAGTTAACTTTGGACGATGGAATCCAAAGGATTTAAACGAGGGAAGAGAGGTGGCCATATGACGGCAATATTCAAGACCCTCATTTCTCGACAGCCATTGAGAATCAGCCTCATGCCGACACGACTGCCTTGAAATTCTTTAAACATGTAATAATTTCGTTAGAAGAATTATATTAAGGAAAATTTATTAATAAATTTCGGACGTGAACTCTTCAGAATCTTATTAGTATCTGTAAACCACCATCTTTATCTTACAAAAAAAATAAAGTAAAGTGACCAAAGTTGAACCCTCAGCTTGTTTCATTGGGTACAAATAGGGTGTTAGTAGATAATTGTAGTAATTGTAGAAGAATAACGATAAGTAGCATTTTGTATCTTTTTCCCTTAACATTTTGGTGATTAACAATATACATTTCCGTTTATTTCTAGAGTCTCTGCTGTGTATAAATTAAACATCGAATTTATTGTTCTGAATTTAGCACATGAATTTTTCGTATCATAATTTTTCTAACAGATTACAAGTGTACTTGATAATTGCAATAATCGTAGAAGAATAATAAGTGTATTTATTATTTGGACAATTTTGACAACTGATGTTTATTTTTTTATCTTTTTTTTTTAAAAGAACATTATGCAATGGCAACATACATACAGCCAAATATTAAAAACAAACCAATTGCAAGTGTACAATTCGATTTAAGGGCCCAGTAACAAATTTGAAACTTAGGACATTTAACGGTTAATATTGACCATGAAATTAAATTTTGTACTCAATGAAACAAGCGGAGGGTTCAACTTTGCGTCACTTTACTTTATTTCTTGTAAGATAAAGATGGTGGTTTGCAGATGCTAATAAGATTTTGAAGAGTTTACGTCAGAAGAAAATTCCAGAATTCAAGAAATTGGAAATTGGAAAATATTAGAAGGTCAAATATTAAGTAACATTTTGTATTATTTTCCTTAAAAATCCCCTAACACTTTTCTAATTAACAATACATATTTACATTTCTTTCCAAAGTGTCTGTGTATAAATATCACCTAAACAGATACATGAAAAGTCATCAAATTTATTAATAAATTTTCCTCATTTTAATTCTTCTAACAAATTGTGTACTTGATAATGATAGATAAAATAACGATAAATAAAATTGTATAGTCTTTCATAATTTGAAGTAAATTTAATATAACACAAAACTCGCGACACAAGTAGAAAATATCTGAAAATTATTAAATATACTCAAAGTTTGTCCAATCTGAAGCACGATTTTTTTTCAAACTGTTAGATACCGTCTGACCTTGAGAAATCCTTGAAAAATACGATACTCATTTAATCGGTTCATGAGATTAATTCCATCATGGAACCTGGCTTTCCCGTCAGATTCCTCCCTTTTTTCTGTGTTCCGTCTGCAAATCGGATTTTATCTACGAAGAGCGGACCCGGCACGGCTAAAGTTTCCTTCAATTTAGCGAAACGGCGATTACAACCGGGCCGAGTGTCGTTTAACTGCTGGGATCAGTTGAACTGCACACTAATTGCATGTACAAATATACAATTAAGGGTTCATTTGCGAGGGACCGACTAAGATATTCGAGCGAACGTTTCGTTAATTGACTATTGGTCGCCGTGAAGTGGTTGGTTAACAGTGGAATCCAGAGGAAGAATTCTTTCGCAAACTGATTCGAAAATAGTATTTTTAGTTTCGAGTTGATCCGTCAAGGTCAATTCAAGGTCAACAAATTCTTTTTGCATGAATTCTTTTCTATTATAGTTTTATAGGAAAATGATGGACGACTCAATTGGGTTTCCTTGTATCGCTTTCTTAAGTCTTAGAATTTTGATTTTCCAAATCAAATTTTTAAAAATATCAGCGTCTTATTTGTTTTTAAAGCTTCTCACAGTGTAATTAAATTGTTTTTTAAGGCTTCTCAATTCTTAACGAAAACTTTAGCGATGAAGAAATATTATTTTTTAATTACAAAACCAAAAATTCCTCTCTATAAAAATTATATCCTAAGAAATACTTAATATTTGTACATTAAATTGTTTTTTAAGGCTTCTCAATTCTTAACGAAAACTTTAGCGAAAAAGAAATATTACTTTTTAGTTACAAAACCATAAATTCCACTTTATAAAAATTATATCCTGTGAAACACTTAAAATTTGTCCTCGTAACGTACTCCTCCTTAAGAACGGTGAATCCTCGAATTCCGTTGTTGCACTCGCGAGAAGTTCGACCACGGTAAAGGGTAAACTTCCTTAAATCATTCCACTTTGTCCACCGCGCGCTCTTTCTATCCGTAATCAAAAACGAGATACGACTTGTCCCAGTTTCCAGAATCACCCTATGAAGCGTTCGCGCACGTAGTCACGGAAGACAAAGTGAAGGAAGCGCCAAAGCTACAGAGCCAAGTCGTGGACAGTACTATTGTTTGTAGTTACGGGCGAATGGTTAATGAAAGTTGCCTTCGCGGAGATTGAAGCGAAACTTTACTAAGGGAGAGAAAATTTCGCTCCCTAAAAGCTACCGAGTGGGTACATTATACCGCGCAACAAAAAGAACATTTGCTTCCGGTGGGGGGCGCCCGGGGGTCCGTTGATCACGAGGAGAGCTTCAAGATTTATTTAATAAGTAAATAGCGCGGTGGAGTAGTTTATAATTACCGATGAAGTGACTTGGAGAACATCGGAGCGAAGTTCCGGTAGGAGCTATTCAGAATATTATCTTAACACGGATCTGTTAGTTAAATTGCAACGGGCCAGTGATTTTGGAATTGGTCCGCTCGACGTAGCAAAGTTTTTTGCAAGAAATCGCCCAAGTTTCATAAATCTCGCGGCTGAGCTTCGCAAAGTTTCCTTTCTAAATCTGGAGCGAACAATTCGCGGGAATGAATTCCTTTGCTTGAGACCGACACATTGCTTAAAAAATATTCGTCAGGTTTATTTTAAGTATGCAATGCGGGTGAATCCATTTTTTCAAACAGAATACTATGAACATTTTGTGTTACTGTTAAATAGCGCTTAATTTCACACAATATCAATTTTTATTTTCATTGAGAGAGCATCTTACAATAGTAAAATATGAATAGAATTTCTATTGAGCTACCTAATTTTTAAAAATCATCAAAGAATCCTACAAACATTCTGGTGTTTAAATTTAAAACATTGTGTGTTACTGTTAAATTACCCTTAACATCACCCTTAATATCAATTTTCATTTTCATCGAGGGAGCATCTCAAAATAGTAAAAATTACTTGTCTAACTACAGTGACAAATCATTGAATCCAAAAGCACAATACTAATTTCTACACCTAATAAATATTAGGTCATCGCATAAGTTCGTGCTAAAGACTGAATCAATATTTAATTAAAAAACAACAAAAGTAGTGTTGGTGTAATGACTATATCAGAAAGGTGAGAAAATATTATAAAACGAGAGAGATTACCTTTTTTTATAACACTTAAGAATATGTTTTATATATTAATTTGAGTAGCAGAAGTACAGTCAGTGTAAGAAGTATTCATACACTACCCATTTAAAATAAATGGTTCTTGTACGAATACTTATTACACTGACTGTATAACTGGTATGACTTTTATTTATAATTTAAGAGACCAAAAGTAAAAAGTATCGTCAGTATCTTGAAATAATTTGTTGGTATTTCTACTTATACTACAGTGATGAACCATCGAATGCAAAAGTAGAATATTAATTTCTACACCTAATCAATACGACCTCCACACGAGGTACACAGGAATAACTATGGTTTGATTTTTATTTTTAACTAGCTATGCCTCGCGGTTTCACCCTCGTGGAACACTATTTATTTTATTAACCGACTTCGAAAAGGAAAAGGTTACTCAGTTCGACGTGTATATTTTTTTTCTTTTTTGTCGTTCGCGTTCGACCGACTGTTCAACTGCGTGTTCCTTCGTGAATCAGTAGGTGACTGTGTTTTGTTTTCCGCGACTCAGATGTTTCAATCGATATTTCCCGTCGTGAGTATAACGATGCCACAACTCTATTTTGTGACATCAAACTGAAAACGTATTTTTATCAAAATAAAACATAGCCTATGTTACTTGGGAATAGTGTAGCTTTCTATTACTAAAAGAACGTTAAAAATCGGTTCAGTAGATTAGTCCGTTCAAACAGACGAAAATTTTGCAAAAGCGTGTTTGGGTTTTAGCAATATGCAGACTTAAGAGACTAACAATAAAAAGCATCATCAGTGTCTCTAAATATTTTGTTGGTATTTTTACTTATACTACAGCGATGAACTATTGAATGTAAAAGCACAATATTAACTTCTACACTTAATTAATACGACCTCCACACGAGGTACACAGAAATAACTACTGTTTGACTTTCATTTTTAATTTAAGACACCAACAATAAAAAAAAATATCATCAATATCTCTAAATACTTTGTTGGTACTTTTAATAATACTACAGCGAAAAAGTATTGAATGCAAGAGCACAATACTAATCTCTGCACCTAATAAATATTAGCTCGTGCTGAAGACCGTGTTAATATTTAATTAAAAAACTACAGAAATGTTATAGTGATGGTATATTGACTACGTCAGAAAGGTGAACAAATATTGTATAATGAGATTACCATTTCTTTATAACACTTAAGAGCATGTTTCATATATTAATTTGAGTAGCAGAACTGCCACAAACTTTTAGAACGACCTAATACGATCTCTACAGGAGGTAGAATAACTATGGTTTGACTATCGTTTTTAATTTAAGAGTCCAACGTAAAAAAGTAAAAAAGTATCATTGGTACTCTAAATGATTTGTTAGTAGTTGTCTCGTGGTAGATCTCGCGAACCTCTCTCGCAAAGCCTAACTCGGCTAGGGATTGATCCAGGAACATCGATCCTTATGAAGAGACTGAGCTAAGACATTCCTTCTCGAGGGGACCAGGACAATTTCGCGGAGATACCGAGATATATGGATCCCTCTTTGCATCAGCTACGAGACTATGTGAAAAAATCCAGGTCATGAATCTTAAAAGCTGTGAAAGTACTTTGCCAGTGTTCAGTGCGCTCCGTTAAACGAAACGTGTTTTCTCGGATATACTTTCACACGATCTGAGAGATCTAAGGGATATGAAACATTGATTCTCTAAAAAATTGCATTTTCGAGGTAATCGCCATGTTTTATTCACAGCGAACAATTCATCTCGGTAAATGGAAAAAATTCGTCAGTCACTCTTTAATAGTGTAAAGGGTGTCACGTACAAATAGAACCGGTCTGGCGAAAGAAATCGAGGATTTCTCAAGTACCTTGTATTTGTTGGAAAGCTTGGAGAGCAAACCGCGAGTAATTTATGGGGGATACAGGGGGGTTCGATGGCTGTGCAATATATCACCTGCAACGGACGAGGGGTTGGCACAAGGGGTATCAGGTGTGGCAGATTTCTTCTCTCTTATAAAATTTTGTTTACAGTACAGCTTGCTGTTTGTCGCCTGGAGTTTGAGTTTCGTATTTCGATAATTCTCTACCGTTTGCAGCTGTGGACGCATTGTTTATACAAATTTTCCCTGGGCGATGGGATCGTATTTAGGGGGTGGATGGTTGTAAGTACACTTGGAACAGATGCACTTTGAGGATTTTTAAAAATTAGGGAGCTTAAATGGAAATTTTTGAAATTTATAGTATTTTAAGATGCTCCCTCGTTGAAAATGAAAATTGATATTAAGGGTGATGTTATGGGTAATTTAACAGTAATACAGAATGTTTTAAATGTTAATAGCAGAAATTGTTGTAATTTTTACTATTTTAAGATGCTCCCTCAATGAAAATGAAAATTGATATTGTGTGATATTAAGCGTAATTTAGCTGTAACACAGAATGTTTGAAATTTAAATACCAGAATGTTTGTAAGATTCTTTGATAATTTTTAAAAATTAGGTAGCTCAATAGAAATTTTTGAAACTTTTACTGTTTTGAAATGCTCCCTCTCTTTATATTGATGCTCACATTCTCCCTCTACACATAACATAAGTCTCAACCTGATGAACATTACAGTACAATTGTACTACAGTGTACTGTAGTTTACCTGAAAATACGTTAGATTACCAACATTTACATTTATCAGCCTAATCTACGTTACAATGAATTTTCTACACATAACCTAAGTCTCAACCTGATGATCGTTACATTCAAATTGACCAGTTTTTCACCTATACGTGCCCTCCCATAATATGTACCTCAGCCAAAATTAAAACTATGGCGTATCTTTACAAACAAATACTATAAACAAATACTAACTTCACCTTTGGAAAAGTACAGTATTAATTTCTCCGCCTAATATCATCAACTGTAACCTTTAATACCAATTCATCTACGGTTTACTCTAACGAAACAAAATAATTATTGAAGTTGGATCAAGATGGCGTTATCAAAACGCCCTGAAAACTCTCAGATACTGAGGTCATCCTCTTCAACAATACCTGAGACCAAGCATAGAGAAATATGAGACTCGAGTTGAATCCAAAGGAGATCATGAAAACATCCTCGAAACCTTCAGATTGCGGTGGTCGGTTTCGAGAAGAACGAAAGCTACTCAGCGCCAAGATTTCAAGACAGTCCGCTTCCCTGAACTTCAGAATAACCGCCCTCAAAACAATTTCCAATCGCACAAAGCGCCTGCCGTAACAATATTCCAGAGGGAGGGGGGATCTCGCGCGAAGGGAGGACGATCTCCTTAAAGGCGTCGTTTGTTCTCCAGCGAGAAAAGGGGTCTGGGCGAGAAACGGCGAAGGAAATAACGCGATTATGCTTTTTCTCCGGGCTGCAATCGCGTCGTTTCGCTAATCACAGGTCAACCTTCTCGGCGTTTCACTATTTAGAAGCCGTCCAGAGTTTTAACGACGCTTCAGACCATTGGCAATTTCACGTTTTGGTCTGGCATCGCGGAATCCTGAGCAATCTCCGACATATTCACGTGCTTAAGGGGGTATCCTGAATTAGTAGGTCTACAAAAAAGCGGTTTTTCGTGAATTTTTTTAGGATGGAAAAAAATAATCAATTCTAACGAACTTTTTATCCCATTTTCATACATATTTGAGTGGTCTGCACAAATTTTTTCAATAAGAAATATTCAAATTGAGTCGACTGTGACACACATTTGAAGAGCACCTCACAATTAAAACCTCCTATCGGCGGGAAAGATGCAGGACGTAATTTTGACACAAAAAAACAAAAGAAATTTTCATTTTCATACATTTTTCTTTTATGTGAACTAAGAAAATTACTATAAAAAATTTTTTAAACAACTTTTTGATCAAGTTAAATTGATTTTTCTTACCCAAAGAACTCGTTCTTTTTTTAAAATTTGCAGTATTTTTACATTTCATCATTTTTGCGGGTTTTTCCTAATTTTTTCCATCCTAAAAAAATTCACGAAAAACCGCTTTTTTAGACCTAATTCAGGATACCCCCCTAAGGGAGTATTCCTTTTTTTCTTGGTTAAAAGGTAGATTTCTTTTGTTATTTGTTGAAACTTGCAGGGGCTTTTATTTGGATAGTGAGAAATAATTTTTTTCGATATGATATCAATCAATCGCTTGGTTATAAGTTTTAAATTTGTTACATTCCTGTATTAAAAAAAATTATTTGTTATCGCCAAATATTCAATAAAGGATCGTACAAGTTTTATCAAGATCCACTCGATACATTATTTTTTTTAAATTTGGGAAGTAATCCCTCATTTTCTATATATTTTTCTCGGATTATATAAAAAAATTTCAAAAGTGCGCAAGTTATAAGTAAATTATAAATGTTTATGCTTTTATACCAAGCGAAAATATGAACAAAATATATATATATATATATATATATATATATATAAAATATCAACTGTGTACATGTTACACTGTTTTGATGATAAAACATACTTTCATTGATTACAACTAGACTGCAGATTATATGCATTTATGATATAAACTAATATAATAAACACATGTTAAACATAACCAAAAAGTATGTTCATTCATGCAAAATTAAGTAACGATATTGTTATATTAATCCTTTCAGACCTGAATTATTTTCTTTTTCTCTTACTAATGTCATTTAATTTTCAAGGTCCACCATGACTAAAATTAGCATGGAACAAGTAAAAACAAAATCCATATAGCGTAGTTTTCGAGGAAAACTGGTCTTTCTTTATGTGCAGAAAAAAGGACGTTCGCCTTAAACGATAGTGTCGATAATTTTTAAAAATGTTTCGAAAAATATTGGAGGTCCTTGAAACGGGTGGTTCGGGAGGTGATTTGAAACAACTTTTTTCTCAGTGAAAATGTTGTCCGAGGCAGGGGTATTACGGGGAGTACGGAGATATTAACAGAAAACCCCGACCAATCAGAGCTCGAGTATCCCGCTGGAGCGTCCACAGTGGTGTAGACTACGCGTTCTGATTGGTCGGGGTTTTTTGTTAATATCTCGTTAACGAAGCCTCGGACATTTTCGCTAAGGAAAAAGTTGTTTCAAATCACCTCTTGAACCACCCCTTTCAAGGACATCCAACATTTTTGGGACACACTGTATTTTCTATACGTTTCCTGTATTATTGTATATCAATGAGCCGGACTCGAACCCGCGACCTAGTGATTACAAAGCTTGAACGCTAACCACTCGACCGCCGCCATCTCGCATTATTATTGTACATCATAAATGCATCAAATCCGCAATCCAATTATAACCAAATTTTAAAAGTGTATGCCAAGTTCTTCCTCTTAAAACAAAAAAGGTGAATTGCTTCGAAACTGGTTAAAAAAAAAAAGAGTACTTGGAACTCACTTCACTAGAGCGCCTAGTTCGTGATTTTTATTGCCATAGGGTAGGTGCACCCCCGCGTATATGGAATATTCGGAATACACGGAAGCTTCGTTTCCGGTGCTCAACGCCGACAAACTGCTTCTTAAGCAGACGCTGGGATCCTGCTTATATGAAAATACCTGGCAACGGCTTATCTGGAATTACAGGAAATGGCGTCTGCGATTTTCCCAGCGTGCGCTCGTCTACGATTGGTCCAGCAAGCATTCACAATAATTTCCTTCAGCAGCAGTTTTCTACATCCGCTGACGGACCTCCAGCAGGTTTTCGTTTCACGAGCCGCTGGTGCCATACATCCAAATTTTCCACGCGCCGCTCGTTTAACGTAATTTTGATGAAAGTTTTGGCCGTAAAAATTTCATTGCCCTAATTATCATATTTCGACAGCGAATTCGCAATTCTCGTGCGCAGGAAGTTCGTGAGAGCACATGATATTCAATTGAAATCGTTTTTCTTTGCCTTCTCAATTTTTAATGAAAATTGTAACGAAGGAGAATTATTATTTTAATTAAATATTCATGTGGGAATGTTTGTAGCTTAATAAATGCTCTTTCAAATAATTAAGGGACACGTGTTATTCGATGAAAATTGTTTTTTGAAGGTTTTCAATTTTTAACGGAAACTATAGCGATGAAGGAATATTATTTTAATTAAATTATCATGTGGGAATATTTGTACTTTGATAAATGCTCTCTCAAATAATTGAGAGTGCATTTATGTGATAGTCCATACATGTGATAGTGTCATGTAGCTGGGTTTAAAAAAACTGTCCAAAAGCTAGGTTTTTTAAAGGCTCATTTGAGTGTAATCACTGTAGCTAATGATCTCCTAAATAGTTTCCTGTATCGTCACACAGTTACCAGCGTTTCATAACGTTCTTAAAGCAGTTTTGGAAAGCACTTTCTGGAATGCTGCCCAGTTGCTGTGTCACAGCTGCCTGAATGGCTTCGATGCTGGCATAACAATGGGCCAATAATTCTCGCCTATTTGGCTGGAATAAGGAAAGGTCCCAAGGCGATAAATTCAAAGAATTAATTAATCAATTAATTAATTTTTCGTGCTGCGTTTGCCTAGTTTGCGACAAAATATATCCAAGCAAGAACATTATTGTTCTATCGATTAATTATTGCTGATACAACCCTGAAGATAAGGGTGCAGGTTGATAGTACAATAAGCCACTTTTCCTAGCGTCAAAACGAAATTTTTATTTTCTAAATACAGGTTGCTCCACGCAATTGTTTCAAGTCATAACTCCGTTATTGCATTTACGAATAAATGCCAAAGGAGAAAGATAAATGGTTCAAAGAGCACTACATCTGTAGAACTTAAAATTTTTTTTAGATGCAGCACTGCATACGCAATTAACAATTGCATCATTTCTTTAAATAGAAATGCATATTTTTTTTACACAGATCGATTCCTCTGTTCATTCTAAATTCATTTTAAACAAATTTTAAGACCTACAGATGCAGCGCTCTTCGAACCATTTATCTTTCTCCTTTGGCAAAGCAACCACTTTGATGATTAAATAAATACAGATTAAATACTGTCACTATTGATAAGATTACGTTAAGGAGATTTTAAAAAAATAAAAATTTTTGCTTATTCTACTATGAACTTGCACCCTTATCTTCAGGGTTGTGTCAATAATAATCAATCGATAGAGAAATATTCTTGTTTGGATATCTTTGGTGACTACTAATAATATTACATTGAATAAATATACAGGGTGGTCCACGCAATTGTTTCAAGTCATAACTCCGTTATTATTGC
>NW_026534838.1:1706484-1757214 GCF_026225885.1 Hylaeus anthracinus
TATATATATATATATATAATTTACTAATTATAAACACTTATTCGTTCAATTTATAAATAATTATATATACCTGCAATTTTTTTCTTGCTGCAAAAAATTTTAATGTTAATGATGAAATGAGAACATGACTCCATTTCTATAAGCTCTACATAAAAAGCCTAAATTCAAAATACTTTGGTGGTATGGATCTATATTAAAAACAGTTTTCTGTATGAATAAAGGTATCTGGCAATACAGATTTTGACAACTTACCTTGTAATCCAGATCGATCATCACTTTACAACACTGGCTGCAATTTCTTATTAAACCCTACATAAAAAATCTAAATTGAAAACATTTTGCTGATATAAATATAATTAATAATTCAATAGTGTAAAATCTTTTGACACTTGGCAGGTTATGAATGATGACATCTATTTCGACTCTTGACGCCCGATGGCCGACGAGCCATGCCCAACCGAATGATTTCGAGAGTCGTCGAACGACACTCGGCTTTTGCTTAGCTCCTATTGGCTAAGGGTTGACGACGGAAAAATCATACGAAAAATACCGTTTCTGACAGATTCATGACATGATATTACGATATCTCAGTTGTACGTGGACCGATTTTAATGATTTTTGTTTTGTTCGAAAGCTTACATGCTGTTTACATAAGAAAAATGCCTTTAAATTTAGAAAATATTGCATGCGTATTGAGATATTCATGAAAGAAGTTTCAGGTTAGGTTGGAATGGACCATCTTTCCTGTAAAAGATACGTGGTAGCTCCAACGCCAGTATATACGCAGTGACGGATAATTTTTCATGTACTTGGCGCCGAGACGCTACCGCTTCTCTAGATTTGAACTTCAACCTGTTCCACGTAGCGTTTGATACTTTGACAATGTGTAAGAAGCTGGTATGCGCATTGCACGAAGCCAATTGAATCGCTTAATTGTCTTATCATGGCACAGAAAATAGCCTTTTCTTGTTCAATAGAGAGTATTGTGGCGTAGACGTTCATAGAATACTCGCGTGCACGTAGCATACTCTATCGACGTTGATAATAGTGAAAGGCTTGGTGTAACAGATAACGACGTGGAATAACAATTTATCTTTCAATTATCTCGTTCCCTGGTCTATGGGATCAGTAACTTTGTAAATTACGAAAGGGGAGTAAATCAATCCAAAATGTTAGTAAATAAAATAGCGAGTGCTTTAAGGTTAATTGTAAATGTCATTTTAGAATTATTAATTATAACATTTTTTCATTAGATGTCTGAAATGCAAGAATTGGTCTCTTGAGAGTGTCTGCAAATACTTCTAATGACTTTTAAATCCCACGAATAATACCTATAAAATGATTAAGACTACATGAACTTTCTATTTCTGTAACATTTTTATTTATTAGTATTATTTATTATCAAAATATTTATCCTTTTCGATTTAAAAAGTCGAATATTAGTTATAAAAATTGAAACTGGAAATGATAGTCTATTTTCAATCTTTGATCCAACTACAACATTTATTAATCCTGTAAATTGAATATCTTTATTTATACCTTTAATGTTCTCACCTTATACTTATTGATTATTACAATACTCGTTTACAAATTTTGTGAATAATAGAAAACCTTATTTTAGGTGAAAATAAATTTCATAAATTTTGCTTATTATAATTCTTCTAACAGATTACAAATATTAATTACAAATGATAATTGCAGTAATTGTAGAAGAATAACAATAAGTAACGTTCTGTATTTTTTTTAACTTACATTAACAATATACAATTGCGTTTCTCTCTAGAGTCTCTGTGTATAAATTAGTACGAATGGAGTAAATTAATACAAATAATTAATAAAATAGGTGCTTTTAGATTTTCGCATGATTTTGCAATAATCCATTCGACCGAAGAAAAAATGAAGGCAAATAGTTGGCAACGTTTAAACTTCCCGATCTAAACTAATCAAACTCCGCGATTGCTTGGTTGGGGAGTGTTTAGAGAATTTAAGCTGCAGGACTGCAATTCGTTCTAGCCCCTCGTGGATTGCGCAATTTGTCGTTTGACGTGTCATGTTATCCCACATGCAAGGACCAAGCTCTTTTCTTTCCCAAAGTTCTCGAGAGTTTTCCCATATTTTTATACTTCACATTTCGTACGAAATTATTCGAATAACAGATATATTCATTTTTTGTGTGTTTTAGTAATAATTGAGCCGTTTACAATCGTTTACAGCCGTGCACAAATCGATTAACTCCACTAGTCACATAAAAATTGTAACATTATTGACAATTAGTTTTTGGCTATTCTTTCTCATTAATTTTATGTACCGTTAGATGTAAGCTACAGCTGTATTTATGGATTTTACAATATTTCTTTGAATTTATATTATAAAATGAATTTTCAAGTAGAATGTACATTATTTAATTACAATTTTTGAAAAAACTTGAATTCAAGTGTCAAAGCACTTGGTATAGTCATAACCAAAGAGTATTAACTTTTACATATACTAACTTTTCTGAATAATAAAAATTATTGCATTTTTTCTTTCATTGCATTTTTCAAATTTTTGTTTTGTAACGATTTATGCAATCAACGCTTCAATTAATGTATTCTATTATGTAATTCCATAAATTCGTTCTGCAGACTGTGTTAATATTTAATAAATGGAAAAAATTACAGAAATTTTATGGTGACGATATAATAACTATGTCAAAAATGTGGGAAATATTGTAAATAAATTATAGAGTATTCGTAGAATTCGGATTTATTTTAATGCGATACTATAAAACTTTGAAATATACAACAGTTTTTGTTGTTTTTCTTTGAAGCGATTCACCAAACGAAACTAACTTGTATATATCATGCAAACCTTGCGTGTTCTCTTGTGGGTAGGCATGAATGCACGCAGCCACCTAGCGGTTGAGAGCAGTAGTTAGAGAATTAACGGATACAGGCTCATTGTCAGAGCGCTCACCGCTCAAAATATCTTTTAAAATAAAAAAAATTACCTTTTTCTTATAACACTTAAGTGATCGATAATTTCTTTGGATTTTTTCGAATATTTTCAAACGTAAACAAAGACTTGTGTTCTCCAGAACTGATTATGGATGAGCTGTACTCTCGAAAATGAAGAAATACAATGTACCTCGAGTGGATGCTGCATAAACGCGGCGACCGATGAAAATATCCCTTTAAATAAGCAGAAATTTCCATAGTTTAATATTTCCCGGCAATTCGTATGGACAGACTAAAATTCATTCGCTCAGAAAAACAACCGTTCAAATACATTGAAATGTATTATTCCCATGAACCGCTTAAATTACTTACGCCGAGCATAATGTGTCCAACGAACAAAATTATTCGCTTCTGCGTGAAGTTAATGCACCCTGACGAAAATATATCCGATCGGAACGATTTTATTTCGTCGATGATTCGTTTCTTTGTTACACGATGCGATTGTTTTTCAATCAAATTTGCGTGACTTGCTTTGTTTTGTTTAATACTAGATTTATGGAACATGGCCATTTTCATCTGTTCCTATGTTCACAAGGGTTTTCAGAAATCGTTCGTACTTTTTGTTAATTAATTATGCTGGCTTTTATTAATATGAAAAGATAAGTACACAGTCAGTCCTTTGAGTGCCTTTTATGTTTACTGGAAAAATTTGTCTACATTGAACAAGTTTGATGTTTCCAAAACAATGTTTCATTACTCAGAAATAAAAAATTTATTTGGAAACATTTATCACGAATATTTATGGGTCTGAGTGTATATCTAAATTTATCTTTGTCTAAACTCCTAATTAATTTAAAAAAAAAAGGAGAAAAATCTATCGATATTATTATTGGGGCGACCAGAAAGTAATGTCCTTTCTTTTACATTAATTCAAATAAATAAATATATAATTAGTTTTTATTTTCAATCGAGTAGGTAATCGTCCTCGTGTCAACAACCTTTTGCGATCTAGTGTTCAAAGTTTCCACCTAACCTAGAGTTAACCTACTTTAAACAGTCTAAACACCCTAAAATCTTGTTCTATGAATTTTAAAATCCTATATCGGAATGGTTGAAAACAAATTAAATGGAAATGGGGGATAGCTGAGACGATTCTGAACAACGATTTCCTTTCTAAAAATGTTCTGTAGCTCTTCGTTTTTGAATTATTAACGAAAAACCACCGACCAATCACGGCGCCCGAACGCGCGAGAGGCTGGCTCGAGTCAGCACGCTCGCGTCAGCCATTGAAGGCCAGTTATCGGGCCAGCCTCTCACGGCTGAGCGCGTGCTAATCGGGCGCTGTGATTGGTCGGCGGTTTTTCGTGAATAATTCAAAAACTAAGCACCATCGGACATTTTTGCAAAGGTAATTGTTGTTCAGAATCGTCTCAGCTACCTTCCTCTTTCCGGTTCTTAGACTAATTCGGAGCCATTCTGTATGAATGATAAACAAATATCAACACTCGCAGAAACGACATTATTTTCTGGTCCTCCTAATATATTATTAAGTTCTAATATTTATATACGTTAATTTCCAAATTAAAATTTACATTTTAATGTTAAAACGTACTAATTAATTAAAAAAGAATTCTTCAACAGCGACCGGAACTAAGGATTGACTATGAGTATTTAGTATTCAGAGGGTCGAAACTAGGGGTGTGCGGGACCCCGGTCGTCCCGACCGTCGTCCTCCCGGGATCGGGATGGAATCCCGAGAATTTCAAAATTCCGAATACATCTGGAATTCCCGTGAATTTCAAAATTCCGAATACATCTGGAATTACCATGAATTTCCGGGATCCCGAAACCATTCGGGATTCCCGAGAATTTCGAAATCCCGTACATTCGGATTGCTGAAATTTTCAAGAATAACAACACTTTCGGAAATCTCACATATTATTTTATATCCCGTACATTATCGGGAATCCCGAATATTCTCGGGAATCCCGCACATCCCTAGTCGAAACATAACCTCGGTAATAGAAATCTGATACAAAATCTCAGTAAACATAACCTTAACAAAATTTAATTTCGTGAGAAAGGAGAATCATTTTTGAATGATATTCAACATGCTTTTTCGTTATTTTAACAACAGTACAAAAAATATAATGCGTCCATCGAGGGATCGTTCGTTCTTAATATTTTCCTTCGCTAAAAATTCGCTTTTCCTTGTTATTCGAGTGCAATCTGCCCAGAGCATCGATGTTCACACCTTACGGTTCCACGTAGCCAACGGCAGCGAAAAGTTTACACTGCATTAATGACTTGGCTCGCGTCGTAGTTAAAAATAATTAAACGCCGCTGATCGATATTGGAAGCGAACGTGTAATAAATACACGGACGGCCATCAAAATTCTTAGTCTTATTAAAACACGGCGCAATGTCGAGGTTTAACCTTTTTGCGGCGTCCGATATATCGGACACGCTTAGTTTCGCTAATCAGCGATGTACCAACTGAATAATTTCTCCCCTGCACGCTCTGGAATATTCTTATCGAATATTTTTTAATAGTACAGTGGAACCTTGATTTTTTGTAGTTTCTTGATGTTGATCCTTATTTGACGTCGATCATCAGCGTCGTTTGTTTTGAAAGTCGATTTGTTTTTAAATAAAAATATTTATAGGTTAACACTGAATCTACCACGACTTCTCAAACGACCGTTTTCAATTTTTTGTATAGAGTTCTTATAGACAATATTTAAATTGTATACTATTGTGCTATTTTGCATTCTATTGGAAAAAGTGTCTTTACGTTTAGTTATTTGTTTAATCACAGAAGAAATAGGTAAATCACAGTAGGTTTAGTGTTAAATACATAGTATTGAACAGTAATTGTGACTCATGCCACTTTCAAAATAAATATGTATTTCGAAAAGCAGAATGTACATTTAAATACAGTATTGCCTTGAAATAAGCAACTCAATCGGGACCGACGAGTTGCATATTTCCAGACAGAAAGCAGTTGCTTATTCCGAGACAATACTGTATACCAAATTTACAAAAAATACAAATACTATATTAATTGTATATTTTAAATTATATATTTATATACAAATACTAAATTAATTCTATATTTTAAATTGTATACAAATACTAAATTAATTGTATATTTTAAATTGTATATATTTATATCCAAATATACTAAAGTAATTGTATATTTTAAATTGTATATATTTATATCCAAATATACTCAATTAATTGTATATTTTAAATTGTATATTTATACACAAACATTAAATTTAAATATACGTTGTTTAAAGTTTTAAGGATTCGATATCTATTCAATTAACAAGTCTTACAATTTCGTTAACAAATTCTTGTTATCATTCTTGTTATCATTCTTGTTATCAGGTATATTTCCAAGCTCTCGAATATTAAATCCTTCATCCTGTACATATCACCTAAATCCAGTAATACCGAATGACATAGGTTTTGGTTAATAATTAATTAGAATAATGCTAGTTTGGATAATCGAGATTCTACTACACTCTAAAATTTATCAGTAAATATTGTTGCAAAGCATGGAGCCTTTGAAATATTGCTCAACTCACTTTTGCTAAAGCCTCGTCCACCCGAGTATTGCAATATATTATTCGTACATTTCGTTTCATTTTCCACGTATGCCTCCGGAATATGTCGAGCATGTTTCCCGTGATAAAAAGTAACGCACCGTGCAGGCTTGTGTACCTTGTAAACAAGCGTAAACAGATTTTTGCGTGCTTGCTTTTGCTCGATCGTGAACCAAAAGTGTTTACGCTATGCCGATTCAAATATAATATTGACCACCGTCAATATTTGCTTTCCTTTGACGACTCCGGTTTTATATTTCATAATTCCTTTTTTTAAAGCGGAGGGTACTCATGTTTCCAGAGAGCAAAGCGTTGAGTTTACAGGGTGATCCGAAAAAGAGTAACGAAACTGTTTTTGAGCGTTGCTTTATGGAAAGTGACTAAAGTAGTTTTGGAAGAATATGAAACATTCATATTAATAATGTATTAATATAAAACATTTGTCTTAATAAGTGTAATAATGGAGAGGACTTGTCTGTCCATTTTCTTTTAATATTATAAATGTTTAGTAGTGTAATGCGTAAATGAGCGTCTTTGTTTAATTAAGAAAATATTCCAATTTACACGTCAAATTATAATTTAACGCGCATACTTCAATTATTATGCATTCGAATTATAAACTGATATCTACCTAGTTTTACCAGTTTTCGAATCGCACACAGTTAATCATGAATTCGTTTCCCTTCTTTTGTCAACGAAATTCGCAGCCATTAGAACACGAATGTTCCAGGTCGAATTTTTACTAACATTGTAATTTTAATTACCCTTTGACATGTATTTACAGTCTTTAATTATGTTTAATTAATTTAATCCTTTATTAATCCTTTCGCTCTGTTCATTTTTAGCGCGTTAAATATTTAAAACGTATTCATTGGAGACTGAAACCACAAATAATTGAATTAACGTGAAAATAGAATTTTATACAGGGTGTCCCAAAAATGTTGTAGCACATTGAAAAAGGTGGTTCGGGAGGTGATTTTAAACAACTTTTTCCTTAGCGCAAATGTTGTCCGAGGCTTCGTTGAGGAGATACTAACGGAAAACACTGACCAATCAGAGCGCACGTATGTC
This sequence comes from Hylaeus anthracinus, assembly GCF_026225885.1. Classification (NCBI taxonomy): domain Eukaryota; kingdom Metazoa; phylum Arthropoda; class Insecta; order Hymenoptera; family Colletidae; genus Hylaeus; species Hylaeus anthracinus. Next base: position 1,714,103 of record NW_026534838.1, read on the forward strand.
GATGGAGCGCCAGCAGTAGGCGTGTCTACGCCCTAGGCGACCACGCTCATAGGCTACCGCAAGTGCTCCATCGGCATACTCGCACTCTGATTGGTCAGTGTTTTCCGTTAATATCTCCTTAACGAAGCCTCAGACAACATTTTCGCTAAGGAAAAAGTTGTTTCAAAACACCTTCCGAACCACCTCTTTCAATGTGTTACAACATTTTTGGGACACCCTGTATAAATAGTCTCTATGCAACTTTATCAATATTTCAGATGGAGAGCATTATTCTAATTAATTATTAACCAAACCCTCTGTTATTCGATGTTATTGGATTTAGGTGATGTGTACAGGATGAAGGATTTAATATTTGAGAGTTTGGAAATAGCCCTGATAACAAGAAAGATAACAAGAATCTGTTAACAAAATTGTGTGACTTGCTAGTTGAATAGATATCGAATCTTTAAAACTTTAACCAATCTATATTTAAATTTAGTATTTGTGTATAAATATACAATTTAAAATATACAATTAATTAGTGTTTGTATATAAATATACAATTTAAAATATACAATTAATTTAGTATTTGTATATAAATATACAATTTAAAATATACAATTAATTTAGTATTCATTAATTGGGGTCTGTTTATAAATTTTCGAGGATTAAAACATCGAGAATTATTAACATTTACAGGAGCATGCTTTGCCGGACACACGAGACTTTATGGTAAAATAATGACCGCGGTTGAACGGAAACTGGGAATTCCGCGAGTAGTTAAAATTTCTCAGAACGTTTTTGCTCCCATCGGAGTTTTGCTGCGAAACTAATTTGAACTAAACTCTTGCCATAATCTATGGGCATCCGAATAAATAATTCCGTTCGCAGAACACGTGTGGAATGATTCGTCAGAAACTACCATCACTTGTTAATTCAAACAAAGAGTTTGAAATAAACATTTATGGAAGCATAAGCATGGCGTAGCTAAGTTCATCGAACCCTTGGGCAAGATCTACTTCCATTCAAATAAATTTTAATTAATGCAACAAGTTAGATTCGATTGTAAAGTTTCTAATTTTCCGATTAAATGAAATATTTTCTCGCAAGACTTTCAGTTCGATTGGAAAAGGGAATAAAAAATTCTGGTTGCGTTTCTTGAAGCACTGTTCAATAAATTCTTTCACTGGTAATTATTTGGTACAGCAGTGGTTGCAGTTGAGTATTAACATGGTTAAATGCTTTGATTGTAATCCAATCTATATAAGCCCTACGTCAGGTGATCACGAACATTGAATTGATAATAAGCTCTTAAGCCTGTCTAATATTAGATTAAGAGCAATCGAGAGATGGCGTAACGTGCTTCGTGCATTTTTATTGCACTTTGCGTCCACGATAAAAATCGTAGGCTTCGACGATCATCGGAACTTAAGACAATTAGGCTCGTTAATAGTTCAACTTGAATGGCAATTTCAATTTACATTCGACGACCTATTTAAATTAATACAATTTCTTAATCAGACACTAAAATTGAGGATACAGTAGTGTTATTTAAATAATTGAAACTTTGATTTGAAACGAATGGTGAAGTTTAGTGGAAAGATTACGACTAGTTTATAGAATTTTGTTTATGATACTAAAAGTAGAAAGAAAAATTGATACTGAAATGGAGTTTATTATAATGTTACTTAGCATTTGAACTTCAATTCAATACTCCTGGTAAACTTTAGTGGTAAGATTATGACTAGCTCCTAGAATTTTATCTATGATACTAAAAGCACAAAGAAAAATTGATACTAAAGTTGAATTTATTATAATGTTACTTAACACTTGAAGTTTCAATTTAAAACTCCTGGTAAACTTTACTGGAAAGATTTTATATCTACACTAACGATCAAAACTTAGCGGACAAATTTTTAAACGGTTCAAAAACATGGAGGTTTTCAACCGATTGGAATTAAACTCCGTGAGGAGTAGTTTTGTAGTGTTCTTTGGGCGTGTGTAAAGTTACATGGGCGAGGGTTGATGCGAAGGGGTTAATTCACCCCCCTAAAGGGGAGGGTCTTTTTGAAACAGGCCAGGGATGACGGAAGGGGTTGAAAAATTCAAAAAAACCTTTGGGGCGACTCTCCTTGATGCTCTCTACAAAATGCATCCCTTGAAATCCCTCTCGGACAAACCGAGCTAGCAAACTTAACTAGTCTGTTAGTCAAAGTTTAATAAAAAATTAATAGCGATCAAAAGTTTTGTCGATCATCTTTGTAAATTTCTTTTTTTTACTAATCAATCAATTGGCCGCAAGAAAATACCCTTTGCACATGTAAGAGCGCGGCGCCATGCCACTACGCGAGAAATGCGGGTTACGATGGGTTGCCTGACTGCCGGCGCTTCCTAATGCCGACTTCGTCCGGCCCACTTACTACTCTTTCAAATCTGCTCCGATTTGACAACGAAAGCGTGATTGAAAAAATCTGAATTTTTGGGGACGTGTTAATAAAGCATTCGCGCATCCGATACTATGAACGGCGTTGACATGGGGTTGCTCATTCACCATGCAGATGGGCCGGAAGTTGGGGGTTGGTTTTCTCAAAAAAACGACATTTTCGTAATTTATTGTCATTCACGCGGGAAAAAGACATCAAAACTGTGTCAGCCCGATGCAACCATGCAACGACGAAACAACGTTCCAACCCTTATACTTGAGGGTAGACCACCCCTACCTCTGCCCCCCCGCCCTTCAGTTCGGGGGCAGTTTTCGAAACGGGACCTTTTCGGCATTCATCCTTAACATATCGAGAACAAACATGGTGAATTTCATCGCCCTCCGATGTGTGGAAGTGCTCCCTTAGGAGGAGGTTGAAAATGTGAGAGCTGTTCCCCCCACCCCAGGGGTGCCTATGGGGTGCACGGTATATGTGATGGCATTTTCTGGATCAGGGGAGTCCAGAGAATGAATTGAGTCCAAAATCGAGACCGTCGTCCAAAAATTGTGGATTTTAGAGGGGGTTGGAGGTTGTGGGGGGTGGGTTTGTCCAAGAGGGATTTCAAGGGGTGCATTTTGTAGAGGGCATCAAGGAGAGTCGCCCCAAAGTTTTTTTTTTGAAATTTTCAACCCCTTCCGTCATCCCTGGCCTGTTTCAAAGAGACCCTCCCCTTTAGGGGGGTGAATTAACCCCTTCGCATCAACCCTCGCCCATGTAACTTTGCACACGCCCAGAGGACACTACAAAACTACTCCTCACGGAGTTTAATTCTAATCGGTTGAAAACTTCCATGTTTTTGAGCCGTTTAAAAATTTGTCCGCTAAGTTTTGATCGTTAGTATAGTTTCTAGAATTTCATGTATGATACTAAAAGCACAAAGAAAAATGGATACTCAAATTGAATTTTTTATGATATTAATTATTATTTTTCTTAAACGAATTTTTGTTTCGTCAATATCAAATGAATTTTAATAGAGTTAAGTTATTTTGGCTAACAATTTTACTAATATGTATTTCAATAGTCGAGGAGGAGAAGGTTTAAGCTTAAAAGTAGTTTTATTTATTTTATAATCAATATCAAATGAATTTTAACATCCTTACGCCATTTTGAAAATTGATATCACATTTAAAAATTCTTCCGGCCACGTTTTCAGACCAAATAGTCCACTATGCGTCGCCTGTGTACATTGTTGCACAAACGAGCCGCGACACTCGCAGCAACCGACGGTCTCCGCACCTAATGATCGATCGAGGTATCTTGGCGAGGTTCAACCGTTAAATTAGTCGCCAACCTTCAAAGACTAACTGCCTCGTCCTTTGTATACCCATTGAACTAGCCCATGCCTCTGACACAATTCCGGGCTGACGTTTTCTCGAGCGTCGTTTGGACATCTGAGAATTAATGAAAAAAGAAACAGAAAACTGCTTGACCAATTAGCACCCTTTCATGTAAACGGCGATTTCCGTGGACGTCGATATTGATTAATTTAGGTCATTAAAATGTTTTAGATTTCTTTATAAATTCTACAATTTTTCTCCAGTCTACATGAAACTTTTTCAAATTTCTCTTTAAGTTTACAATTATTCTAGAAGGATAGACGGTTTAATCAAGGCTTCTATAATTTCTGGAAGATAGGAAGACATTTTTTTGAAAAGAATGTAGTTCGTAAGAAACTAAACATTCTCTTTCTTCATACTTGGGTCGTAGGAGGTATCGATTGTTAGAGTGATTCTGTGGACAAGAGGTCTCACTCCATGACGTGCTTCTATTGTCTGAGACACTTTGAACGTAATACAATGTTACCTCGATAACTGTCGCGGTTTCTGCCTCGTTAGTTGCGCGTGGTTCCCCCTCCCTTTAGCACTTAACTGTATTACTTTAGGTCTCATTGTTTCCCGCGCTTTGAATACATTCCACTCCATCGAATCTATTTTTCTTTGAACTTTTAGTATCGTAGACAAAATTCTAGAAATACTAGAGACTTATAATCGTAATTCTTGAAAACTATGATCCTCTAACACTTATAAAAACGTCTTCTAGTGGCTTTAAGTTCACGTTTCAAGTGTTTAAGTAACATTATAATAAACTCAATTTGAGTACCAATTTTTCTTTGTGCTTTTATATTTAGACCATTGAAGTAACTATTATTTAAATTGTTATATAGAATGATGTAACTCTATTAAAATTCATTTTATATTGACTAAACAAAAACTACCCTTAATGCTTAAATCTTCTACGTTAGACCATTAAAGTAACTATTATTTAAATTGTTATTTCGAATGACGTAACACTATTAAAATTCATTTGATATTGACTATAAAATAAATAAAACTACCTTAAAACTTAGCCCCTTCTACTTTAGACCATTGAAGTAACTGTTATTTAAATTGTTATCTGGAATGACGTAACTCTATTAAAATTTATTTGATATTGATTATAAAATAAAATAAAACTACTTTAAAATTTAAACCTTCTACTCCTCAACTATTAAAATACTTATTAGTAAAGTTATTATCCAGAATTTGTAACTCTGTTAAAATTCATTCGAAATTGACTAAACAAAAACTACCTTAAACCTTAAACTGTCTACTTTCCGACCATTGAAGTTACAATTATTTAAATTGTTATCCAGAAGATAAAAATCCCTTGATGTAAAACTGCCCTTCTATTTTTGTAGTTTAAAAAGTTATTAGTTTTAAAGTTACTTCCAGCGCGTTTCGCATTTAATATTATCAGATTACGGTGGAAATATTTCCGTTAGAAATTTCGTTGCAGGAATTTTGAGCTTTCGAATCTTCATTTGCAATGAAGCGTCATTTAATTCCTCACATCGCGGCCCTGCGAATCGTAATTAATGGCGCTGACTGCTTTATCTCCATTATGGGGATTAGCATAATTATCAGCGCGGCAGGATGTTCGTGCATTAGGTTTGGTGTAAACCTGATTGACGAAGTACGTCAGTCAACCGTTTGTCTCGCATCCTAATTTTGTCCTTATCCGCTGATTGCCAGGCCAGCTGAATATGTTTAATGTTAATTCTGCCTTGACATGACATTTTGTTATTATTATTTATAAATAAAATATAATTCACAGGAAAATGGATGGAAATTTGACGAGGACATTGTGGATTGTACATGCTTCATACACTTTTAATTAAATCTATACCGAGGAATTCTATTTTAAGAAGAATTTTAAGAAAGTCTAGAAGATTAAGAAATTCTATTTGAATGATTAAAAAGTCGAGTATAATGCACGAGAAATTGCATTGAAATTGAACGAAGATATCGTGGATTGTCCATGCTTCATATATTTTTAATTAAACCTATATTGAGCAATTATATTTTAAGAAAATCTACAAAATTAAAAAGTTCTATTTGAACGATTAAAAAGTAAATTATAATGCACAAGAAATTGCAGGATATCGTGCCTTGCTTCATATATTTTTAATTGAATCTACATCGACTAATTACATTTTAAGAAAGTCTACAAAATTAAGAAATTCATTTCACAATACTAATAATATATTATAAAAGCAAAATAAAAAGGAAAACAATGTAATTAATTCAAAAATTTCATATTCAATTTTAGAAAACCGTTGTAATTAGGATGCAGTGATTGTTGTTCTATAGATACATACGAGAGAAGCGTGCATCTCAAGTGCAGCTAATTAATTGAATCAATGACTCAAAAGAAAATTCGATCCGGTTTGAAAATTATTCAGTTGTTTATTATCTGCGGAAACTCAAAGGGTTATCATACGCATATTAATTGCAAATAATGGAAGAAAATGTAATTGTATTAAAGTCGCGTCGGTGAAAGCTCCCTCTCTACATATATGGTAACAGTATTGATTTGTTCCTATGTGAATAAATATTGAATATATTATACCACAGCACACCCCGTATCTCGTTTAACTTTTAATAACGTCACATTGATCAGATATGGATAATTTCAGGTTTCAATGAAATTACCATTTTATATCGAACGTTCTCTCAATTAAATTTATTTCTATTTCATAATTCCACAATGTTTGAATAAATCGAGAGATATTAACCCTTTCCGTGACCATGTGAATATCGTAATTTTCGTTAAGCGCGGACGTTATGAAATACCCTGTATAATCGGTCTTCGTAACACATTGTATAGAAACAAAATTATAATTGGTTCGAAGAAGCCATTAAAATTGGTGGAATAATAAAGACAAGATCGTGCAGTTTCCCGTTGTAGTTCTAAAAATGGATTTGTAAATAAACACTCATAATACTGAGAACTAAAATGCCGTTAAGTATTGGCTATTTTAAATATTTCTTTCGGGGTATAGACACTTCCAGAAAGCTTATTATAAATCAACGAGACAAGAATACGACCGTGTTTTCAAAAATAGCTCCTTTGAAGTGGTGTGTTTTCATGAGGTTTGTTTGGAGCTGTGTTTTGAAGGGTCCATTGGCTGGTCATTTTTTCAAATTTCACCGTGCTGTTAGGAGAACCGACCCAGCTGTCGCAAACCAGTCGAAAATATTATTTTTAATCTGAGACAATGATCGCGATGTATAAATCTATACCATTTCAAAAATTAACGTGGATTATTTTTTATATTATTGTTCGTATACAGAAAATATATTTGTATGCTTTTCTTTTATTAATTTAATGACTGTTACTTTGTAATTGTGTAATATTATATGTATTTATAATTGCTGTTTTGTTATCAGTTTTCACGTACCTCTTTGTGCATTTTTCATATATCGTTTTACGTTTTGCATATTCCAATCAGCCACGAGGCAACGTTTTCAAAATATCCGTCAGAAGTAAGTTTGCAATATTCAATTCGACGTTAGCTGGGAAAACTAAATTTTCATATCGAAGCCAATATACACGAAACTTCGCGAACTGTATGTATTAAACATTTTTATGTATTTTGAACTCTTTATCAAGGCAACCGTTCTCGATAAAACGCTCGTCGACAGCATGAACAATAATGGCACTTTGCAAACGTGGCGTTGAATAAATTATGAAAGAATTGATAGTCGAGAGGGAACGCGCGGATTATGTCCATGGATGGATTTCCCTCATCTAAGAGCATTTTACGCCTTCGAATCCTTGAACGTCGTTCGCGTGAATTAAACAGTTTTCTTAAGATAATTTTTAAGAAATAACTCCCTTCAAAAAATCGAATTTAAAAGTTCAAAAAACTCAATCTAAATAAAAATTTTAATGATTAAATAAGAGTTACATTCGACTTGGTGTATTTATATAGACTGAGGGGGTTGCCACTGGGGTACCCCCTGAAAAATAACTTTTGAAAAATAACTCTGTTCAAAGAATTCAATTTAAATGAAAATTTTTATATTTAAATAAGAATGAAATTCAACTTTGAAAACTCTTAGTGTATTCATATTTTTGAAATGAATGAAATATGTTATCTTTATTTTAAAGAAAGACTGAATAGTTAAGTGCTAATTTTATTTGTAACACTTGTGGTTTACATGTTCAATTCATCACCGTTGTCGCGATATAGTTGTTACGAAATTGTTCCATTAATTATTCCACAGATTAACAATGAATCTTCGTCAGGCAGTTTGATAACGTGTCAATATCCGCGAGTTCCGTTGCAAGGGGGATTGTCACGGGAGGGGGGGGGGGGGGGCCCCAGGCATGAAAAATAAGGTCGAAGGCGTAATAGAACCCGGGGCACAGATGTGCTTCATTAACTACGTAGATGGAACGTCCACCTTTTAATATTTTCTAAGAACCTCGCCGCTCCCAAAGTAATAACACTAATATCGGCCGGGGGGAGAAAGGGAGCGGAATGCAAGAAAATGATAAAATTGTGGCAAGCGTACCTGTCTCCTCGACAGAGCCGGATTGTAAAGTGTGTTCAAGGTAATTCGAGGTAGTCGAGTCGAATCGAATTACGTTTCGAAATTACTTTATGGAAGGTTGGCTCATTCCACCGCGGAGTAGCTGGTTCCCGTCGAGAAACAGAATGGAAACGACAAGAGAAGTTTGCGAAAAATACGTTACGTAGTCTAATCTAGCTTAAGTCGGAAATTATTCTTTGCAACTAATTCGATTTTTCTTTTCTGTTTCAGGTGAGTCACTTAATGTAAAAGAATCCAGGGGTTTGAAGAGATATACCTGCTTTACAGGTATTTGTCATAATTTTTTATTGTTAATAAGGAATTGCTGAAGTGATCGTTGACCTCGAAGAAGGAGAAGCATGTCTGAAAATAATGTGGAGAAATATATGGGTTATGTCTGGCATTGAATATTTGGCTGGCGCGTCTGACCATTGCTCGCTGTTTCTACTTAAACTGTCTGTAAAATGTAAATCGATGGTACAAACAGTAGCATCCGCTTTAATTGATCTTAAATAATGAAACGTGTGATATTAGACCTCCATCGAGGTTCATAAATACCAGCACAAGTAGAAACAGTGAGTATTGGTCAGACACGCTGGCCACCATACCCCATGCATTTTTAAAAACAATTTTCTCCGGAACGAAGCTAGCTATGAAAAAACTTCATTCTTCATTTCTCGTTCATTTCTGTATGAAGAATCATCTAAAAAATTATGAAATGCGTCTTCAATTTTTCAACACGAGTTAACCCCTTTTTTCCTCGTAAAGAGACTCGAAGGTAATTAACTTCCACGCATATCCACGATTTCGCAAGTTTTCGAAGAGTTCGTTTGCGAACTGGAAATTAGAAGTGTATCGGCTGCCACGTGGAAGGCGGAGCGCAATCGAGCGAGATAATTAAATAAGGCGCTGTTCGTACTTCATGCGCGCAACGAAAGTCCACTCAGTTTGCATAGTTAATTTCTTCCCCGTTGATAACCAGTTGACATTATAACTCCGAGTTACGTTAATCATTCGTTTTCTGCGCGGTTACATCCTCAATTACTCATTTAATTATTCTGGACCTAATTGCTTTTGTGATTCTAAGGATTCAATTACAAGTACACTTATAACTTGGTAAATGCGGAACTGTTGGAATTTATTTTGGGTAATAAATACATTCAATTGTTTATTTTATTTGAATATAATTTAATTGAATATATTGAATTGAGTTTAAATCATTTTCTATGAGATTCGACTGATAGCGTGAGGCTGAATGATAGCTTAGGATAGGGTATAATCAACGACGTGAGCAAATTTATCTTCCAGATAGGGGATCTACTAAATTACTGCTGAAAAGCAGGTTTTGTGTGTTCTATACAGAAGATAAATTTGTTCGAGTCGTTGGTCATCCCTCAACCTAAGCTGTCGTTCCATGAAGTGCCTGTAATAATAAAACTTTCTCCATTAATGCTTGGGGTTCCTTTTCAAACGAATGAATAAGAAATATATTCATTGTACGAGCTTTTATCTGTAAACATCTATATAATTTATAAAATTTATAAAAATTCATATTTCGCACAGATTTACTTCGCCCTATTTTATTTTTAGGACGTAACAAAATTCGAATGAAATACGTACAACTAGGAACGAAAGTGCGATACGAAGCGTGTGTAAATGCCGAGCGAATCTGTCGCGTGTGTATGATGTTTACATACCGCTATCGCACATGAACAGCGTTAAATAATTGTGCTCGACAATTTATTGGCACGTTGGCCTCTTTCTGCACGTGTATATCTACACAACATTCTTTTTATCAATTCGGTTAGAAGAACACGCGGATAAAGTTTGGCCAAACAGTTTACAGCGGATTTTATCGCGTTGCACACACGTTGTTTCGTTCACCTCTGATATGTGGTTCATTCTCCTGAATTCTGCACGTGGCTCCTAAATTGTTTACACCGGTGCTTCACAATTAGTTTATACAAATTGCAAAATATTTTATATTGTATGTAAAAATACTTTTGCATCGATTTAAAGATATTTAGTGGAACCATCTTCGCATTAATTTCTAGATTGTCAGGTTTTCTGCTTCACAATTATTTTATAAAAATTGTAAAATATTTTATTGTAAAAATACTTTTGTATCGATTTAAAGATATTTACTGGAACCATTTTTGCATTAATTTCTAAATTGTTAAATTTTGTGCTTCACAATCAGTTTATAAAAATTGTAAAATATTTTATATTGTAAAAATACTTTTGTATCGATTTAAGGATATTTAGTCTTTATCTCTGTGTTAATTTCTAAACTGTCAGGTTTAAATATATCATAGGATAAATGATACAATATTCAAAGAGTATAATGGAACTTCTTAGGAAGGAATCTCTGTCTCAAAAACACTCTGGACAGAACGTAAATGTAAATTCAAGAGGAAACGCGGAACATCATAAATTCTACATTGTTTATTCCAAGGACGGTGGTTTCTACGTGACTCGGAATTTGCATTTTTGAATCATGCTACTAGGTAATGCTTTTATAACTCACGGTCAATAAAGTTCGTTCATTTTTACACAAAAATATCAACAATATTGTCATTCCTTTTATTTTGTATTTCAAGTGGGAAACAAAAACTGAAAAAATAAACACTCCTCGGTGCGTTTTATTTAAGCAACACATTCAATCAAAATATCACGTATCGCTTGCATTTTATTCCAAGCTTCAATACTTTCAAATACTGTTTTGAAGGCAGATGCCGGATTAAAAACAAACAGTGAAACGGAATAATATGGTTCAATTATAGTAATTGAAGTTAAGGTGGATATTAGTAATAACAGTATTTGATTCGATGTATTGTTTAATATTAAAGAAAGTGGAAGAAGAAATACATAGGTTTTGAAGATTTTTCAAACCAGAATTGGACATCGTGACCATTAGTGACATTAGGCGCCATCTGTGGCCCTGTGGCGCCATCTGGAACGGTCTAAACGAGAAAAAGATTGTGTTAATGTACAGTTCATCTTTAATTTGCTTCACCAGAGCACAGAGAATTGAAAAATGGCGCAAATCACCTACTGTGATACCTCTATTATTACATTAGACCTCTATTATTGCATCAGACCTCTATTATTGCTTTCTGAATTCAATGTATTTCATTGGAGAGGGAGGTCCATGCAATAATATACAAGAACAAAAGGAAAAATACCATTTATTTAAAAACAAAATTAATTTTGAAAAAAATTTATGTTGTTGAAATTTTCCCTGTTTTCTTTTGATGCTACATGGGTAGAAAGGAGGACATTTAATAATTTACAATAATAAAAGGAAGAACACAATCCAAATACTTAAAAACAAAATTAATTTTGAAAGAAATTTCCTGTTTACATTTTTTCTGTTCCATTTTAAATTTAGTCCACTTTGTAATGTAATCATGCGCTCATTCATTGCACTACATTATACCTGACCAATAACCAACGTTCAGCAATTAGGGCATGCCCTATTCCCGCGTGTTTAATTGGTCGCCTCTATTACTGCACGAGTTTTGCAACAATCGAGGCTTTATCCTAAAAACGAACATCATGGCCGAATATTAATCCTAACCATTGACCCCAAAAGAATTAATCCTAATTTCACCCTCCACTTGGAGCGCGAGAAGTCGTCGCAAGAAACCAGCGCGGAGCGTTATCGCAGGCTCGAAGCAAAACAGTTGAGATCGTTAGCCCTCGTTCGCATGTAAATCTTCGCCAGCTGTCGTCGAGCCTCCGCCTCCCGTGGAAAGAGATTCCTCGACGCAGCCTCCCGGTTATCCTTCGCCGTTTCGCGATGTCGCAGCGGCCCGGATAAATGCCCCGATTCACGTGCCATAATTTAGTAAGCTTCTTAGGTGAACGAAGGCGCATTGGTGCACGTGCACTTTATTCACCAGTTGCCAGCACGGCCAGCGGCGCCATTCAAATGAAACTTCCGGCTTCGTTTGCGCAGGTCAACGACGATTCGACTGCTGCTCCGTTTAAGGCCAATCGGCATTAGGTCGATTTAATGCCTTCAATGGGACCTAATACCTTTCCTCGAAATGAAAAACGCTTCTCAGGAGAGGATCTCGAGATGCGAGTTGTGTAAAATGGTTAGGTGGATATTAGAGAGTGTAACTACAGGGAAAGTAAATGAAAAACGCTTTGGTAGGGTTATGTTTATTTTATTCGATACAAATACGATTTCAGATTCCTTTTAAATTAACATTTTTAAATACTCACTTAGGCTGTCAGACTGAAACTCATGAGTATTGTGATAAAATTTTCTCTTGGAGAAAACTATTAAAGATTAGAAAATTTAGTATGTGTCTTAATATTTTCTTTTTTAATCTATTCACTGCTAGACAAATTTGAAGTGTTTTGCCTTGGGCGCCAAGATTTCATGCAGATGTGCAATCTAGGTTGTTATTTTTATAATAAAAAGTGATATTAAATTTGTTGTTTTAAAAAGAACATTTATGATTCTTTTTGCAATAAATAGTGAGTCAAAAGACTATGAAGTCATTCCTTGTGGTAGCTACAATACAATAGCATGAATTCCTAACCACTTTTCGTTACTAATATTACTCCATTCGTCTCAATTCAATTATAATTCTCATCAGACAACAAATAAAAATATGGAATGCGTCTTGAATTTTTCAACACGAGTCAACGTTTTTTATCCGTAAAATGAAAGTAGCTCAACGATCATTAACATTCACGCGTACTGCTTGCTTTACTTGGTTTTAAATAATTAATAATAATAAGATAAGTGTAAAACATATAATATTAGACCTCCATCGAGGCTCACAAATACCAACACAAGTAGAAACAGTGAGCATTAGTCAGACATGTTGGCCACCAATGCTCCATGCATTTTTAAAAACAATTTTCTCCGGAACGAAGCTAACTATGAAAAAACTTCATTCTTCATTTCTCGTTCATTTTTGTATGAAGAATCATTTAAAAATTTATGAAATGCGTCTTTAATTTTTCAACACGAGTTAATCCCTTTTTTCTTCGTAATGAAAGAGAGTCGATGATAATCAACATTCACGCGTACTGCTCCATAAATACTGTCTCCATTAATAATCTAGACCTAACCACTTTTCGTTCACTCTATTCATCTCAGTTCAATTATAATTCTCATCAGACAACAAATAAAAATATTATCTCCGTTAATAACCCAGACCTAACCACATTTCGTCCACTAATATTCCTCCGTTCATCTCGATTCAATTATAAACCTCATCGGGCAACAATAAATAAAACTACCATCCATATTAAATCCGACCACTGTTTGCACAGAAGCAACACGTTTTAAGCAAGTGGTGAAAAAAATTGGTCATAAAATTTCCGTCATGGAGTTCGCTCGCGAAAAAGTACGATAAGGCGTTCGTTAGCGCGTTCTGTTCTCGAAATGAAATTGCGCGGAACGTTTCGCTGGTTTCTTCCTCGACTATCAACGGTTGTCCGTGATTTATTCGCCATTTTATAGAATCAAGTCCTGCGAGGCGTTATTGTATCTCCTTACGGCGAGCAGTTTACGAGATATCGTTCGAGAGACGGAAAACGAAGATTCCGCTCAACGAAGAACGAGATTGTGTAGCCGGGAAGACATCGGAATAATCAAATGCTGAGAATCGCTGGTTCACGGGGCTCTTGGTATTTTTTATCTTTTACCGGGAACGCCAATATAATTTCCACTTTTATTCCTTTGCGAACGCCACGCGGACATTCGTTGTTCGTGACTTTTACCATTCCTCTGGGCGAACGGAAAAAACGATGAGTGAAGCTCAGACACCGAACGATACAGGGAATTTCGTTCCCGGAAAATTCTTTGATACGTGGCGTTTATTGTTTCCACAATTGTCGCCGAGAAAATTAGAAGGGATATGGTTTCTTAATAGGTAAATAAAAGTTCGTGCCGTGCCATTCACGATTACGCGGGTTGGAACTGTTTTGTAAGTGAGATTAAAAATGGGAGAGTTAATTAAAAATAGGTGTGGGTAAGGTGAGATTCGATGTTTGAAAGAATCCATTTAAAAAAAGGAAGAATAGAATTATTAAATGAGTAAATCATAGGAAAACGATATTCTTGGATTTATTAATTTATTAATTCATTATTCGTACCCTCCTAAAATGACAGTTAATTAAAAATAGCTGTGGGTAAGGAGAGCTTCGATATTTGAAAGAATCCATTTGAAAAAAGGAAGAATAGAATTATTAAACGATAATTCTTGGATGTATTACTTGATTGAATTGAATGTTTATGGGATTACTTAACAGACACATAGGTGATTCAAGAAATAATAAATGTACATAATAGAAAAATTAATTGAAGTCTCTGAAATTGGACTGAAGTTCAGTCACTGAACTCGTCAATCCACTACCAAGTCATTTATTATTCACTAGCGCATCCGTATTAATTTTTTTAAAATATATACCCCACCTGTAATTAACCTCTTTCTTGCTATTCACCAACATTTACCATCGAAGCATTTTTCATTCGTGTCGTTTTCGTAATGCACGAAAATTAATTTTTCAAAGTCCAACCAAAAAGAGAATATTCGAAAATATCGTGAATCAAAATAATCTCGTGTACTCGATAAATATTGATCTAGTGAAGCGAAACGCAAATTTATCTTTGCTCTCGAGACAGATCTCGATTAAATGACTGAAACGAATGAGGAGTTAGGGTGTTTTGAATATTTATACAGAGAGCTACTTGGACATCCGTCCTCCTCTCAAATGAGTTTTGAACAAAAATAAAACCAGAAATGGACGCTTGTAATGAAGCTCTTTCACCGTGCAAAATTTGAAAAAAGTTCATTTAGGAGTGAAAGCAAATACACGTCCCAGTGTGGGACCAACGTCGCGTGCACACACTATTTAAAAATAAAATAAAACATAATAACCTGAGCACCGTGAAATAAAATTGAAAAAAGTAGTCATGGTAGATATTATTAATTTATTTTTATTTCGAGTCTCGAGGTAATGGCTTTGGACAATTTCCACCACTCACCCGGTGTAAGCGTGGTTCTAAAGTCTTCCTTCGTAAATATGCGAAGGCATAAAAGGGCGCATCAGGTACTAAAAGCGTAAAAGGATCATCAAAACTCTTAAATAAATTTTTTCTCAACGATAAACACGACGAACACAGCTAACTTGTCATTTCGTAAAAAAGTATTTGAACGGAATTTTACAGAGAAGTTCTTCCTCGAGTATTTATTGATGTTTGTCGCGGGAGCGTTGCGTGACACTGATCTCAAAATGAAAGTATCAAAAGCATCGTTTTAAACGTGCTACGGTATAAACAATTTTGAAATGTAAAGCACACAAGACCAGGTAAGCGTTGGATATATTTTTCATCATTTTTGCATATTCGAGAATCGGTGACAGTTACGCAATTTTTTATTTATTTAATAGGAAACAGTTGCGTTGAGCTATAAATATTCTATATATACTCTTAAATACTCTATAAATACTCTTGCAGTTGCGAGAGCTCTATTTGCAATGATATGTTCTTCCATTGTAAATTTTAATTGATTTTAATTGAATTAATTGTAAAATTTGATTTCGTGCCTGACTAGAATAATATTACTGGGTTTATTTACATCCTGTTTCTGTTTCCTCTTTAAACAATTCTACGGCAATTTTTCAAGATCGTATTAGAGAAAAAAAGTAGGGGCTTAATGAATATGCACGAGCTCCTCTTGTTTCGCGTTTAAATTTCAAATTTCGCATCGCGGGATTTCAAAATTCGAATTGTTAAAATTTCACTCAACGATCGATACAATCCGGTGCGATAATTATGCAGCTGTAGGTGGTTAAAAAAAAAGGGAAATTACGCGAAGAGGGTACTTTGGCGAAGGTTAAGGGATGTTTACCTTCACGAGCAATGCAATCAAAATTTTTAATCGTCTCGCAATGGAGAGAACGGTGAAATCGTAGCTTTTTTCATTGGTACGACGCTTTTTCATGGGCGCATTTAAACAGGTGGCGATGCACATTGTTTAATAACAACAGAATGTCGTAAAAGCTGATATTACCTCTGCTTGGCGTTATAATTAAGAGCGGACTGCGGAACGGCGTTCTGGCACACAGTTTTACGCGCCTTTTCGAAGAAACGTTCTTCGAGAGCAAAATCCTCCGACGATAAGCAATGAAAGTGGACGTAAATTTTAAGCAATGTCCAAGCTGTTTCGATTGTTGTTAGAATTTTATCCGGAATAATGGAATTCGAGTAATGAAAGAACATATAAATCGATATTTAATTTGTGTAGAATATTTCGATCTACACTGACGGACAAAATTAAAGGGACACTTTTTTAAAACGTCATATCTATGGGAGTTTTCAACCGATTTTGGAGAAACTTCGTGAGGAGTAGTTTTGAAGTGTCTTCTAAATGTGCGCAAAGTTGCATTAGCGAGGGTTGACAGGAAGGGGTTAAGTCACCCCCGTAAAGAGGGGCACGTCGAAAAACGCCACTTCTGAAGAGGCCAGGGGTGACGGAAGGGGTTGAAAAAATCAAAAAAATCTTTAGGGCGACCCTCCTCGATACCCTTAACAAAATGCACCCCTCAAAATCCCTCTCGCGCAAACCCACCCCTCACAACACCCCACCCCCTCCAAAATCCACAATTTTTGGACTTCAGTCCCGAATTTGGGCTCAATGCATTCCCTGGAATCTCCTGATCCAGGAAATGCCAAAGCCCACGCCATGCGCCCCATAGGCACCCCTTGAAAGGATGGAACAGTTCGCCACTTTTCAACACCCTTCGTAAGGGAGCACTTCCACACCTCGAAGGGCGGTGAAATTCACCATGTTTATTCACGGTACGTTAAGGATCAATGTCATTTAAAGCTCGTTTCGAAAACTGCCCCTGGAGCTGAACAGGGTGGCCCAGAGTTAGGGGTGGTCCACCCACAGGTGTAGGGGTTGGAACGATGTTGCGTGGAATACATGTGATACGGTCCAAGGCATTGGAGTGACACAGTTTTGATGTCTTTTCCCCGCCTGGATAGCATTAAAATACGAAAATGACGTTTTTTTTTGGAAAACCCACCCGTGAGTTTAGGCCTGTGTACCAGGTGAATGAGTAACCCCACGTCAACGCCGTTCATGGAATCGGACGCGCGAATGCTTTATTAACAGATCCCCAAAAATTCGGATATTTTAAATCACGCTTTCATTGTCAAATCGGAGTAGATGTGAAAGAGTATTAAGTGGGCCGGATGGAGCCGGCATACAGAAGTGGAGCGAGGGCGTGCAGCCGTACGTGGTCAGCCCACGTTAAATTGGAACCGGTCTGGTCTGGGTTGAAAACTCCCATAAATATGACGTTCTAAAAAAGTGTCCCTTTAATTTTGTCCGTCAGTGTATTTGTATTCTTCACCCCTGAAGTGTAATACGAAGATAACGTAAAATGTGATTCTTGGAGTACACTTTCCACAGAAGGAATTAGTGTCACAGTGTTACCTGTTTTCGTCCAGTCTCTTCATCTCAGTACAATTATAATTCTCATCAGACAACAAATAAAAATACTGTCTCTATTAATAACCCAGACCTAACCACTTTTCGTCCAGTCCATTCATCTCAGTTCCATTATAACTCATTAGGCAACAAATAAAAATATTATCTTCGTTTATAATCCAGACCTAATCACTTTTCGTTCACTCTATTCATCTCAGTTCAATTGTAATCCTCATCAGACAACAAATAAAAATACTGTCTCCAGTAATAACCCAGACCTAACCACTTTTCGTCCACTCCATTCGTCTCAGTTCAATTATAATTCTCACCAGGCAACAAATAAAAATACTATCCATATTAAATTCGACCACCGTTTGCATAGAAATCACGTTTTAAGCAAGTGAGAAAAAAGTTGGTCATAAATTTCCGTCATAGGGTATAATACGAATGAAATTTAGTGCAATTCTACGTGTTCAGTACGTTATCAAACGTTTTCCAAAGGTTTCGGGTCACTGGAATAGCGTTGGCGTCGGATTCATATAAACGCGAATATCGAATGTTCCAGTCTATGGAATCGGCACACCTGTTTCGAAATAAACAACTCGTCGGTCCCGACCGAGTTGCTTATTTCGAGACAATACTGTATTTTATTCGAAACAGTAAAATACATGGAATTAAAGATCATACCCATCGATATTTAATTTCTGTACAGTATTTCGATCTATTTCTAATCTTCATCCTGAAACATAACATCGAGTCTCCCTAAAAATTTCTCTCTCTCGAATTATACCACGAATAAAAAGAGTCAGGCATTTAATTGACTCCGAAGATAATCGCGAGGTAAAAATAGAGCTTCCACTCGTAGAAATAATTCAAGATCGCGCAGACACGTTTCAGACTCGTCTGTAATTGGTTAGTCATTTCTCTGTCCGAGTTTTCGAAGCTTTAAACGGTCCCTCATTATGCACTTCAGGCAATTACTATTATTCGCGGGGAATCGCGTGGTTAACTGCGACGCGTTTCGCGAATTAACGAATTTCACTTTACAACGGCCGCGTAATTCCGTCGCGCTATAACACGGTCTTCGCGGTTAACTAAAAGTAACAGCGAGAAGGCCAAGTTTACTTTCTTGTTAGATAATACGGACGCTAATGGTTAAACGAACATTTTGCAACTTCGGGTTCGTGCGCAACTCGCGGCCGTAATTAAAACAAGATTACTTTCACTGCACCTACGAGGAATATCTTAATCCAGGAATCGCAGCAATAAACCATAAAGTTAACTCAGAATGAAATTCTTGAGCCATTTGTACGACATTGAAGTAATATTTAATCGGAATATTTTCAGGTGACAGTACAAAAATTCAAAAATTTCAATACACCCTCAACTAAAAAACGCGGTCGATTTTCATTTGACCAGAATTTTGAAACCCGTGAAATGAATACAAAAACGCTTCTTTTTTTTTCTCCATCGGCGTAGAGAAATACGAAAAATCTATTCGCAAAATTCTCTCGTGACTTTTGTTTCTTCCGTGGAATGATTGAAATTATTGAGGCATGAATTGCTACGGAACATGAATTCAGGCAATCAGATACGAAAAGATTTATTGCGGAACCATCGCATGGAACATATTTTTATCGACGAATGTACGGCCAAGATTAATGTTCGTCGTAAGGAACTTTCTATGTAGCATCGCTCGTAACATCTCGAACTGCTTTCCATTATCCATATATATTCTTTTTTTTTAGCACTTGCATGAAGAATGCACGAACGACTTGCATCGCGATAACGCTTCGCTAATGTACCCTTCCCTTGTACACCATTTTCATTAACCTACACGATGCACGGAATTTATCATAAGTAGAATTTCGAGAAAGAAGGTATTCTTCTTTTGAATTTTAAGATGAAAAGGAAGGGGAATTTAAACGTGAGATGTTTTCTGCCGAATTCGAGTTCTCGTACCAGACGTTCAATATTAATTTTTGAAATTAAATGTTAAATGTTAAAGTGTCAGTGATTTGTTGGTGCTTATTTTGATTAATAAAGTTAATTTATAACCAAAATATGTTTATATTTTGTCTATAAAATTGGACATTTCATATATTACCTACTGAAGAATGATAGTTCTGTGACAATAAAAAACATAGAATTAATAGAAAACTCCATTTTTGAAAATATGATAGTTCTCTGACAACCGAAAATATATTGAATCGAAAAGAAAATTCTGTGTTTGAAAAATATGATAGTTCTATGACAACTAAAAATAGAAAATAAATAGAAAATTGCATTTTTGAAAAATATGATGGTTCTCTGACAACCAAAAATATATTGAATTGAATAGAAAATTTTATGTCTGAAAAATACGATAGTTCTATGACAAATAAAAATAGAAAATAAATGGAAAATTCTATGTTTGAAAAATGTGATAGTTCTATAACAACTAAAAATATAGCAAGGAATAGAAAATTGCTAAATATATATTAAAAGTAATTGACTATTTAAATATGAAATATTTATTCTAATCGAATGATCGACCCTAGATTGCAGTGAAGTTCGAGGATCTGGTGTGAATAGAAGGCTTGAACTTAGGTGGTAGGCAAATAAGGTCGCTGTGAAGTTTTCGTGTCAGCATGACTTTCATGAGTGCTGCGAAGGAGAACATGTCAACGTTTTCGAACTTCGCCCGCAGTTTTGTTCATCTTCCTTTAATATCCGAATAACTACACAAAGTTTCATCTAGACTCGACGAAAGTGGGAGAAGTTATAGAAAAATCCCAAACAACCTTGAATTTCATTTTATCGATAATCCTTGCACTGGCTATCAGCACTCTAACTCTGTTATTTATTATTCAATTATTAGTTCTATGTATTTTACAAACCTTTTTATCTTTTTTTTTTGTTTCTAAGACATTACTAAATATGTAGAATTATTCGAAGATATGGATAAATACGTAAATAAATAAAATATAAAAAATAAAATACACATTAAAACATTTAGAAGAAAAGATATACTTCAAATTTCTGTTGTTCATGTACAGTCAAGTTTTCTATCCCTTTTCATTTGCAATTTTCTCTTCCTTTTTATACTTTCAATTCTCATAGAACTATCATATTTTTCAAACATGGAATTTTCTATTCAATTTATACTTTTAATTGTTATAGAACTATCATATTTTTCAAACATAAAATTTTCTATTCGATTGAATATATATTTGATTGTCAGAGAACTATCGTATCTTTCAAAAATAGAGTTTTCTATTCATTCTATGAATTCATGTACAGTCAGTCCCATAAATATTCGTACTCTCTACGCTTATTCAGAAAATTTTGTTTAAATTAATTGTATGTTTGTGTAAATACGTTGATGTATATATAAATATATACATGTATAAGCTTATTCATATAAATATTCATAACGAAGATAGACTTCTTCGATAGTTTCTAAATCATCATTAATATACAAGAATATGAACAAATGCATACGTGTACAAAATATAAAAATTAAAATGCAAATTAAAATATTTAAAAGAAACGACATATTTTAATTAAAATTTCTGTTCTTCATTCGTATACATATACAAAAATATGAATACGTCAAACATCCTCAATAATCACTATAACTTGACTAAAGTTTAGAAATGTCACGTCTACGCCGTCCAAACTACTCTAAACTTTCAAACGTTCTACGGAAAGCATCGATTGTCCGCGTAATAAGGCGAGATCTGACCAGAGGTAAATAAATGTAGGCCAGAGAGACAAAAAGCGCGAACCGCGACAAGTTTAGGATCGATAAAGTTCGCAGCCAGCGGCACATTTTCGCGACACTTGTTGCGAACAACTCGTTTCTTCGCCGAAACACAGTGCGTTTCTGTCAAGGCCGGCCAATATTAAGAGTATCGGCAGCTTGATATATTGGCAGTAGGAGATAACGAGGCTTCGGAGGTAGACGCCTGCGTCTCGCGTGTATTTCGCAAGTGAATCGAGGTCGTTCATAGTGTTAGCTGAAACAATGGACTTAAAGCTTTACTCCAGATCTTTGTGTCGCGTCACCATATTGTGCGGCCCCGTTATCGCACTGAAGCCCGCCGAATTTCGGGGGCGCAATAATTTATCGTTCTCTTTTCCCGCCGCGGCCCGTTCTTCTCCGCGGACCGCTACGCGGCACCAGTCCGCGGACAAAAAAAGCTTTTATCGGTTTGCGATAACCGTTAAAAGTTTTCAGTGAAAACTTCATTTCCCGCTGTCGCGGAATTTACCCGCGCATTTTTTTCTTTTCTATCCGTTAGTATTTCGGAAATTCATTCGCTCGCGATGGGTACGATTATGGTTGACCTCCGATAGCAATCGGAGCGGATGTAGTTTAGTAGTGTAGTTTAATTTATATTTTAGTTTAGATAATATTTCAAATATCGATAATAAAATGTGAGCTTTAATAGAAAATATACAGTCAGTTTTATAAGTATTCGCACACTCTGTGTCACATCTATTGAAGCAATTTTTATAGTTAAAGATAGGCTTCATGTTTCCAAATCAATTTTGTATTATAAATCTGTATATCAATAAACTTCATACATGTATACAAGGTGTCTCACGCAATAGGAACAGGATGTACCTCTTCAACGGTTGGGAATAGAAAAGAATGTTATGAGTGAAAGTTAAATAGTTTCAGATGGTGCATAACATGCAACGAATTTTATGCAATTTTGTGCATCGGTGCATCAGAAAAATGCAACTACACTTTTTTTTTAACGGAAATCTATATTTTTTACGGCACAAATTGATGGAGTTTCTTGTGCTTTACAAAAAAGTATTGACATACTTATGCTCTAAACTTGTTCGTTAGGAAGTTATTGACAGGAATAGTGCGAATATCTTTTTACCATCAATAATTTTCTAACGAACAAGTTTAGGGCATAAGTATGTTAATACTTTTTTGTAGAGAACAAGAAACTGCATCCACCTGTGCACTCAAAAATATAAATTTCCATTTTAAAAAAAGGTGCAGTTGCATTTTTCTGATGCACCGATGCACAAAACTGCATAAAATTAGTTGCATATTATGCACCATTCAAAACCATTAAACTTTCACTTCTAACATTCTTTTCTATTCCCAATTATTTTGAAGATACAGCCTGTTCCAATTGCATGGGACACCCTGTATATTTACAATTACAAATTTATTTGGAAACATAAAGCATCCATCTAAATTAGACAAGTTTCTTTTTTATTATTAATATTTACGTTTATTTTATGTTAATATTATTATCTACGATATTTTACGTTTCTAATACCGAGTATTAACAACAATATTACAATTTCGAACCTGGACATCGCGAATTTGTATCGTTAGGATGAAGATAAAAATGACAAAATATGTTTCGAAATATCAATGTTGTAAATATATAAGATGTAAATATATAATTGTAAATATATAGTCTAAAATAAAAGGATTTTCACAATTTTCTCATAATCAGGAATAGAATTTGAAGTGACGTGAATTCAGCGATTTTAAATGTGTTGATTTTTAAAGTGTGAAAGAGACGGTGATTTTCGACAAGATAAAATATGGTTTGACACTTTCAGACGCTGGACTGACGTCATACGTGGAATTTACAATAAATCTGTTTTTTATATATATATATATATGGAAAGAGCCATTACTTGCGTAAAAGCTATTACGAGTTACGTCGTTCATCAACCGGTTATAACGTCATTTAAAAGGCTTTTCCACTAAACTTTTAAAAAATGTACTTATTGATCGATAAAAACGTTTTCGAGGTCGATAAATAAATCCAACAGGGAATCTAAATTTTAATCTACAGGAAAGTCTGTACCGGAAAGAAACTGCATATAATCGTCATTACCTCCGTTCGTTGCACTGGTCCCTAGATTATCATCCCTTAACTTTCAGTGTTGTTTTCATGCAGTCATCGACGTACCATTATATTTCAGTTAGGCGTCGACGTGAATTATGAAGGCATTTTGGAACACTGCTTCTACTGTCCCAAGTCCTAGCATATTGGCTGCTAACTATTTAGCAACGCTATTAATTCAGATGGGAGTTAGAGGCAAACTATGTACACGAATGGACGATGGTCGTCCGACAGACTTCGTAATAATTGACTTATTAACAAATTACACGACGGTGTGTCGTGTACGATCTCGAATCAGGAACGTCCTGCGAGTCATTGTCAGACAGTATTACTTTGGCACGTTCCTTGCCTGAGTAATCTAATTGAAGCACTTGAAATGGACAATTGATTTCGTCGTGAGAAAACCCCTAAAAACCAACCCCTCAGGCTTCGGAGTACTGGTCCTTCTTAAATGATGACCTTCGTTCGATTTTAGGATAGTTCGAGTTACATCGAGATGTACAATATTTTGTGGAAAATATTTTTTTAGAAGGATCACTTTTTTTATAATACTTTTCTGATTTTCTTTAGAAATCTTTTTTTTCAAAGATAACAGAAGTTGGTACTATATGTTATTTAACGAAATGTGCGCCATTTTGACCGAGGTAGTGAAAAATAATTTTAGTAGACTATTTTAGATTTTTACCAAAAATCACCCCCTTGTGAATTTTTGAACAAATTATTCTTTCATTTTTAAAAAATTGAGTTTTTACTTTAGAGAAAAACTTTCTGTATGTTTTTCATAAGGTTGATTGAGATCTACAAGGAAAAACAGTTTCGATCCAAAATATTCATTATTAAGAGAGTTAAGAATTTTAGGAATTTGCAGATTTGTATATATTTTTTCGCGAAAATGAAGTAAAAAATATACTCTTTCGGTATGTTTATATTTTTAAAAATTCTTCAAGTAAGGATACACATTTTCCCGTTTTTATAATTGAAATCAGATTACCTGATCAAGAGTTAAGATTTTTTCAAATTTCAGTCGAGAATTCTGGCCGAAATTCGGAGAACAGTATAGAATACGTATATCTAGATTGCACAGTAGCATGAATTTGATAACAGGTAAAATGAAACTGGTTAGATAAAAGTTGTATAGTATGAAAACTAGGTAAAGTAAAACGACGTAAAGCGAAAGTATGCAAAGCGAGACCTTGTAAAGTGAAAATATATAAAGTTAGACTACAAAAAGCGACACTACGTAAAGCAAAACTACGTAAAGCGATTCTATACAAAGCAAGACTACGTAAAGCGAAAATACCCAAAGCAAGACTACGTACAGCGAAAATACGCAAAGCAAGACTACGTAAAGCGAAAATACATAAAGTTATACTACAAAGAGCGACACTAAATAAACCAAAAACTACAAAACGTAAAATTACATAAATCTAGACTACAAAAAACGACACTACGTAAAACCAAACGACGTAAAGCGAAACTACATAAAGCAAGACTACGTAAAGCGAAACTACATAAAGCAAGACTATGTAAAGCGAAAATACATAAAGTTAGACTACAAAAAGTGACATTACATAACCCAAAAATTACAGGAAGCGAAATTACATAAATTTAGACTACACAAGATAACTTAAAGGGAAACTACATAAAGCAAGACTACGTAAAGCGAAACTACACGAAGCAAGACTACGTAAAGCGAAAATACATAAAGTTAAACTACAGAAAGCAACACTACATAAACCAAAAATTACAAGAAGTGAAATTACATAAATTTAGACTAAACAAAACGACACTACGTAAAGCGAAATGACGTAAAGCGAACCTACGTAAAGCAAGACTGTCTACAATGTGACTACGTAAGGCTAGCCTACTTTCATTGAGGGATCTCGGATATTCTCGTGATTAATATTCCCGATTAGTTGTAATGCCCATCTGGCCTCGTTAACGACGTTAACCGACCGAATCGAGGAACGAATTGGATTACTCCGCAACATTAACTGATCTAAAGATTGACGTCAACATTCACCTTGACGCGTAACGATACCGCAGACGATTACAAGCGCCGTCGACTCTTTCTCGTAACTGGCTCCCTCGTAGCGATTGTTATCACCGATGATTACGTGTTATTACTTCTTATTTATTGTAGATTAAGGTGAGATTAATAACACTTCATTGTACGACGCGATCGTTACTTTTTCTGGTCTATTAATAACAGCGGCCATTGTATTCATTCGTTTACTGGTTGTTACTCGTTCGATGACAGATAGTACCGCGTATTATACGAAGTCGAAATTAATTACTGTTTTATTCAAGCCGAGTTTGGAAAACGTGAATATGTGAAAATTCAGTGAAATTGAAGGGACGTGGAATAAAAGGAGCGTATTTCGTTCCGCTCCGCGGATCTCCAATGGGAATGGGTGGGTAAATAACTGTACTTTCTCGGTCTTTGACGCGAGTTTATCGAATTAACATTCGCTTTTTTTTCTCTATCGTGGTTCTGTGCCATTTTCAAGGGTTAATAAAATCTTTAAAAGGGATGTAGAGAATGGGAAATTATCGTAAAGTAAGGAAATGGTCCATGTGAGGACGTCTACGCGTTTATAGTGAATTTTATGAATACAAATTAGGGAAAATTGAGGAGAATATATTATTAATATTCCATATAAAAATCTTCACAGGGGGGAGAACTTGTTTTGAATCCATCAATAGCTCTCGAAGAGGTTACTTCATATACTATTTTATATTCATCGTGTTGCTATTCGGAGAATTCTTACAATAACGTGAAAATAAACCCTATTGGCTCCGTTTTTAAGCGATCAATTAAGCCAATGTCTCGCCGTCTGCAAAATGAAGAATTTAACTTTTATAAATATTGAAAGTACGTCGTACCTGGCGTTTTGTCCTAGATTGGTCAAATGGATTTATCAGCAATGGAGTCCAACAAAGCCTGCTTTATATTTGCTAGAAGTTTATAGCAAGCTTAATCATTACTTTCAATTAAAAATATTTTCAATAAAAACATGCAACATAATGTAATCGACAATGTCTGGATTACTTAAATTTCGATCTGGAGCATAGATCAAGAAAAAGAAACTAATTCTAACAAAGATGGCAACATAATCATTACTTTCAATTAAAAATATTTTAAATTAAGTATGCAACATAATTTAATCGATAATGTCTAAATCTCGACGTGG
Organism: Hylaeus anthracinus; assembly: GCF_026225885.1. Classification (NCBI taxonomy): domain Eukaryota; kingdom Metazoa; phylum Arthropoda; class Insecta; order Hymenoptera; family Colletidae; genus Hylaeus; species Hylaeus anthracinus. The sequence goes on from NW_026534838.1 coordinate 1,740,957, forward strand.
AGCATAGATAACAAAGAAGAAAGAAATTCTAACAAAGATGGCAACATAATCATTACTTTCAATTAAAAATATTTTAAATTGAAACATCCAACATAATTTAATCGATAACGTCTAGATTATTTAAATTTCGACCTGGAGCATAGAAAAAAAAAGTAATTCTAACAAAGACGGCAACATAATTTAATCGATAATATGTCTAGATTACGTAAACTTCGACCTGAAGCATAGATCAAGAAAAAAGAAACTAATTCTAACAAAGGTGGCAACATTTCTTTCTTATCAGATGGCGTTCAGTTACTGAATTTCCACCTGTTACGAATCATACTGCACAATGTTCATTGTAAACGAACAATCAGATAAGAAAACAAGCGTAGCATGAACTTAGGAAAGATTACACTGTCGCGAACCATCAACCCGTTACATTCTGAAACAGATACTTCAATTTTCCGCTGTTTATTTAGATAATTTCACGATAAACATAGATTATTTTACACGCTTCAGATGTTCCGACACGGTCCACGTGCATCCACGAGACAAAACCATTGCGTAAGATCGTATATGCTAATGTTTCAATCAGTGGCGATAATCGACACGATAAATCACGAAATTTCCATGAAATCGTTTATTATTGACGATGATGACACAACGAAAGGCGCGTTCGGATGAATTTTTAATTCCCTCGTGTACAGTTTATCCTGATTTGTAGCGTCGTTCGCCCAACAATACAATTCTGATGTTTGCGGATATCTTAAATTACATCTACTGTCCTATTATGGAATTACGGCGAAATGTGCGTCATTAGTTATTCAAATATGCGTATTATCTTGAGCAGGGAAAGACCTTTAAATCTTATTATATAAAGACTCGCCTCTCACCAATGCTTCAGTTACCCACGTTTGAAGCAAAAGGTAAGATCTCTAATAACCTTTCCGAGCATTTTTTTTATCGAAATTGCAGCTTGTGGGAGATGGAGCAAAATTAATTATTGAGTAGGTGGATAAAACTGCAGGTAAAATAGGACTAGAAAGAAGTGTTTGTTTACATTTGGACGTTTTTGGAAGAGATATTGGATATTTGGTAATAGTTGTGTATATACATAGCAAATGACGATGAAACTTTACTTTTGTATACAGGGTGTACCACACAACTATATCTTCTAAAGGGTTGAGAATAGAAAAGAATGTTATGAGTGAAAGTTAAATGGTTTCGGATGGTGTATAACATGCAACTAGTTTAATAAACTTTTGTGCATCGGTGCATCAGAAAAATGCGACTGCGCTTCTTTTTTAAATGGAAATCTATATTTTTGACGACACAGATCGATGCAGTTTCTTGTACTCTACAAAAAAGTATTAACATACTTATGCCCTAAACTTGTTCGTTAGAAAATTATTGATGGTAAAAAGATATTCGCACTATTCCTGTCAATAACTTCCTAACGAACAAGTTTAGAGCATAAGTATGTCAATACTTTTTTGTAAAGCACAAGAAACTCCATCGACCTGTGTCGTCAGAAAAGTAGGTTTCCATTTAGAAAAAAAAGTGGAGTTGCATTTTTCTGATGCACTCATGTTACAAAAGTGCATAAAATTAATTACATGTTATGCGCCATCTGAAATCATTTAGCTTTCACTCATATCGTTCTTTTCTATTTCTAACCGTTTAAGAGGTACATCTTGTTCCAGTTGCATGAGATATCCTGTATATTTACAATTACAAATTTATTTGGAAACATGAAGCATTAATTTAAATTAGACAAGTTTCTTCAGTAAATATAGGGGGTAGGAATACTCACGGGACTGACTGTAACTTTGAGCTGCAATTTTGAAGCTGGACAATTTGTATCGTTATGGCGAAGATAAAAATGACAAAATATGTTTCGAAATATCAATGTTGTAAATATGTAGCGTATAAAATAAAAAGATTTTCGCAACTTTTTCATAACCAGGAATAGAATTTGAAGTGATGTGAATTCAGCGATCGAAAATGTGTTAATTTTTAAAGTGTGAAGGAAACGGTGATTTTTGTCAAGATAAAATATGGTTTGATACTTTCAGGCGCTGGACTGACGTCATACAGGGAATTTAGAGTAAATCTGTTTTGCTTTTTACATTTACATGGAAACATCCATGCATCTGTACGCTTTTGAGAGAGATATTGCATATTTGGTATTAGTTGTATATAATACATAGCAAATGACAATGAAAAATAAATAGGGATGAAAGAAGTGATCATTTACATTTGTAGATGCCTGTGTATGTTTTTAGAAAAAATATTAGATATTTGGTAATAGTTGTATACACACATGTAACAAAAATCAAAGAAAAATAAATAGGACCAAAGGAAGTGATTACGCCTGTGTCTATCTGTACGTTTTTTGAGAAAAATTGGATGTTTGTTAATATGTAATTCCATGTATATGACAAAATCCAAAGAAAAATAACTAATAATGAAAAAAAGTGATCATTTACACTGGTATATATCTTCGTACGTGTTTGGAAGAAATATTCGATATTCGTTAATAGTTCTATAGATAGGTTTTCGGAAAAGTAATAATTTAACATTGACCAACTGTTGTATTCGAACCAAGCTGATTTTGTATCTTGACGACGGCCTTGTAAATATCGAGGCGACGTACAAAGCAGCTCGATAAAAGCAAGCTGCGATTACTTTTTACTGACGAGATAAAATAAGGGTCGGTCGCTCGAGACAATCGACCCTGATCGCCATTCTATCGAGAACGAATACTGACACGGCACACGCGAACGTGCGGGCAAACTTTAACAACCCTCTTGTGTTTCCTTTGTTGCAGATTGACAAGATGTCACTGTCAGAGTTCCGCAAGAAGAAGTTACTCTACGTCTTCAACACCTTTTTCGGTGAGTAAAGAACCATCGTCGTGTACTATTTTAGATTTTTACCAAAAATCCTTGCGAATTCTTAAACAAATTTTCCTTTCATCTTTCAAAAATTGAGTTTCTCTTTAGAGAAAAACTTTCTGCATGTTTGTCGTAGGGTTACTTGACACCTGCAAGGAAAACAAGTTTCAAGTCGAAATGTTCATTATTAAGAGAGCTACGAATTTTTGGAAATTAGACTAAAGATTAAAAAATGTAATCTTTCGAGAGTTTTATATATTTTTTAAATTCTTCAACTAACGAGGGGAGTTTCCCGTTTTGATCATTGAAATCTGTTTCCCTAGTACTATCAATGGCGTACAATCACACGAATGTACACTCACACAGAATTATTTTTAAATAATTTATAATGATGATCACTACACAGTAATATATTCTGATATTTCAAAATGGTAAAAAATCTGCGTTAGACAATTTACTATATGCTTCGCTAAAAATTTCAAACATCAAAGTAATGGTTAGTCGACTATGAGAATCTTCGATGTCGTCAAAGACGTGCAAAAATGTTCAATCTTCTCGACCGAATAATTGGTCGTCTTTAGAAGAACTCGAAGAAAATTATACACCTGTTAAGCGTTGATTCTTAACCGCATCGTAGGTGTTAGTTTTCAAATTAACCTGAGGATTATTGAGGAAAATCACTGACCAATCACAGCCCTCGAATAGCGCGCGCTCAGCTGGCGCTGTGATTGGCTACGCCGCGACCTGGTGACCAGCCAATCCTGGCTCGAGTCTATTCTTTCGCGACTAAGAGCGGATTAATCGGGCGCTGTGATTGGTCGATGGTTTTTCGTTAATAATTCAAAAACAAAGCACCGTACGATATTTTCACAAAGGAAATTGTCGTTCAGAATTATTTCAGCTATCCCCCATTTCCATTTTATTTGTTTTCAACCATTCCGATATAGGATTTTAACAATCATATAAGAAGATTTTGGGGTGTTTAGATTGTTTAAAATAGGTTATGTTTGTGTGAGGAGGATTTTAATGTTCATAGAAGAAGATTTTAGGGTCTTTAGACTGTTTAAAGTAGGTTAAGTGGATTTTAACGTTCATAGAACAAGATTGTAGGGTGTTTGGACGGTGTAAAATAGGTTATGTTTAGATTATGTGGATTTTAATGTTCATAGAACAAGATTTTAGGGTGTTTAGACTGTTTAAAGTATGTCAGGTCTGATTTAGGGGATTTTTAACGTTCACAAAACAAGATTTTGGGCTGCTTGAGCTGTTGGACCACGCACTAATCGGTCGCTGTGATTTGTCGGAGTATATCGTTAATAATTCAAAAATGAAGCCCTCATCGACATTTTTGCAAAGGAACTTCTGGTTCAGAATCGTCTCAGTTACCCCCATTTCCGGTTTTCACACTAATTCTGGGACACCCTTTAGAATCTATCAACCATTAGCCTAATACCACCATCGAACCTCTCCAACTGCGACTTTCCACCTGCATTCAGAAGTATTAGGTTGTCCCAAAAGTTTCTTTCGTTTTATTAATGAGTAATACATACACAATATTTTATGTCAAATGTTACATTATTGAATTGAGTGCGATTCGTTTTGCTCCATTATTGTTACAACATCAACATCTAAGAAATCAGATTGTCTATTTATATAAACACTACCGCACAAAATAATTGACTGCAAATTACGAAAGAAACTTTTGGGACAACCTAATATAAATTATTCCCATCCAAAACAAGCATTCATTACCTACATCTGACCCCGACAAGATCCCAATTAACCCTCATAACAACCATTTGCCTAACCAATACCCCATCCAAAGACCTTTTCTGCCCTCTACAGTGTTATCCACGAGACGAGAAAACACTGCCTGCTGAATACGTTAAGATCACATTATTCCAAGCTCGGTGGTATTTTCACGCGAGCCTCCTCCACGTGTACCCCCACCTCCGCGTACCTCCGATGCTCAGAGTGGCCGCGTTAATGCTCCAAGTAATCCAATTCCGCGTCAGTTACCACGTATCCTTAACGACCCCTAACAGTCGCTGGGAAATTATACGGACAGTACGCTCGGTGATCCTCGAGCCGCGTCCACCTCTTCATACTGATAAACTGAACCATCGCCGACGGCTGGGCCAATATTTCTCCCTCGGAGAAGGGCTCGCTCGGCCAGAGAACGAAATAGCCGGTAACTGATTGCCCTTTCGCCGCTACCAACGCATTCCGTGGATCTTTCTCGAATCGGGGATAACGGTCTTACTCTTGGCGGTCCTCTCGAGGCTATCGCTGGAATGCCGGGGCCACAAAGCTTACCAGCGAAATGAAATACGGTCGCTGGTCGAGGGGCGGTCGCCACCCTCCACGGAGGGTGATTTTGGGGGTTGAGGAGCGACGTCAGGGCTGCGCAGGGACATCTCGATAGGTCCATGTACGACGCCAGGGGTTTCGGAGCGTGATTCCGAAATTTGGGGATTTTTAATGTTCGCAGGACGAGGTTTTAGGATATTTGGGATGTTTGGAATAGGTTTGCGAGATTTTGAGGTTTTGGAGGTGTGAATTTGAATGGAAGTTGGAGGTTTTTTAGCGGTTACAGAAAGAGATTTTCAAGTGTTAGAATGTTTAAAGTAAGTTAGGTCTAGATTAGGTGGATTTTAATGTTCACAGAACAAGATTTTAGGGTGTTTGGACTGTTTAAAGTAGGTTAGATCTAAGTTAGGTGGATTTTAATACTCACAGAACGAGATTTTAGGGTGCTTGGGCTGTTTATAGTAGGTTTGTTTGAATTTTGAACGAATGAATTCAAATGGAACTTGTGCGTTTTTAACGCCAACAGAAGGAAATGTTCATGTGCTAGGGTGTTTAGACTGTTTAAAGTAGGTTAGGTCTGATTTAGGGGATTTTTAATATTCCCAAAACAAGATTTTAGGGGTGATTGATGTGTTGAAGCGGTTAGTTGGTGTTTTTCGTTAATGATTAAAAAATGGAGCCCCCCACCGTCATTTTTGCAAAGGAACTTCTGGTTCAGAATCGTCTCAGCTATCCCCCAGTTCCGGTTCTTACAGAAATTCTGGGTCACCCAGTATATGTCATTTATTTCGAACAATTTCGATATATTTAGACCTGTACCATCTACCAAAAATCGATATGGACTTCCCAGACAATCCAATATTAACTCCGTTAACGAGTTATTAATTTGTCCATATTAATTAAACTATGCAAATATTCCTAATTTCCCTTCATAACAGTAGTTTGATGGTCCACATCAATAATTTCTCGTTATGAATATCTACTTCTTCCTCACTCAATTTTTTTTTTCATTCAATCCCTGATTGATTAAAGCTACTTGGCTGGAGCCCAACTGTTAACGTTAAGGCTGTTTAAAGCAATTTTACTTTAATTTGAGATTTTCAAGATGTGAATTCGAAAGGAATTTATGGATTTTTGAGGTCAATCGTACAACATTTCCAAGTGTTGAGGTATTTTGCGTGTTTATAGTAGGTTTGCCTGAATTTGAGGTTATGGCGGCGTAGGGTTTTAGGATGTTTAGGCTGTTTAAAGTGGGCTTACTTCAGTTTGAGGTTTTTGGGATGTGAATCCAAATGAAAGTTGTGGACTTCTAAGGTCAATCGTACGGCATTTCCAAGTGTTGAGATGTTTAGTCTATTTACAGTAGGTTTGCTTGAATTTTAAATTATGAGAGCGTAGGATTTTAGGATGTTTAGGCTGTTCAGAGTGGGTTTACTTCAATTTGAGATTTTGGAGACGTGAATTCGAATGGAAATTGTGGATTTTTATGATCAATCGAACAATATTTCCAAATGTTTACGCTGTTTAGAGAGAATTTTCTTCAATTTAAGATTTTGCAGCTGTGATTTCGAATAGAAAATTTGGATTTTCATCAACCGAACGAGATTTCCAAGTGTCAGAGCGTTGTTTAAAACACTTTTACTTTAATTCGAATAGAATAGAAGTGAATGGAACCCGTGAATTTTCCAAATTTATTATCTTCTGAATTAATTACGTCGCGGTCGGCACCCTCGTATTTTTAAGGGTCGAGGGCAACATCCCTGCGCAGGGACGTTTCGCCAGGTCCCTGTACGGCACTTATGCGCGTCTCGGCCTGGATATGGCGAAACCAAGCCAGCCCGAACACCTATTTATGGCAAGGGAGAAGATAAACAATGGACGCGCGGTTCAGGGTATGCCTCGTCGCGTTGAAATTACACAGTTCCCTGTGTTGGTATCCGTGCATCGAGGCAATCATTCATACAAGTTTGGACGCGACGTTGCATCTCGATGTCGCCGCCTCTCGCCGTTCATGCCGGCGAATGTCGCGTCACCCGGCAAAAGTATCGCGTCGGCAGCCAGAAACGTAACAATTAGCGTGCGAAAACTTGCGAACGGAGTTCCGACGGTTGGACACGTGCGCCGCTTGGGGAACTGGGAGGATGTGCGCGGATTGGTCGTGTGAGCAAGGTTGCTGGTGTTGGAGCCTGGAGGTCGCAGGCGTGTACACGCTTCGCGACGCTCATTAGCCCCTTACTTTCTTCCCTTCTTTGACCGTCGATCGACGGCTAAACATAACCTACGAGGCTGTTCTTCGAAGTCGATACGAGATTTCACCGTGACCCAGAGAACACCGAGGACGATGTGGCGAATACGAGCCTTCGGGCAGGGGCTTGATGTGGTTTTGTTGTTGGGGCCTGGACGACGTGATTAAAGGAACGCTTTGCGATGCGGGGGAATCGAATAGTTGGGGAAAAAGTGTTCCGAGGCTCGGTGATTTAGATTTCAGCTTCTGATGAGTGACTTTCCCGGAGTGGTTCCATTGGGACAACTTCGGGACCTTTTTGGGGTCGCCTCAAGGCCGAGGAGTTTTGAACAATTTGATATGACGAGCACGTGGGGAACACTATAGGCTATCGCTGTAACAATCTCGTTAGGCGATACTTTGTAGTATGTACATCTCTTGTTACGTTTCATTTTTAACGTAATTATGTGCCGTGCTGATAAGTAGACCGCGGATCTTTATGCAAAATAAAATATTTGCAAACTTAGATAGGAACTTATTTTACTTTGAAAATATTATAATATGAATTTTATTTTCGATATTTCTTTATATTATTGCATACTGGGTGCACTTGGCAGCTTCTTGCATATTCAAATTTCTTATAAATATTAAATGTACTACGTCTACTGATGAGATATTATTAAATATAGAGAAGAATCAAATGGAAAGAATATTTCTTTATATTATTGCATAGTGTGTGCAGTTGGTAGTTTCTTGCATATTCAAATTTGTTATAAATAAATAAATACACTACATCTCCTGATGAGATAGATATTATTAAACATACAAAAGAATGAGATCGAAACAATCTAGGATCAGTTGAGACCCCAGTCTTTCTTCAATCTTTTTCAGCCTAAAATAAACATCGAATTAACGAAACTAAATTTTAAGGAATAGAAAATGGCCTCGTCTGTGATGAGTCTCATTTTTGTAAACTCTTGGTCCGAACTTGTAGTGTTAGTCGCAATTTAAAGTAAAGCGTTGAGAGAAACAAATAGGATTAGAAAGAACCTGGTGTCTTATCTGAAGTTGACTTCGCTTAATGGAACCATTCCGCCTAGAAATGGTGAAGCAGGTGCAATTTAAAATAAAGTGTCGCGCGGATACAAGGCACGTTTGAAACAACAGCTTGTTGTTTTTCAGCAGTCCCAAGCAAAACGTGCAAATAAATGTTCTGGATTCAAATGGTTCAAAGAAATTGTTATAATATATAAATTAAATTAATTTTGATAATACAATTCTTCTATATTTTAGAAATAAATATGAATGTTTATAAAAGAATTATTAGACAATATTTAAAAAGAAGTCTAAAGAAATTGAGAAAGAAAATTCACCTTGTAAAGGCACACTGTTGTGATTTGTTGTTTATATACAAGAATATCTCATATCTCATAAATATAATGCAAGTTTTATGCATTTATAACGCGAAATAATACAATAAATACATGTTAAATATAACCAAAACTTGTGCGCAGTTGTGAAAAACGAAATGATTATTATATTAATTGGAGAATATATTCAACAAACGTTTTTTGTACATTTTGTATATTCTCCATGTTGTACGTCATGAATCCATAAAATCCGCGATCTACTCATAAGTTTCCTATAAAACCGACGCCAACACTAAACACGTAGAATTGCGGTAAATTTCTATGGGGTGCCCAATTTGTCAGAGCTTCCTACAGCATTCGCTTCGTACTACCATCGAAAAACGGGATGGCATAATACACGTGGCACGTAATCAATGCATGATGTGATATACGTCCCCTATATTTTCCCCAGGGCGATGACGAGAAACGCCTGGCATGCTTCGAATCGTTTGGCCAATGAATTATTTCAGTCAACGTTTCGGTAAAAATTGTCCCCGCCGTCGGAATGATGAATTCCGTATCGTGACATCGTAATCACCGTTTAACACGATACTGCCCTAAAATGATAGCTCGGGAACCAGCGGAGAAAATTAAATGAAAGGTGAAAGCAAACTTACGAATTCCCTCGTCGATATTATCAGAATTGGACCTAGTCAAATATACATATTGCTACGTTGTTTTTAAAAAAAACAATAACAATGAGATATACTACTCACGCACTACTAACGCACTAATAATTGGAAATCTGGTAGGTGACACAGGACTGAATATATCGGAATGGTTCAATAAATCAAAATTGGTTCAGTGTATCAAAATTCAAATGTGTCTTTGAGTTTTTCCTATTCCTAAAACTTGACACGAACTTTCTGGACAATCCAATAAATTACAAGTTCAAATTGGGTAGTGTTGCTCAACCAAGTGAAGTAAATTCATCCTAAACAGCTGTGAAACTATATATTATTTGCAAGTTTCGTTTAATTAGTTTATAATGGAACGCTAAAGCTCTAGCCAAGAAGCCTTAATCGCACAGGAAGAAAAAACAGCTGAGAGAGGAAAAAGTAGATTTTCGTATGTTCGAATTCAGCCAGAAGCTGACAAATTGGGAAAATCTATAACTTTCATTTGAATTCACGCCCTCGAAATCCCAAACTGAAGAAAACCCACTCTAAATAGCTAAAACCACGCCCCCATAATTTCAAATTCAAGCAAACCTACTCTAAACAGACTAAACACCTCAACACTTGGAAATATTATTCGATAGACCTTAAAAATCCACAAATTTCATTTGGATTCACGCTCCCAAAACCTCAAACTGAAGCAAACCCTCTCTAAACAGCCAAAGCACCTTAAAATCTTGTTCTGTGAACGATAAGATATTCCCTAACCCATTCCTAAAGAGCCCAAACACCCTAACATCCTACGCCTCCATAACCTCAAATTCGATCAAACCTCCTCTAAACATTCTAAACACCCCAACGCTTGAAAATCTCGTTCGGTTGGCGTATAATGGAACGTTGAGACTCGGAACCGAGCAGCCTCGACCACCCAGGGATTGAAAAGACAGCTAAGTGAGAAAGAAGTAGGTGTCTGGCACGGACCCAAAGGAAAAAGTGTGATCCGAGAGATAAAGCGTTGAACGTTTAACATCGCGTCGTTTCTGGCGTCAGAACCATCGTCGCATTAAGTCCGCGGGACGTTAACGCCAACGCCTCGTTTCAGGTGATGTTGAATCCGGCCCGCTTATCGTCCAACGCGGCTCGATGATCGAAACAAAACCCCTGTTCGACGGAGTCTCGTGTTTCGGGGGAAAGCGTCCCTGGGAATGGGGGTGCCACGATCATGTAGGCAAAACACGCGACAAGGAATCGATGTAATGAAATATAGGCGTGAAACAGGAGTGGGATGCCGGAGGCTCGGAGTTTTGGCCTGGGTCCAAAGAGAACCCAGACCTAACCCTGGGCTGGGATTTCAAGGTAGACCCGCGGAAAGTACGAGCTCTTGTCGATCTTGCTATTCATCGTCCGCGGCGGGGTTGTCGCCGTTTGAATTGGACGTCATTAGTTTTCGCTAGCCGTTCCAATTTCGCAGGAGAGACCTTTGCTTCTTTCAGGTGTCGAATAGCATCGGAACCTTCCGGAATTCATGGGCTTCCTGGTTATTAACGCCACGAAGTGAAGGCCGGTTTCTGGGTTAGGGTTTTTTCTTTCTGTTTGATCAATGGCTACCGTTAGTTGCGATGCACGTTTATGGTAGTCGAGTCAAAGCATTGGGCATCGATTTTTAATCAACTTCGAAAAGGAGGAGTTTACGCAATTCGACATGTATATTTTTTTTATTTTTATTTTTTTGTGTGGAAATTTTAGTCTACCTCTTTGCATGTATGGACTGAAGTGAATCTAGTGAGAATTCTTTGTTAAAGATTCCACTATGCGTGGGAACGATCGAAATACTTGGAATGCAATCATGTATTAAGAGGAATGTAGAATTTTAGGCTGTTTAGCATAAATTTATTTCAATTTAAGATTTGTTTAAGCGTGAATTATGGGGGGGGGGTTAGGATGTTTGGACTGTTTAAAGTGGATTTACTTCAGTTTGAGGTTTTGGGGATGTGAATCCAAATGAAAGTTGTGGATTTTTAAGGTCTATCGAATAATATTTCCAAGTGTTAGGGTGTTTAGGCTATTTATAGTAGGTTTGCTTGAATTTGAGGTTATGGGGGTCGTGGAGTGTTAGGATGTTTGGGCTGTTTAGAGTGGATTTATTTCAATTTAAGATTTTTAAAGCATGAATCCGAATAAAGATTGTGGATATTTAATGTCCACGAGACCAGATTTCCAAGTGTTAGGGTGTTTAGGCTATTTAGAGTGGGTTTACTTCGACGTAAAATTTTTGAAGTGTGAGTCCGAATCAAGGTTGTGGATTTTTCTTATTTGTTAACATCGTCAGCAGTTACTACCGCAGCTGGATTAATTCTGGCTCACGAAAACCTACTTCTTCCTCGTTCAGCTAGTTTTTTCAATCCCTAAGCGATTGAGGCTACTTGGCTGCAGCCCCAGCGTTCCATTATATTTGGTTGTTCCAAAAGTTTCTTTCATTATCATCTAAGTACAATCAAGTACGGGACATGAATGTCGGCTGTTCGAAATTAAAAAGATTTTCAATCTTAATAAGTGCAAATCGCGAAACGAACTTTTGAGAGCAATCTTATTAAACTGTTTTACGAGACTTGCAAGTGTCAGGTTATTTCGTGGCTATTTTGAACTTTGACTTTTCCTATCTAAGCAATGTATAAGGTCGCGATCCAAGATCTGTAGCGCTACCATATCCCAAAACGCGGGAAAAATTTAAATTGCTTTAAACTGATTCTACAAGAACAATTTTTTCACGATGAAATATATTATAATAATTTATGTAAATCTATATATGATGTAATGAAATATACCTGAACATACAAGAGAATAACAGAACGACTATTAAATATTATTTAAAATAATATAAAAAAAACTTTGTTATAAAATATTATAAATAATATTTTATTATTGTCCTCTAAACAATACTGATTTCGTTAAGTGTTGTCATATGTATTTTATATGAGATTCTCTTGCATTTTTTTTGCCAATAGAATATAATTATACTTTTAAGTATAATTCAATAATTGTTTCAATCATTTCGTATTGATGGTTGTCTAACGAATCGTTGTCTTTAATGTGGGCATTCAAAATTTTGAAATAAACTTTCAATATTTAAATTTCTGATGACACAAATGGTCGTTTTTTGAAAAACATTTTTTATCAAAATGCTCTGCATATATCGATGCCATTTTTGGCAAGCTTAAAGCACTGTTCTGGGCATTCAAAGGGAGTAAAGCTTGGACCCATTCATCTTGAAGTTGAAGATTGCTTGGAAACCTGAAACGTATAAATGTTTATTTTTACTTGATGGTACAGTTAAATGGTTAATGATTAAAAGCAGTAATCATGTTGATTAAAAATAATAATATATACAAATTAAATATGAATGTAAGGCAGAAAACCTATAAAACTGTATAATAAGTAATAAGTACAAGATAAACTAGTTTTTGAGGTTAGGTTAATACAAATTTACAAGTTACATATACAATGATTCACATTTCGAATCACTTACTTCTTTTGCTTTATATCTTGTGTTTTTACATAATTCTACAAAACAATAACGAACCATTGTTTCAATTCTTGCACTTTATATCTTATATTTCTTTAACTTACTCCAATCGTGTGGTCCAATGAGTACCAATCACCCAGTTATGAGTGGTTATGAGGTTATTAAGTTCTTAGCTTGGCCACTTTTGGGACATGGTGTCGCTACCGGTCTTGGGACGCATAATGGCTGCCGTTAGCAGTCCATAAGTATATAGTCAAAGATTTTGAATGGATTTGTTTCTATTCTTGTTTCTATTCTCTTCATTAATGAATTATTAACGTGACCAAATTATTTAAACTGCACAAATATGCCTACTCCCCCTCAAAATAGGAGCTCAGTATTCCACATCAGTGGTTTCTCATTAATTTTGTAATGTTATAGATTGCAATCAGAGTGGCGCGATCGATAAGAAGGATCTCGACCTTGCTGTCCAAGTAAGCATCTAACTCCTTGTTCTTAATTAAGATCGAACTTTTCATTAAATGAAAGTAATTAATTATAAAGCTCTATTGAGAACTTTATCGAGAACTTTAGGCAATTTTGATGATAATATAGAGAATTTTATTGGCGAAAATGATATCGGAATTTTATTAATGGACTTCACTTTTGAAATATTGTCTATGGGTGATTTTTTATTTCTGCTATTAGCGAATCAGCGAATGCAGAGGCTGGACTCCTGACAATCCCAAAGTTCAAAGCACGAGGGACAATTTGCTCAAAATGTGGGACGGTTTGAGGCAAAGGGCTGACGCCGATCAAGATGGACAAGTAAGAATATAATCTTTGAATGCAATCCTTAAAGAAAATTAAAAGAAAGAAAGATTTAATTTCTAATTCCATAAAACCTAAAGAAATATTTCTACACGCTTGTTATTATATTTATGTGGCTCCATGTGGTGTAAAAGAATGTCTGAATCATCCTTCCGTTCCAAAATTCTTATTTTTCTCTACGTTTTTCAGGTTAGTCGAGAGGAATGGTATTCACTCTGGGAAGAATACGCGAATGATCCATCGAACCCATCCGAATGGCAACAAACATACATGACATTGATGTTCCAGTTGTTCGATGCGTCCGGTAAGTTTATTATGCTTTCGATTCTTCGAAACGATGGGAAAACAAAAGATTTCAGTGTGTGACTGAAACTTCTTATACTTGAAACGGTGACGTGAAATTGTCGACAGAGATAGAACTTTTTATTTACAAATAAAAATAATTTGAAATAATTACTTCTCCATGGGGAAGCATACATACTTCTAAAATATAATATACTAGAAAATAATTACCTAAAAACAGTTACTTTTCTGTATAATTTTATATCAAAACATTTTTAAGAGTAATATATAGGGTACAGTAAATAACAAATTAAGAATGACAAAATGGGCAATCTTCACCATTTTAAAAATATTTCTGAGGGCCTCATCTGTAGTCCAGAGGTCCTTAAAACCCTAATCCAGGTGTGACAACTGTGGAGAGCCCACATTAGGAGTTCAAGTATTAAGTGTGTCTTGTGATATGTTGTTTTTTAACTTTGAGAATATTTTAGGTATATTTTAAATTTCGTTTGGACACTTTTAAGATTCATTTTACACGGAAATCTTTGAAACGTCGCGTTTCTTTCGAAATTACGTTTATTTAATTGGTGGGAATGATGACTCAAAACGTAATTGTCCGATTGTTTTCAAACGCTTAGGTTACCTTAGCTTTGAATACCTTAAATATGAACAATTGGAATGATATTATTGTTTAAACTATGTTTTTACTGCACAGGAGGATGAAAATTCATACTTTTTCTCTAAGCACTTTGAAAAAATCAAGTTCTCAACTTTTTTAACCGCAGTTTGGTTCATATTCTCAGAAAACATGTCAACAATGTACGAAAAAAGTTTTATTGTGACCACTACAATTCCTACCGATACCTTGTACACATAACTGACATAACAGCTGATATCTCAAACATTTCTGCGCGAAAGAAAGTCAAAGTTAAAAATAGTAAATTTTTCTCTGTGAAAATAAAATCACAAAAAACAGTCAATATTTGACCTCCTAATACGGTTTCTCCCCTTCAAGTCGATCAATCGCTAATGTTCGCCAGGTGACAAATCCATCGACGAGAGCGAGTTCTGTAACGTGTGCAGATACCACGGCGTCCCGGAAGCCGAGGCCAAGGAGGCGTTCAAAAAACTGGGAGTCGTAAGTGTAAATCACGCGAGACGATCGAAACCCTACGGCGCGAGCCCCACTAATACTGGAAATGCAATTTCTATTTGCATAGGGTCAGGAAATAACCTGGGAGAAATTCGCCAACCTCTGGAAGCAATATTTCTCCTCGGACGAGCCAGCCACAGCCGGAAACTTTATTTTCGGGAAAACCTCGTTCTAACTCGCTCTCCAGTACCGTGGTAACCGAGAGACGTATTATTACCATTTTCCTATACGTCGCCATTGTATCGTCCATTCGTCTGATTTCTCTCGTGGTCAATTTACCTCTAATCATTAATAATCACCGTTCGGGGGTTCTTCTTGTTTGACAACGAAATAAAACGCAAAAAAAAACTTTTATGATTTTATCGACGCTCGCGAAACGATCGCGATCATTCGGCAAGCAGAAGTCTCTTCGCTCCTCGCCGTGTAAATAATCGTCCTCGTGGGTCCGGAGACGGGCAAAACCCTTACATGAATAATCCTCTACGAGACCTCACTCTCGTTTAGATGAACAATACAAAATTCGAACTCGAATTATGGAAATATATCACGATAAATAAACGAAGGACGAACGTCACGAATGAATTACTGACGCGTTTTATTCGCTATCTGTTGCTCGAATAAAGTTTTGCCTGTCTCCACTCCCGAGTTCACGATGGACGATGTGTTCGAATGATTTCGTTTCTCGCCATGGAGCGAAATTTTCCCCGGCGCTCGACAGCTGTGGTGACGAAGTAGGGCTGGGTCTACTTGCCCAAGTTTTTTAGTTG
The DNA here is from genome assembly GCF_026225885.1 of Hylaeus anthracinus. Taxonomy (NCBI): domain Eukaryota; kingdom Metazoa; phylum Arthropoda; class Insecta; order Hymenoptera; family Colletidae; genus Hylaeus; species Hylaeus anthracinus. Next base: position 1,756,931 of record NW_026534838.1, read on the forward strand.
CGAGCGTTCGAATACAGCAAGCGCGTAGATTCGTTTCGTAAAAGCTTTGCATCCTGGGTCACAGCCGCGGCTCCATTAGGCGTGGTGCGCGAGGAGGATGCGCGTGAGATTACTCGCTGTCTACTGCCACACAGCGCGTTGGATTATTGGATATTTTAGTAAAGGATGATTCGAATAGTCCCAGCCCTGCGCATAAATTATATATCACTGTATGTTTGTATCCGTAGCGTACGTTAAATGTAAGAAAACGAACTCTTTAGTTCGGCGGTTAAACAAAAAAAAAA
>NW_026534838.1:1757224-1765374 GCF_026225885.1 Hylaeus anthracinus
TTTTTTTTTTTTGCTACGTTTTTACGAACCTGAACACGCAATAGCGGTTGAAGACGAGAGATATACTTGCAAACCTTGTATAAATAATGATGTTCAGCCTATCGTATTCGAAATAAGTATTAAAATACATTTAATTATCATGAATTCGTTTTTATTCCTCGTGATACGTTTTTATAAACTTGAATGTGTTTACAGCAGCGGTTCCAAATAAGATACATTTGCGAAACTTTTATAAATAATGCTGTTCAGGCTATCATACACGAAATGAGTATTAAAATACATAATCATGCATGTAATTATGTAGAAATAAGATTAGATTAAATTTATTTAAATTTAGTCATTTTTTAATTTAACCGTGTAAATAACAGGTGCCATTTTTTTGTATATTTAGCAGTGGGTCATCGACGACCCTCAATGGGTCATTTAGTCCTTTCACGATTTCCACTACGGAAAGATACGTTATCGTAAAATAGTTCGTAGCATCATCGATTGATTCGCAATTAATATCCCTCGCCCAATTATCATATCGCGGTTCACCTTTGACCTGAACATACCAGTCTCTTTCTATTCGTGTTAGTTGACACTGGTGATCTATCGAAGTCTTTTCTTTGTACTTGATACGAAAGTATAGTAGATAATTGACTATCGTTAATAATAGAGAGACATTTCTAATTATCAGTCTATAAGAGAGTGATAGATGCATTTCAAATAAAGAAAGGGATAATATTGTTTCTTTCCTTATTAGACGACTTCGAAAAGGACCAGGTTACTCAATTCGACATATATGTATAAAGAAGAGCAGAAGACAAAGAAAAGGCCAAAATGATTTCTAATCGTATTTTTAATTGTATTTCTAATCGAAATGAATTAAATAAACGTTTCCTACATAAATAGGAGAAAAATACAAAAACAGAGTAGAATTGGAATTTTTGTACCTTTACTCAATTGCTCCTAACTCCGGTATTTATTCATAGATTTAATTCAACAAACGCTTGTTTTCTTCGTAAAAGTGCGATCTATACGTAAACGATAAGAAACTGGACCTAATTTGTGAGTTTCTATTTTTCCATGGCGATCGAAGAAATTTTCGTGTTATTTTAGCCGAAATATCGAAGTTTCTCATATATATTGGCCCGTAACACTTAAACTATTGAACCGATTGGAAAATAATATCAGAAGCAATTGTTGGAAATTCGATTACCTATAATATGGCATCTTTCGCGACCTAATCGGACGTTTCTAACTCAAGATGTGGCCTAAAAAGTGATGGTATCTCACTTCAACGATTCATATTTTGAAAACCTATTCATAGAAAAATTTTTCATTGCGATTTTCGAGTTTAGCAGGCCAAAATACATAAGAAAAAATTTTGCGCCGTCGCCGGGAAGGTTGCATTGTATTTAACATGCTGTATTTAATAATTAAAACAAATTCATCAAGTGCTGGTAAGTAATAATACAGTTCAAATAGAAATTATTTCATTCTTTTCAGTGCATTTTCTCATACTTTCAAGCAATTTCATACTCTTTAGTACAGTTTTAACGTTTCTCGAAGTCGTTTATATATTTTTTCAAAAATTAATTTATTCCTGTCCTTCAAAAACTTGTCATACAATTCTCAATATGCAAGATTCTTCTGTCTAGATAAAAGTTGCGAGTAATGAATTCGAATACGTTACAGTAATGCAATAGTATTCCTATAAGACTGCTAGACACACGATTGTAAAGTATCATAATGAACACACGGCATTACGTTTCAGACCTAAAAAAAACTTAATAAGTTGAATGGATCGTGACGTAGCTACTTTCGCCTAATGGCAACGCCATTATTTTCCTTTCATTATTCACTTCGTGACCTATATCGTTCGAGTGCTTCCTAATTTCTTACCGATTCTTTTAGAATACCAGCGTCCAGTTCGATCGTTCGTGGGGTAATTTGTTTTGGAAGGTAGCATGATTGCTGACGCATTACTCATAATACACACGCAACCGTGCGTTTCCAGACTCATGATATTAAATGGGTTCGGGTCGATAATCAATGTCTTCGACGACGACACATTTTCTTTCAATTGAAATTTCGATTGATCGACACTGTGGTGGCCATTCTACTATCGTAGAGTTTGTACTGAAATACATAAAAGTATTACAAGTTGTTAAGGATATATTTCAGCTTGAAAATTAAATTTCAAATCACTGTAGCAATAGACATTCTACTATCATAGAGTTTGTTACTGAAATACACAAAAGCATCACAAATTAATGAAAAGACAAATTATTAATGATATTGTTTAACTTCACAATTTTTTAGCTTGTTACAGTACAAGTGATGACACAATAATGTAAGTGTTCTGTGAGATAAAAAGTGTCACCTGATAAAGCAAGTTTGAAGCACAAGATCTCAAGCGAAGTGGTTGATGGAAGACAGCTGGTGAAATGAGATTACGGACTTCCATCCCCAGACCTAATTTGCGCGCCTACAATTAAGACGTAAACGTGGTCAAAACATCTGTTGTTGGCTGACGTCTTTTGTTAACGGTACGTGACGACGTTACCTGCTTCAAATTGCTGGATTCTCCATCACCTCCCTTTTCTTTCGCAGACCAATTAACCCGTCACGTAGTTTCCCAGAAACCGCTACTCAACGGATCCTCCAACATGTCCATAGTTTTCATTCTTCGCTGAAACCATCGTTCCTTTCCTAATAAATATACTACAAAATATTTCGAGGGTGGTTTCGTGGTACGCAACTAAATATTACAAAAAGTAATACAGTTTATTGGTAACAATTCTTGTAAGTACATCTATACATATCTAATAAAATTTCAACAGTTTCTACAAACTCTTTAGAAAATTTAAACAATCTCTTTTTAGCTTAGGTTTACTTATTTCTTAAAATAAGGGTAGCCTAGATTTCGACGAGTTTCTATATGTGGCGCGTAATCTTTCCATAACGAGAGGTCCATCGCTGGAATGGCGTCGCAGCTTACGACGGGGTTGCTGAAATTAATAGAAACTTTTAATTGGATGGTCCTGGTGACAAAATTATAAGCTGCGTCGCAAAGTAGGAAACTTACGCGTCGGATACTTGTTGGAATCCCCTCGGTTGCATGTGGGTAATGTGATCACCATTGTCGCAGAACAGCCTGGATATGCTGGATTTTCGTATTTCATTCAGTTGCTCTGGGAAGATACAGATCTCAATATAAATTACGAATTTCCGATTACGTAAGTGGTTCGTTAGTGTTCGGGCGGTTCGATTAAGAGTGAGCGAGAGAGCGGGGATAAAAGGAAGGGAGCGTTTCGTTCTAGGCCTGATGGTGATGTTAAACGCAGCCGAGATGTTTGGAGATCAGTCGGGAATGGTTTATACAGAGAGAGGTCTAAAGATGTTGGAAGTCCTTGAAAAGGGTGGTTCGGGAGGTGATTTGAAGCAACTTTTTCCTTAGCGAAAATATTGTACGAGGCTTCGTTAAGGAGATATTAACAGAAAACCTCGAGCAATCAGAGCGAGGCTGTTTAGCGCGTAGCCTATGCTACTTCGGCCGCCAAGCGTGTATAGTCTATGCTACTTCAGCCGCCGAGCGCGTATAGTCTATGCTACTTCGACTGTCTAACGCGTAGCTTATGCTACTGCAGGTTTTCTGTTAATATCTCCTTAACGAAGTCTCGTACGACAATTTCGCAAAGGAAAAAGTTGTTTCAAATCACCCCGCAAACCATCCTTTTCAAGGATCTCCAACATTTTTGGGACACCCTAAAAGTTATGACTATACCAAGTGGTTCGACACTTAAATTTGAAATTTTTCAAAAAGTGGAGGCAATCGATTTGTGCTGTGAATGCCTCATATGTATTAACCCTTTGCACTCGAGGCCTATTTTTCTGGTATTTTTCTGATACCAGCTGGGTATCTACCACCTTTCTTACCATTCTATTGCCACGAATGCTAAGATTATATTAACTTTGAAAATGAGATCTCTAATTTGAGATTTGAGAATCAGGTCACCTTTGCCTCAACGACAATAATTTTATTGGCACTTCGAATTCCAAAGAAATTAATCTTAAAGAAAACCTAAAGGAAACCTAGTGGTGACTGAGAGTCAAGTGCAAAGTCCTTTCGAATGCAAAGGGTTAATTATTTATTAACTATTTGGTTAATAAATAATATTGGGAATATTTACCTATAGTGAATGCTATATCGTGGTCGCTCCTTTCGAACCAATAGCGATCAGCCACGCGTGTTCTATAGAACTGTGTAGTAAGAATACATAAGAACGTTGGACCAGATAGTGTTCCTGGCACATGTTGCTCTAACGATCCACCTACAGTCAGCTCGACGTCTTCAGGGCTGGCGTACATGTTAGATAACTTTTGAATATTCTGCAAACAGAGAAATAATCGTTTATAGCGATGCTAATTTTATATTCATATTAAATCAATATATTTCCTCCCTTAACACAATCGCAACCGCTGACGTGAATTCACATCACTTGAAATTCTATTCCTGGTTATGAACAAATTATGAAATTTTTTTTATATTATACTCTATATATTTACAACATTGATATTTCAAAACACATTTTGTAATTTTTATCTTTGCTCTAACGATACAAATTAACGATGTCCAGCTTATTATTTTTGTCAGTATTCGGCATTAGAAACGTAAAATTAGAAACGTAAAATATCGGTCGCGAATTGTGTTAATATTGTTCGAGCATTTGCGCTTAAAATTCAACGTGGTAGCAAGTTTAAAAATTTTGTTAAAAATTATTCCATTTCACTTTGCTCCCCAGTGATTTTAAACAGAGCCCGTTTTAAGCGTATATTTACAAATCCAACTTCCACCTACCGAGAGGGAAATGTAGTCCGCAAAATCGGTGAAAAACTTCGCTCTAGGCAAACCGCAATATTCGCGGAAGCTGTTATACGATGCTAGGCCATGGTCGCGATTCCTCTGAATATCTATCGCTCGAAGGTCGGTTCCTAGCGGCCTGTCCATTCTGAATAAATATTGTGTGATCTGAAACACAACAGATTTTATTTATTTGTCCAATTTCTTCTATGTCGTACTTTAACTGCATGAAGAGGCCAAGTATTATGTGTTTCTTGTGATATTTTTTTTCAGGGTATTATTTGTGTCTAATCTTTTTAACTTTGAGAATATTTTAGGTACATTTAAAAATACACTTGGTAATTTTTGCAATCGATTTTGCACAGAAATCTTTGAGATATCGCCTATTTTTTTGAAAGTATATTTCTTCAATTCGTGGGAATGATAATTCAAAAACTAATCGATCGATCGTTTTCAAATTTTACATACGATTACTTTATTTAAATATTTTAACAATGAACTAAACAATTGGAATGATGTTATGGTTTAAAGTATGTTTTTTATTGCACAAACGCTGCTTCATTGTGGTAAAAATTGATTCTGTCTCTTTAAACACTTCTAAAAAATTCAATTTTCACTATTTTTAACCCCAGTTTGCTTCATATTTTTAGAAAAAAGATTTCGATTTCGATTTCGATTTCACTAATACCACGAGAACTTGCTATAGGAAATTGATATCTGATGTACTGATGCTAATATTCCAAAGATTTCTGTGTGAAATGAATCCAAAAAATTACTAAACGTACTTTGAAGCATACCTAAAGTACTCTCAAAATTGAAAAATATTAAATAAATTTTTCCCCGTAAAAAAATTCAAGGAAAACACTTGAATTTTTATCTAATCACATACGATTAGAAATTAAGAAATCTGTGATTTCAGCATGCAGGGTGTCGAGTGATAAATATTTTTTATGACGATTCACAGTACCTCTTCATCGAAAAACTGATCGCTGGCTTTCTGTGGCTGAAAAGCCATGCCTCTCGTGAGGTCGTCCATGTTGTTGCGATCCTCGATAACGGCTGGCCTATTAAAATGGTTGCTGAGCCTCAAGGCGCCGTTCGTATATCGATGTTCGCTCACTAAGCTGAAAAATTCACGGGCAACCTAATAAACTCGACTCTAAACTCCATTAACTGATCGTTAATGTCTCCTTTAAAAGTAACATCGAAGATTTAGTCACAGTAATTTAGTAATATCATGTCCACCGTTTCAATTCCAGAAATTAGCAGTCTCTGCGCAAATGTTCTAATTATATGTATCATAGTAAAAGACTAAGTTGCAAAGGTTTCGTAATCAATCGTGTAATAGGTACCAGTCCCACCCAGTACCGGTTCTCAAGGTACACCGATAGATAATTGCAAACCAAGTAGCTGTCATATTTTGCAAGGCTACTTTTATCGATATCCTACTGAATCGTTTCAAGTGATATTTAGACAGCATTCTGAGCCGACTTCTGAAATCCTCGGAAGGCTACATTGCTGTGTATACCAGTTATACCGCCTACCGACGCGACTTTTTTATTTTAAACTTACTTAAGGCGCCCAGCGATAAGGGAATGGAAATATCTGAAAGCCGCGTTCGAGTGTTCGTTTATAACGCTTGGGTCCTCGTTGGGATCGTAGTCGTCCACGTAGTCCTTCGTTTCATACAAAATCTTGTTGCCGTATGTGCCCTGAACGCCTGGAAAAAGTCACGTTCGCGTCAAAATTAACACACAGTGGCCTGAAATCGCGAAATTGGTAGGAGTCGACAGATGAATATAAAAATTGGTATATCGTAGTTTTTGTGGTCGCTGAATTACGAATCTGACATCAAAATTTCGAAATCCACAATGGCGGATTCAATATGGCCGACATGTAAATTAGAAATTTATTACATCTGCGTAAAAATCGGAACATTATGGTCTTCGTGGGTTGCTGATTATAAATCTGACATCAAAATTTCAATATGCCCGACATTTATGTTAGAAACTCACTAGATTTGCGTAAAAATTAATACATTATGGTTTTTGTAGTCGCTGATTATAAATCTGAAATCAAAATTTCGAAATTCACAATCGCGGATTCAATATGGCCGACATGCGCGTCTACAAAAAATGTGAAATTATCTAATCTTGAACAGTCTCGAAACGAAATTTTAACTTACATATATTATTTACCGCGTTGTTCCATATTATAACGAAATGATCTCACCTAAAAATATTGGCAGCCACTCGTAGTACGATATCTGTTGATGTTCTGCGATTACTATTCGTCGAGTCTCCTGGTAAATCGTCTCGTCTGTCCAATGTGGGTTCAGATGAGCCAAAATGTCAGCGACGCGATTATGCTCTCTGAGTAGTATTATTTGTAGGACTGTCAACTGGGTGTTCTGATTGCCTCGAGAGTCACCTGAAATTTGTATAGGCTTTAGAAATTCTAGCGACAAGTGATGGCAGTTAATTATCTCTAGCGACGAAGAATTCTATTCGCAATGTCGTCGAAGCTTACCAGTTTGATAGCAAATATCGTTAGGGTTCAGAGTGTCGCAGACGTCAGTCTTATTCGGTACTGCAGGCGGCCATTCTCTATTATTTCTGACATCCACGTTCAAACGTCCTCCAGAACCAGCTCTCAAGAGGGCTGCCACTTGATCCCCGGATCCGTAAACCAGGGAGAGGTCCAAGAGATGAGTAACAGTGTTCAGCTGAAAGGTTTCTTTTATTATTTCTAAAACATGAGTTTTCCTTTTTTCTACTCATCCACTTAGGATATATTTATATAATTATGAAAGTTCTATGCATGTACCACCATTTAAAAAAATGGAGGTGACCTTTAACCCTTTCAACTGGTTACTACTGCTAACTAGAAATTTTAAATTAATTTTTTTAAGTGCCTACTGGTTTCTAGTAAAAATCATAGTGGGAATATGTGTTGCCTATGTCTTGGAGGATAATCAAGACATCTTGTTGACTTTACCTTCCCATAGTTTCGTTTATTATAAACATATTTTTAAATAATTTATCAAAATTAAAATGTGCTCAGTACAATATTTTTAATTCTGTCCTCAAAGGGTTAAATGTCCGAAGTACCTCCACCTGCAAAAAAACTATTATCGCCACCGGATGGGACCCTTCGTACTGTGCAATTTTATTTCAGGCAAATATTTCTGTGAAATTTATATTTTCGCAGATATCCAAAGTGCTAATGGTTATTGCCCCGCCCTGTATGTTTAAATTCAACAATTATTTTCCAATTTAATTTCTCTCAAAAATTCCTTCTC
>NW_026534838.1:1765384-1815451 GCF_026225885.1 Hylaeus anthracinus
TTAAATAACCATCCTGTCGAATACATCTTCAGATTCAACAATTATTTCCCAATTTTCCCTAAAACATTCGCATTCGAGAAACGTAACAGCCTGAAAGAGCCAAGTAAACTAGATTCCTCGAAACTACCTTCACGTGTGACCTGTCATGCCCATAAAATGTTAGCACCTGCAACGGGTGATTGATACAGTAATTGATATATTCGCCCGGGTGTAACTAATCGCAGATTTCCTGGTATGGGCATTTAAGTATCGTAATTGGTATTCATGTACTGTGGCGTGAGTCTCGATCTGGGTTAGCGAGCGCACCCTGTGTATCCGCGGACGAGGCAACAAACGATCGGGAAAAGTCATCAACCGCAAGGAATAGCAAACCTGTTGTGCTGGTTTGTATTGCGAGGAGCAGCCACGGTCAAGGTCAGTCGTACTACGGACGAAGTTGAAGCACCTCGTGTTCGTTCTGCTGTAGACTGGATCATTGTAGGGAATGAGTATCGGGAAACACTGACTGTTGAACTGCGACGATTCTAACAGCTGTCCATCATCCGTGCAACACTTTGTTGCATGGGGCTCTGTAACATGGTGAATGAGAGTTAATTTAAAGTTTATTTATTGTTTCTTTTAACACGTTGACTGCCACGTCGCTCATATATGGGTGACAATGCTTTTTATTGGACAAATTAATTATGAATGTTAAATATTAAAGGAAACGAATTTTAATGAAATTTATGAATTTTGAATTTGAATTTCAATTTTGATTCATGAATTTTGAATTTGAATTTGAATTTTGATTCATGAAGGTTTGAATTTGAATTTGAATTTTGATTCATGAACGTTTGATTATGTAGTCTCGAATAATTGAAATAATATTTAATCTTAGCACTTTTCAGGAATATTCGTCTGACACTTAACGTGTTAATTAGGGAATTAGAAAATTGAACTTTTGTAAATTTAATTAAAAAGGTATTATTAAAGGTATTTCATTCGCAATTTCGAGGGTAGCACCTCTAAATACTAACTTCTTACATGCAGTATGAATATATATAATTGTTTAATGCATTATTCAATTTAGTATCACATCAAATATTTTTGCATCGCGTTAAAAAAGAATGTCTTTAAAACTAGTAATTTGTGTTATCATAGTAAACATAGGTGGGTTTAGTATTAAAAATGAATATCAGGTAATATAAGAAAATATGTGTCTAATACTGTTTAATGCTCTATCTGTGTGTCAAGTTTAATTAAAATCGACGTGGAGTTTTTTGTTAGAGTATTGTTAGAATATTGTTAGAATATTGTTAGAATATGTACATATTAGAATATCAGAGTTTCGAGGAAGAAAAATAGAAGGCAGGTTCATTAATATTAATATTAAATACTAATGAGTAGCAGAAAATCGAGATAGAAATTATCTTATGATGAATTAGTATGATAAAAATATGAGATATACTTGATTGAGTAGTTCCGTCGATTAGACCCATGTCGTGGGTTATAACTTGTCCCCACTGCATCGCTACCAGAGTCCATATTGGATCGTCAATGTCGACATGCGGGAACAGAGTGTAGCTTACCATTCGGGAAAGTGGCAAATCTGATCCAGTGACTGACATCGTGGGCGCTCGAATTCCTACGTGAATTTAACATACGATATTCAATTAGTATATTTATTCAAATCTTCTTCAATTTTGTATTTTACTTTGACACATCTTCATTGCGCCAGCTGCAACATGCAAAATATTTAAATTCTTTACTCTGATCTTTCTGATCTGTTTTAAGAAAATCACAAACGTATATTCTGGTTTTGCTATTGAAAAAGTGTACATGTTACGGCAAATGTGATAAATGCGTTGATTATGTATAATCCATACTAAAGTTGGTAAATATGATGAATTATGGAACATTTAGCAAATTGACCGGCGATTTTATTAACCGACTTTGAAGAGATGGAGGTTACTCAATTTGATGTGTATACATTTTTTTTATATCCCCAGCTTGTAGTGGGGATATAACTAAAGCCTAGTTTATAATATTTTATAATTTACAACTAAAAATTCAAAGAATGGTTACTTTAAAACTGTCAATGCATATACTGTCTACCCGAAAATATTGTTTGAATAAGTTTGGATTTAATTTTTTTTTGGACACTATCACTGCGAATAACAATATTTTATAATTTACAACTAAAAATTCAATCAATGGTTATTTTAAGTCACACGTATAAACCATGAAGATTTATTCTAATCGTCTATTCCTAGTATTAATGCATCCATTTGTTAATTTAATCAAATTTGCATTTAGCCATTACAGGGTGAAGGGTATAACGGTTGGAATAACATTTGAAGGGTCTCGTGGTAAGCATCTGGCTGTAAGGACGTTAAATTGAAATTACCAAATTGTTGAAAAATTTCAAAATTTCAAAATTTCAAAAGTGCGTCGGATCCAAAATCTGAATGCGTCAAACTGTCTAAACGGGGGATGTAACCCTAATAGACAGTTCGTATCAATGAAAAAGTAGCTGCAACCGTCGTTTTCAGTCTCTTTCTCCATCAAACTATGGTTTTGCGATGGTTTTCAGATTTGAAGAGTACATTACTTCCGGCGATCCTTCAAGTCCTGAAATAAGGTTAGGGTTAGGGCTCCCACTGTCACTAAAACAACTACCCCAAACGTACTCAGACAGTATTTCCCCGGTGATTATGCAAAATCTACAGTTTATTACATTTACCGTAACATATACATTCAGTAGGAATTGATAATTTACAGAGCCATAAAGTTTGTGCGATGAAATACAACAACACTCATTAAATACACTTGTTAATTATTATTCATGAATGACACGAATTGCGCACGTTCTACTTCATTGCTAGAAAGTGTATCAATCGCGATACTCGTTTATAGTGGATTGTATAATAATCCTCAAGGGTCTATTCATCATTATTCCCCCACTGGCACTCGACTTTATCGCTATTTGAGACTTCCGCTCTCCGCAATTTTCTCGTTTACGGGCCCGGGAATGTTATAAATGTCATTATAAATGGTTCGTAGTTGTTACCATACACGACACTCCTAATTTCCTCATATTTATCATACGTAATTGAATCAAAAGGGAATCTAATATCGTACGGGTTTCAGTTCCTCGTTTTTTTCTTTTATAGAAGCAGTCTACTTTCCTCTAGAGGAATCCATGAGAAACTGGAAGTGGAACCAAATTTTAATAAAATCAATTAAAACGGTAAGAATTCAGTTGTAGTGAATTGTTTAAAATTATATATCATTTGCTTATCTAGAGGAATTCATAAAGGAAACAGAATTTTAATAAAATAAATTAAATTAGTAACAATTGAGTCGTATAGAATTGTTTAAAATTATTTATCAATTCTCTAGAAGAATTCATAAGGAAATGGAATTGTAACCAAATTTGAATAAAAACAATTAAAACAGTAAAAATCAAATTGTAGTGAATTGTTTAGAAATATATATCAATTATATACCTCTAGAAACATTCGTAAGAAAGCGAACGTGTAACAAAGTTTTAATAAAATCAATTAAAGTAGCAACGATCGAGTCGTATAGAATTATTTAAAATTATACACCAATTGCTTCTATTTGCCATTTCTTGTACAACAAAAGCAGGAACGGAAAGCGTGCACGTAAGAATGGTCTAAAATGGCCCCACGTGTCCGCAATAATTAACATCCGATAGTAAAGTTTATAAACCAAGAAGCGAACTGGTTCCCGCGCGAACGCATAAATCACGTCCGTGGTATTTCTTCCATCGAAACAAGTTTCTGTGAAAGTAGGTATTTGTCACGAGGCGCGAATACTGCGGAAACAATAAAGTTTTACGACCCCCTGCAATAAACATTGACAGACAAGTAAAAAGAAATATGTATCTGTGCGTGTGTAATACTGTTAAACAATTTGCCTTTTAGATAGACGCCTGGAAGTATGACAAGCTTTTACTGTATCAATGTTTCCACATCTTGGATTATTTTAGTATTTAATTTAGTACTTAATTTAGTATTTAATTTAGTATTTAATTTAGTGTTTAATTTAGTATTTAATTTAGTATTTAATTTAGTATTTAATTTAGTATTTAATTTAGTATTTAATTTAGTATTTAATTTGACAATGTTTTGGACATTTTAGGAATTTGTGAATTGCGATCACCTTTGCATCAATCATTCTAGAAAGAATTCACGATATTTTCTGTTGCTATATTCTCTCTAAAATTATTATTCAAGAATGTATTATTACACCATCATTCTGCATGCACATGTTGCAGTTAGGTGACATAAAAATTAACAACTCCTATTGAAATTCTTCTCCACTGATCGAAGCAATTTTTAACCGACTTCGAAAAGGAGGAGGTTACTCAATTCGACACGTATATTTTTTTTTCTTTTTCTTTTAACATTGTTGAATTACGTCTTCGAATATAAATCATTACAGCACATTTTCCTGTCATCATCTATAGGAAGTAGTTTCCTTTTCATCGGTACCAATTGATTTACACTTTTCATGTTGCGTGGATAATTTACACCATCTATGAAAGATTTATGTAACTCGCAAAACGTAGATTTCCTTAAGCGTGCTTTCTATGGATTTTTGTCGATACATGAAGTGTTCGATTATTATATAAACGTTTCTTTGTAACCATAAATGGAAAGGGGACATGGAAATTAACGTCACCTGCAAGATATTATTATTATTTTTGCTATTACTATTATATGGACACCTTTTTTTTCGTTAATAGTAGTTTGATAGAAAATTATCAAGCTATTATTATTATTGTTGCTATTACTATTATATGGGCACCTTTCTTTTTTAATCCTAGTTTGATAGAAAATGATCAAGGATACAAATTAGAACGGTTCATCGCATTAGCAAACGAGTGGGGAAATAGTAGAAACACAGGTGAAGCAATAGAAGTTGTTTTTTTTCGTTCGTGCAACAACTCTATCGAGAGAAACAGAGCAAAGAGGGCGGAACAAAATAAATTTTTTATAAAAATTTCATTAATTAGCCAGGAATATGTAGCGAGTTAGAAATCAGTCTATGAAACGAATGAATCAATTCCGTTTGATCTTATCAACGCGATCTTACAACGCACAGCAATAAAACATGTGCAACGTGTTTCCAACATTGTTGGAAAAAACTTGAACTGCGTTTTACCATCGTTTAACGTCATAGCTATTTTCTGCTGGTGCTTGACATTCGACAAACATCCGTTCTAAAAGTTCGAAACCTAACTTCGTTACTAATGATTTAAAAAGGGAGAATAATAAAAGAGAATAATTTAACAACAATGTAGCCAGATTTTAATTTTGGAGTAATCTTCAATTAAATTTTCTTTCATTTTTTACCTCTTGTGGGTGGACATGATCGATAGGTTTTCAGATTTAAATGATCGAGCAATCGGGGCAATAGAGTTCCAAGCAATAAACGTTAACATTTCTGCACGTTCTTGCACGCATGAATAAACATTCGTCGAATTTGCATCGCAAGTAAATGGAAGCAGATAAGTGCATAAAAAAGAAATACGAAAAAGGTTCTCCTGTATCGTCCTTTATAATCTATGCAAAAGTTCAATCAAGCATGGATTTAAATGTTATTTACTACGTTGATAGAGCTCCTTATAGTAACAAATAGGACACTGCAGATAATTAGTTGCGACTGGTGGATAATTAGATTTAACGTCGCCCATATATGGGTGACAGTGCTTTTCACTGAACAAATTAATTCCGAAAGTTAAACACAAAAGGAAATGAATTTGAATGAAATTCATGAATTTCGACGAAGTTACAAAAATATATAGCACAATAAACGTTTGATTATGTAGTCTCGAATATTTCAAATAATATTTAATCTTAGCACTTTTCAGGAATATTCGTCTGACACTTAACGTGTTAATTAGGGAATTAGAAAATTGAACTTTTGTAAATTTAATTAAAAAGGTATTATTAAAGATATTTCATTCGCAATTTCGAGGGTAGCACCTCTAAATACTAACTTCTTACATGCAGTATGAATATATATAATTGTTTAATGCATTATTCAATTTAGTATCACATCAAATATTTTTGCATCGCGTTAAAAAAGAATGTCTTTAAAACTAGTAATTTGTGTTACCATAGTAAACATAGGTGGGTTTAGTATTAATATTAGTAAAAATGAATATCAGGTAATATAAAAAAATATGTGTCTAATATTGTTCAATGCTCTATATGTGTGTCAAGTTTCATTAAGTACAGTTCCTTACGAATGGAAGAAAGCCAATGACTGTGAAAGTCACCCGTAGACAATTTTGCGTTGCTTACGGAAGCAGAGTTTTTATTATCGCGCGAACTGTGATAAAAATCGTTGCACAATGTTCACACTGTCCGCTAGTCACTAGAGAAAGGTGCGATGACTTTTATGAGCTCAAATTTATTCCAGACGTTTCTTCACCCATTCTGTGGAACAAAAAGTATCGACCTACCGTGGGAGATTATGGGATTATCGGACCTTTCGCTACTGCGATTCGTTAGAATTAATTTTATAAACGATATGCAGGGCTTTGAAGTTATCGAGAGTTTAGTGTAAACATTGTGCGATCAAGTGATTGCAAACATTGTGAAAATGGCAACTGAAACTTGTGTGCGATGAAGATTTGATGAGATGAAGATTCAACTGAATCTGTGGCACTCCATCATCGACCTCTAATGGATGACGTCTTGTCCTTGATGGATGTGTTACTTGAGGTGGGATCTACTCCTGAAGATTCACTGAACTGACAACGATAAATTTAAGTCACTTTAGATCGACACAGCAGCGGCTTCTACAAAATTAACGCCATTTTTTAATCTTACTATTAGATAGAGACAGCATTTGTTTGTATGTAAACAAAAATTTTTTAAACTATTTAAGCGATTGATAACAAATTTTAATAGTAGCTTCCTTGCTTTCTCTGGAGTAGAATAGGCTATGTTATTTTAAGAAAAATGATGTTACATTCACGTAAAAATACGTGACAATATGTTGAGCGCTCTGAGCCGATACCCGCTACTCCCTAACTACCGCTCCCAACCGCTCCCAACCGCTAGGTGGCTACGCACGTTCGTGCCTACCCGAAAGAAAATCGCAGAGTTTGCGGGATATGTACAAATTCGTTTCTTCTGGTGAATCGTCCATTTTCGTCTCGGAGTCGACTTCCAGAAATAAGATGCCGAGACACATCTATTTAGAAACACTGAAATCTGCATAAAATTGGAGCCTAAAGATGCAACTGAATATATGGCACTCCTGAAGATTCACTGAACTGACGACAATGAATTTAAAACAGCTTAGATTGACACAGTAGTTAATACATAGTAGTAGTTGCTCCTATAAAATTGACGCCATTTTTTAATTCAGAAGTAATTCTCGACGATATGCATTGTTCGGAGGATATCAAGACCTTAGTGCACCACGTGATTGCAAACATTGAGAAAATAACAAATAAAATTTGTATAGAATTGGAGATGAAGATTCAACTGACTCTGCGGCACTCCATCATCAACCTCTAATGGATGACGACATGTCCTTGATGGATGAGCAAAGGTTACTTTAGATAGGGGATCTATTCTTGAAGATTCAGGGAGCTGATAACAATAAATTTAGAATAAATTAAGACACTTTAACTAGACACAAATTGTCTCCAATTTCGAAATAAATTCTGCGATGACTGCTATCAAACTTTACAGCATTCCATAGAAAAACACTTGACGAAAGAGAACGAAGCAAGCTGCATTACTGTTTCATGATAGGAAAGTCCTATAGCCACTACAATCTTCAACAGTGACGCAATACAAATTTTTTTTCTCTAAGACAGACCTAACTCACGATTTAACACATCGGTCCCCTGACTAAAAATTCCTACACAGTTAAAATTTTGTCTCCAGACTATCGAATATTAGACAATCAACAATTGTCCTAGTATTTAATTGTTTAACGACGTAAAATTCACGAATTCTGCCCAGATTTATTTTCAACACCGCATCACCTTCGAAATGAATTTTTTTTTTTAGTTTCTTAATGAAAAGACCTGTCACTTATTTTTGCGCAACGTGGTAACTAACGTGTTAATACTGCTCGATAGCGAAAGCTCAATATGTGCGTCGGTTTTAGATAAATGAAATTTAGTGCAATTCTACGTGTTCAGTACGTTATCAAATGTTTTCCAAAGGTTTCAGGTCGCTGGAATAGCGTTGGCGTCGGTTTCACATAAACGCGAATATCGAGTGTTCCAGCCTATGGAATCGTGGAAATACTGTCTCAGAGTGTTTGATGTACTTGTTTTGGCGTTGGTTTGGGGGTGGGCAATATTGCTTATTGAGTAGGTTTGGGGCATTTGGAAGGGGGAGGGTGGTGGCAGCAATATTCATTACTGCTAATGTAAATACTCTCTCTCCATGGAAGTACTGTCTGAAAAGCTTGGGATAGTCTAAACCGGATATAATAATAGCAATATTTAAAAGCTATATTTTTGGTTCCTCCGACAGAAAGTTAAATCAAATTTGGTAATTTTGGTGCAGGTAATTTTTAATTTTCCACCGCTTTCGAAAAGGCGAATTGCATTGTATTTAATAATTTAGTCAAATTCATCAAGAGCTGATCAGTAATAATGTAATTTAAATAGAAATTATTTCATACTTTGCACTGCATTTTCTCATAGTTTTGAGCAATTGTATCTAAAATTGGCGGATGTTCATATAAATTAACTAGAAATTATTCAAATGAAAACAAGCAAGCATTGTCGATAGATAGTCGAGTTTAGAGTGGCTAGAAAGGGCAAAGGCGACCAGTGACCCGTGAGATGGCCATCAGGTGTTCTACAGTCTCTCGCAGTAGATAGTTGAAGTCTAAGAGTGTAACTGACTTTGCCAGAATCATTGACATATCTAGTCGCACATGCCGATCAATTTTGTCGAGCATGTTAGCAGCAATAGCAGTGAAAGGGTTGACTGGCCCGCTTCCCAAAACGTTCGTCGCCTGTTTGCTGCGGACATACTCATGAGCGTTGATCTGGAACGATTCTGGGCGATATCGAATCTTTACACCGAGTCTAGATCGTATACTGCGCGAGTAAAAATATAAAACGTCATATTGCATATTGCGGAGTCTGGAAACGTGAAAGTTAGGTATCTCGCGGGTGAATAAACCGTTTGAACGATGGGTACATATAGTCAGTCGTCAGTCCCATAAGTATTCGTACTCTGTATGTCTATTGAAGGAATTTGTCTATATTAAATAAGCTTAATGTTTCCAAATAAATTTGTCATTGTAAATATTCACATGTGTAAAGTTTATTTATGCACGTATATTAATAATTAAATATTTCTTTATTTCTTTTTTGAATATATACAACTATAAAGTTCATTTATCTACATACAATGAAATATTTATTTGGTATTATCAAACTTATTTTTGAATTTAAACAAATTTCTTCGATAGGCATGGAAGGTATGAATATTTGGGACTGACTGTATATAAAGTATATTTTAGTCGCTTAACGTGAAGTCGAAGGATTTATTAAAAAATTGTGTTTGAAGTGTTTATCATTTTAAAGTTTATTTTAGTTCATATATTTTATGTATTTTTTATTATTTGAACCCGAGGTGTGTTACCTCGAATTCGATATGATATATTAATATTTATGCGTTGGATAAATATTTTATTAATATCATTAATTTATTCAATATTTGTTCACGGAACATGAAAGAAATTATAATATTTATTTATAATATTAAGTTAATAGAATATTACTTCTATTTTATATTTTCAAAATATATACTTATTTAAGTTCATTAACCAATTAATTTATCTCGATATATATTTATTAAAGGTATAATGAAAAAATATGAAAAATAAATAATATATAAAATATAATTTCTATTGTCCTGATAATTCAACTTTTTTCTTGTATTTCTCCTAATTAAATTTTAATTTAATGGAAATAGGAAATCCAAAATGATTTCTTATTTTTAGAAACTTTTAGAAAATTTTCAGACTCACCGTCTGCATAGTTCGCAGGCAGAAGACGTGCGTATCTCGTGTTTGCCATACCCCAAGTAGGGTTGCGAAGATTGTTGCAAGAGCCATCGTACGTTCTGTATCGCGACTTTTCGCAGCGTCTCGGGAACGTATCGCCACACCTAATTTCTTGGTGAATATCGCTCGTCATATTTTGCCCAAAACCGAACAGGAAGTTCGAGTAATACCTGCGGATAAAAATAAATCATCAAACGTAAGCGTTGCTGTAATTTTATTCTTCCTCTTAATTCGAGGAATTTTTCGACATTTTTCGGCTTATTTGGACTATTGATTTTTATACAAAAAATATTTAAAGTTATGCTCATATTATAATATTTGCGGAGTAAAATAAATTTCCATTTGGATTCAATTTTTGTAACTACCATTGCAAAGATTTTATTTCGCATAAAGGACCACAGTCTATTTATTACGATATGAAGTCAAATATATAGTTTCTTAGAATACCAGAGTAGATAGTAAAAAAATTTAATGCTTTTTATACTCACCCACTATTTGGAGCCCTTCTACTAAACGAATTGCTTGGTTGCTGCGTGTATCCAAAAGATTGGAAGGAGTTGCCATAGTCAGTCATGTAAGGCAAATTATACGAGGTCTCTGATCCCTCCAAATCCGATATTTTCTCCTTATTTCCTGTAAATCAAAAGAAGGCAACAATGCCTCGTAAATTATCAGATATTAGCAAACGCGTTAATATGATTCTCCTTCTAAATTTCATTCTTCTTTGTATTCCTGCATTAATTGGTATAATCCGATTGCGTTTTAAACTAATTAGGTTCCTGCGTTGCAACTCGATAATGTACATATGTACACCGCTTGCATAGTAAAATTACAAACGCTGCTAAATAATTTCACCGGGCTTATCGAACAAATGGAAAATGCTAAAGGGTCTGGGAATACTAAAATACGACGAAACGTGAATTTTTATGTCGTTAAGTGTTTTGTTTCAAATGCTTAACCCTTTCAGGCCTGAATTATTGTTTTTCCAGTATTAATGTAATTTAAAATTAGTCTTGAAAAAATAAAAAAAAAATCTTAATAGTGTAATTTTCGAATAAAACTTGTTCTAAAGGCCATTCACCCTAAACGATAGTGTCCGTAATTTTTGAAAGGGTTAATAATTTCCAGTACGCTTCGAATCAGCCCAAAATACGTATCTAAACTCCCATCATCCAGTATTTCGGAGTAACTAGGAACGTGGTCCGATTCGATCATGCGTTTCGACCTGCTTACTCATATTCCCTTTCCCAACACGTTTACCCGGAACCACGGTAGTCGCCACGTAAGTGGAATCGCTTTAATCAGGACAAAGACGCCGTTTAATGCCACGCCATTATACTCTCCTATTGGCAGAAGGACGCTACCATTTTCCCACGAGGAAGGGCAACGTACACGCTTACTATAATTCGCCGTTTTGCCTCGTGGTAGATCCTATCTCTAACGAACCTTGTATCGATGCATTCTGCCATCGCCATTCTTTTAACGTGTATCGGGCATACCATCTCATCGGTCACGTTCACCGTACCATGGACGATCGTAGGGATCCAATGTCGACGTAATAGATCGTGAAACAGGCTCGTTATTGCGCGAGCCCGATCCCTTTCACTGCTTTCAGCCCGGAACGATAAATGCTACACCAACGACAGATCATATCCACGCGACTGGGCAACTGGGAGGTATCGGCCGCGCTAGGTTAACCGGTAAACTTTTCAGTGAATTTTAATCAAGTCCAGTTCCAAGGATACTCGGTCTACGTAACTGATAGATTATGTAGAGATTATGTAGAGCTAGTGGAGGTGGATAGAAATATTATTTCCTGGCACTGTACAAATTTGTTTTGGGAAAGAAGACGCGGGATATATACGCTTTCGATAAATGCACTCGGAGAAATGTTTATATTTGTTAAATCAATTTTTTAAAAATATGAGGTTATAGGGGATGATGGGGCGAAACCTTTTTGTATTTACGATTTATTCATAGGATGGGTAGTTTCGAAATTAAAAATGGAAAGTTAGGGGTTAGAGGTTCGTTGCAAAAATTGCATTTCAGGAAAATGGTCTTCTAAGCTTTCAATTTTTATTTTTGAAACTGAACGTTGTATGAATAAACTGTAAATATAAAAAAGTTTCGTTTTGTCATTCTCTATAAAGTGATATCTTTCTTAAATTCGGTTGTTCGTCCATTGTTTTATTTTTCTTTAAGACAACAACAGCAGAAGCAGGCCACTACGAGATCTCAGGAAAAAAGGTCTTCTATGTTTCCAATTATTATCTCTGAAATGAAACATCGTATAAATAAACTGTAAATATGAAAAAGTTTCGTTTTGTCATTCTCCATAAGGTGATATTTTTCTTAAATTCGAGTGTTCGTCCGTTATTTTATTTTTCTTTAAGACAACAGCAACAGAATCAGACCACTACGAGATCTCAGGAAAAGAGGTCTTCTATGTTTTCAATTATTATCTCTGAAATGAAACATCGTATAAATAAACTGTAAATATGAAAAAATTTCGTTTTGTCATTTTCCATAAGGTGATATTTTTCTTAAATTCGATTGTTCATCTGTTGTTTTATTTTTCTTTAAGAGAACACCAAAAGGATCAGACCACTACGAGATCTGACGAAAAAAGTGACGAGATCTGACGTCCCCTATAAGCTGATATTTTTTAAATATTCACATCTCTACGCCTCTTAGAATTTTCTGCAAGAATCTTCCAAGGGTTAATTTGATATTTTTCTGTAATTCCCAATGATTGTGTTGTGTTTTATTATTTTAAGGAGTATTTACTTGATATATTTCTTAGATCTCCAACGATTAAGTTACGTTGCCTTTCCTCCTGTCATTAAAAAAATGATATCTGCATCCTGGGCATAGTAACTTGAATTCCGTCATGTTACACAGGTGAACGTTTCCAGTCTCGTAAAACAGTTCCCTGTCGTTAATTTCCACTTGTTGCTTAAGGAACCCATTGGCCCAGTTTCTTTTGCTCCATGCTCCTGCCCCTCGCCTTGATTATTAATATTCTACTTGACATTCCAGAACGCAGGAATCACTCGCCCTCAAACAAAGTACTAAACACTCGCAAACTCCGACCGATCGAAGCTAAACTTCATCGATATCGCGAAAGCTATTTAACTCGAAGTTTAGAAAAAATAATTCTTACCACCATTTTTCGACGATTTCGTCTTCTTAGCACGCGTCGAGGTTGCTCCTTCCAGGATAATCGCGACGAGAAATATTACCGCGATCCAACGCACCGTTCGCTCCCTCATAGTTCTGAAACAGAAATCGCGAAACGGTTTATTCGTGATTGCTCGCTAATAATCCAAATAACACAAAATAAAACGTAATCTAAATCAAGGTCAGCGTTTTCCCACTTTCCCTTCGTTTTCTCATTAATCTCCGGCGAGCAGAGGGCAAACTCGCATCAAAGTAAAGCAAAGTTTACCGCAACTGGAAAACGGATTTCTTGGAAAGTTTTTCTGTTATTAAACTTTTCCTCCGACGTCCTCGCCATCTAATACACACTTTCTGATCGTGCAGCACGCTTTGATAAGCAGCGACACATTTAAATCTGTGCAAATAAAATACTTTAAACCAGTTTGAATATCTACGGTGCATTCTCCGGTGAATGCACGTGCAACATAGTTGCACTCGATGTGCGTCATGGTAACGGTGCACCAGTTACTTTGAACGTGACGTTATTTTACTTCCAATCTACTAAATCGAGGGACAACGCGTAAAAACCCTGTAGTTATGCAGTTTCCTGCGCAATGTGACGCAGCTGAGGTTTTTTAAATATTTAGACGAGAAAGTAATTGGAGTATTATAAATTAATCATCGTTTATTGTTGCTACGATATTTTTATTGGAGAGTTCAGAGAAATTAAGAGAACTTCGCGTTATTGACGAACAGTGGGTCGACAGTTTCGATTAATGCGCATTTATTTCGCAGTTCGGTATGCGTAAATTAAATTCGTAACGTGCAACCGGAAGGCGATCCACGTTGCACGCGAATTGCATATACAGAGTTTCACGAGCAATGTTTGTGCAAAATTTCCCCTTAACTATGTAACGCCCCAGTATTCTAAGACAGTTTGATCACGATAAATTATATTTGATATTGACAGTGAAATAAATGAAAGCCAAGGAGATTTATTTATATAATCAAAATAATTCAATATTTTTCATATTTTCAACTTTACACTATATTTCGTATTTTCATATTTTAATATTCTATTTTATTATGAGACTAGAATGTTCTAAATGTTTTCTTCTACGCCATTTTTAATTTCCCGAACGATCACGTTCCTCAAACCTACCAAAATTCCATTCTCCTCATTCCATGCTCCAACCTGTCGTACCTCACGTATTTTAGAATCTCCCATAAAAGATGAAAGAAACTTAATAAATGCGCCTCCATACTTTCTATTTTGATCATGTCATTTACAGGTTAAGTCACGTTTGAGGACAAAGAAGATGAGAGGATTGTGTTTTGGCAACTCGACCTCGAAGAAGAACCTCTTTTCGCGTTGACGAGGTTCAGCGACGCTTTCTTACATTATCTCTTGTTTGATTGATGAATCAAGTCGAGATTATACACAGTAATTGTGACGAGGTTATTTCTAAGCTGTCACCGATTATTCTAAATTTGTTAACGAAGCTAATTAAAGTAATTTACGAAGTTTGTGACTCTAAAGTTCTGCTAGTATTTAGTTCAGTTTCGAAATGCATTTCAAAATCAAGATACAGCGATAGCATGATTTCTCAGTTTAGCGATATTAGTTATAAAAAATTGTTTGTGGAGTCAGGAGTCAGTGCTGCAAGTCATGTTTACAAATTGTGGAAAGTCTCTAGAGAAGTTGCTTAATTATTAAATATACTTGGATTTTTAATTGCACGTTAGAAAACATTTTTACGGCTATTAAAGACCGTATCAAAAGACGATTACAGACGATTTACATCGAGCTATAGATGACAGTCGAAGAACTCGCGCTAAACGAGTTCCATGACGTAAGGTATTCGAAGACTGTAAATCTTTCCGACTAATTTGCCGGCTTGTTAAACAACTTTGCCACTTTCAATTAAAATGGCATAATGTTACGTGTGATTAGCCATCTACATAAATTTCAGGAATGCCAGTACAAAAACTCTTAGAAATCTCCCGTAACGATTAATATCGAAACAATCTGCGCTTTCATCGAGTCGATTCATGAGATTTTATTCGATGATAAATCAGACATTTTATTTTTCCACGAATAACGCAAATATAATTATTTCACGAATGACTTTTCTAAATTTCTGCTCAATCTCGGAACTTTCCTCATTGACACGCGATCATTTATGTGAAAAAAAAAGAACGTGTTCACTTTCAAGGCTGCTGATAAGTTTCCACAGAACTGGTAGAAAAACAAGCAACAATTAAATTAAATATTCCGTTATCGCTGGAAAGGAGGCAACGTGATGCAATCGATTCCATTAAGAATTCATACGCATACACACACACACACGAGATTAATTAGCACTTTCTTCGGTTCGCTTTACCCACGAGAAAACTCGTGCGTTTTAACGCTGCAATTAAACCATTGATGATTATTGATGATTCTGAATAATTCCTGATAATTTTTGTTGATATTCGACCGTTTTTATAAATCTTAAAGATTATGGTTGGTGGATAGTGACGAATGACGATGAATTATGATGACTGATCGTTAATATAAAAATGAGTTTATTGATATAAACTTCTTACAAAAACAAATAGGGGAATTACTGCGATCGAATTAATAATGTAACTTTTTATTGGTGGAAAATGAAACTTGTTGCGCAATCGAATCAACGTTGTAGATTGTGAGGAGTGTGAAATTCTTCGTTAACACTTTCTTGATTTACTTTTCCGCGAGGAAACTTGACGCGCGTTTCCACGCGCTAATTAGACTTGCAACAGCTGCAGAAGCGCATTCTCTGTGACCGTGCAATGTTATAAGCTGACTTAGCTGACTTCTAATCCTGCGAAGGTTACGCGATTTTCACGCTTGTGACCGTGATGGCTCTATCGAAATTTAGTGTTATATTCCTGGTGGAAACGATAAAGAAAGTGTTATAGATACAGGAGCTAATTATACAGGAAAATAAGCATGTAGTTTCTCAGAGTTAAAACAAGATCGTTAAATAAGGTATGAATGTTTACATGCTTCGGGGTATTAATTCCGCAATTATGAATGCTGATAACTGCTCACGTGTTTCTCGGACGTGGGTCGTAGATGTTTAACAAAAATAAATTTAAGTGATGATTGGTGATTGAAGATTGATGATAAACGATTTATGAATGAAAACTGATTATTGATTATATTTGGTAGTGTACTTTATATTCATCATCATTTCCAGAGCTTCTGCATAGAATATTGGATTCTTTGGACAGGTATTTTGGATGTTTAACAAAAATAAATTTAAGTAACAATTGGTAATTGAAGACTGATGATTGATAGAAATATGTCAAGATTATATTCATCATAATTTCAAGTTCTGCTTCATACAATATGGGTTTCTTAGGCAAGTACCTTTGATATTTAACAAAAATAAATTTGATTAACGATTGGTAACTGAAGATTGATGATTGGTACAAATGAATCAACTTCATAATGATCATCATTTCAAGAGCATCTTCATACAATATTAGGTTTCTTAGACAGCTACCTTAGATGTTTGATAAAAATAAATTTGATTAACAATTGGTAATTGAAGACTGATGCTTGATAGAAATATGTCAAGATTATATTTATCATCATTTCAAGAGCTTCTTCATACAATATTGGTTTCTTAGATAGGTATTTTAGATATTTAACAAAAATAAATTTAAGTAACTATTGGTGACTCATGATTGATGATTGATATAAGTATGTCAACATTGTATTCACCATACTTTCAAGAGCTCTTTCACATAATACTGGTTTCTTAGAGAGGTACCATTGATTTTCAACAAAAATAAATTTAAGTAACAATTGGTAATTGAAGACTGATGATTGATAGAAATATGTCAAGATTATATTCATCATAATTTCAAGTTCTGCTTCATACAATATGGGTTTCTTAGGCAGGTACCTTTGATATTTAACAAAAATAAATTTGATTAACAATTGGTGACTGATGACTGATGATTGGTACAAATTTATCAACTTCATAATGATCATCACTTCAAGAGCTTCTTGATACAATATTCAACTATCAAACAAATAAATCTACAAACACATACATACTCTACATTAATAACCAATCACCTACGAACGTCGTGCACATATCCCTCCTAAAAGGCAGGAAATTCTTCCTTCGGAAACATTACAGCTTCCTTCTATCCTCAACTCGGATGCGCATGAAATCTTAATTTGGCTCCGCTTATCAATATCCACGATATATCGCTATACAGTTGCGCCCCCCGTGAAAGATGCTTTTCCGAGCTTCATTAACCAGCTCGAAGTTTCTCCCGGGCCGCGCAAACGTCGGTCGTTAATTAGCGCAATCGCGGTTCAGGATCAAACAGGAAAGGAGAACGCGAAAACCGATCGTTGATTCATCGTTCCCGTTCACCGATATTATGTAATTATTCTATCGATATTCCGAGACTTCGAGAGTACCTGAAGCTGTTGCCTACCTACGCGGTAAACCAACGGCCACGGATTAGGGACGTACACACGAAATGGAACATGGCAAACGTTAAACAAACCTCAAGTGGTTTAAACTCCGCCCAAACGATAATATAAACGGGGGATGTTTTGCGAAAATAAATTGGCAAATTTGACGACGCGATAACTTTGATCACTTTGAGTATGTTTGTTATTTGTTGAGATGTGTGGAGAATTGCAGAAATTATAGGGGATGAGGGCTGCGAATATTTTTAGTACTTTTGCACATTTTTAGGGATGTCAAGATAATTTTTATTTTGTTTAGATGTCATGTGTAGCAACTTTGCTTTGATAAATTATAGAGCATAAAGGGTAATAATTTTATTTCAGTGTTTTTAAACGTCTTCAGAGATCTCTTGATCATCTCTATCTTGTCTAGATAGCATGTACAACAATGTTGCTTGTACAAATTATGAAATATAGAGGATAATAATATTTGTTCTAATTCTAAACGTTTTCAAAGATGTTAAAATCATCTCCATCTTGTTTCAATGTCATGTGCAACAATTCTACTTGCACAAATTGTGGAATATGAAGGGTAGTAATATTTGTTGTATTTCTAAACGTTGTCAAACATGTTAAAATCATCTCCATCTTGTTCCAATGTCATGTGCACAATATTTGATTCACAATAATTGATTGTGCGTAATTAAATAAAAAAAAATATGTTATTTTCTCTATTTTTTAATTTTTTAATGATCACTGAAGGGGTTAGACGTCATGCTTTTTCGTTCCTGCTGAAATAACGTCAAATAAATATTCAAATGATTTCCACGACCCGTGCAAGGTCACTCCTTAATAAAGGAGTGCAACATCGACTCTTACGTCACAAGAGGTAGTCGAAGTAGCATCCGTTCGCTTCGATGCAACCATTCTGTTACCATTTCCGGATTGATTCTATCGCATGCAGTGTTGCGTCGATGCAAACGAACACCCGTTATTACGACGTAAGAACCTTTGTTTTCACGCCTTCGTTTCGTGACGAATGACCTTGTACCGTAAACGTTCGAAATCGTCTCGAGGAACACCAAACGATCAAATTCTTCGTAATTCTTCGTAGTTGCAACGAGAGTTGGATTACCACAAGGAAAGTCCCATCTATACGTCATAACGAGATAAAAAATGTACAGACCTCGCGCACACGCTAGAATTGGAAAGATTGAAAATCAAGCGATAGCTGTTAATATTTTGTAAGGTTATTTTTTGCATTAATATCAATACTACAAGTTTACTACAATTTTTTGTCATTTATTCTCCTTATTGACTTCGTTCTCCTTTATTGATTTGTGACGCACTAAGAGTCAACTGTAACGGGACATTTTTTTGGTACTACAGTAAAGTCTCCTTAACACGTTCACTGCCAGACTAATACTTTTGAAAATTTCTACTATGATTAAATTTCGTTTACAGACTATTGGAAACTGCGTAATGAAACATTTATTGTAGTATTTAGTTTTGTAACTTCATCAAAGTTAAAGGATTTCATTTAAATTCATTTTCTGTGACACTTAACTTTCAGAATTAATTTTCGTACATTTTCAGTGAAAAGCACTGTCACCCATATATGGGTGACGTGGCGATCAACGTGTTAAGGGAGTGGACTCCCGTGTCTTGTATGGATTCGTACACACTCACACAGCTCCATATCACTGTATACGTACACGGAACTGCAAGGGCTTGCGTATTGTCCTATTTTTGTCTCGACAATGTAAATTTAAGACCTCTTAATAGTCGTTTCCGCTAGATAAATGTTCAAACTTGTGCACAAGTTTCTATAGGTAGTATACTTTTGCTTTTTTGTGTCATAATTAACAATATTCAACAGCGTATGTTAGCTCAGACAACGCGACAGCACTGTCGCACCACCATATTGCTTCTTTTAATTGCGAAATACTGCTGAATATTATTAATTACGACACAAAAAAGCAAAAGTATACTACCTATAGAAGCTTGTGCACAAGTTTGAATATTTATCTAGCGGAAACGACTGTTGAGAGGTCTTAAATTTACATTGTCGAGACAAAAATAGGACAATACGCAAGCCCTTGCAGTTCCGTGTACATATACAGTGGTGTGGAACTGTGTGAGTCCACTCCCTTAAATGTACAAATTTCCCTACAATAAATGCACAGAAAGCATCCCCATCACTGTGGGGTATACCCCTTGAGGGATTCAGGGGTTCGATCGCCAAGTAGTGTAACATAATCCGAGATCAGATATCTGGATAAGACAATGCTAATGCAACGATAAAACTCACAGACATACCCTGAAGTTTTTTATATTCGCTGTCCTTCTCTATGTTCATCGTATTCCCCCTCCACTGTTTAAGCTGTATAACGGGACATATTTATTCTGTTACTACTAGAGGTGTGCGGGATTTCCGAAAATATCCGGGATTCCCGAGAATATTCGAGATTCCCGAGAATACACGAGATCCCGCAAAAGTCCGGGATTTCCGACAATGTACGGGATATACACTCGCCCTCAAAAAAATAGGGACACTTCTTCAAAACGTCATAACTATGGGAGTTTTCAATCGATTTTCGTGAAACTTCGTCAGGAGTAGTTTTGAAGTGTCCTCTGGGGGTGTGCAAAGTTGCATTGGCGAGGTTTGATGAGAAGGGGTTAATTCACCCCCTTAAAGGGGGCGCGTCGAAAAACGTCACTTCTAAAGGTGCCAGGAGTAATGGAAAGGGTTAAAAAAATTAAAAAAACCTTTAGGGCGACTCTCTTTGATGCCCTCTACAAGATGCACCCCTTGAAATCCCTCTCGGACAAACCCACCCCCACAACCTCCCATCCCCTCTAAAATCCACAATTTTTGGACGACGGTCTCAATTTTGGACTCAATGCATTCTCTGGACCAATGCATCACACATACCGTGCACCCCATAGGCACCCCTTATTCCTCTTTCAAATCTACTTCGATTTGGCAACGAAAGCGTGATTGAAAAAATCTGAATTTTTGGGTATCTGTTAATAAAGCATTCGCGCATCCGATACCACGAACGGCGTTGGCGTGGCGTTGCTCATTCACCCTGCAGATGGGCCTGAATTAGGAAGCGAATTTAAAAAAAAACGATATTTTCGTATTTTATTGTCATTCACGCGGGAAAAAGACATCAAAACTGTGTCAGCCCGATGCCCTGGACTGCTGGACATGTATCCACGCAACGTGACAACGTTCCAACCCCTTACACTTGGGGGTGGACCACCTCTACATCTGCCCCCCCCCCCCCTTCAGCGTCGGGGGCAGTTTTCGAAACGGGACCTTTTCGGCATTCATCCTTAACATATCGAGAACAAACATGGTGAATTTAATCGCCCTCTGATGTGTGGAAGTGCTCCCTTACGAAGGGGGTTGAAAATTTGAAAGCTGTTCCACTCACCCAAGAGGTGCCTATGGGGTGCACGGTATGTGTGATGGCATTGTCTGTATCAGGGGAGTCCAGAGAATGCATTGAGTCCAAAATTGAGACCGTCGTCCAAAAATTGTGAATTTTAGAGGGGATGGGAGGTTGTGGGGGTGGGTTTGTCCGAGAGGGATTTCAAGGGGTGCATCTTATAGAGAGCATCAAAGAGAGTCGCCCTAAAGGTTTTTTTAATTTTTTTAACCCTTTCCATTACTCCTGGCACCTTTAGAAGTGACGTTTTTCGACGCGCCCCCTTTAAGGGGGTGAATTAACCCCTTCTCATCAAACCTCGCCAATGCAACTTTGCACACACCCAGAGGACACTTCAAAACTACTCCTGACGAAGTTTCACGAAAATCGGTTGAAAACTCCTATCGTTATGACGTTTTGAAGAAGTGTCCCTATTTTTTTTAGGGCGAGTGTAGAATAATATCTGGGATTGCCAAAAATGTTGTTATTGTTGAAAATTTGAGCAATCCGAATGTACGGGATTTCGAAATTCCGGGAATTCAGAACATTTACGGGATCTCGAAATTCTCGGGAATCCCGAATGGTTTCGGGATCCTGGAAATTCACGGGAATCCCGGATGTATTCGAGATTCTGAAATTCTCGGGATTCCATCCCGATCTCGGGAGGAATTCCCGTCCCGACCGGGATCCCGCACTCCCCTAGTTACTACCCAACTATTTCATCGCCCCACAGCATTTTTCACCATATAATGGGACATGAATTTTGGCTGTTCGAAAATAAAATGATTTTTAATCTTAAAATTCTGTCTTTCATAAAACGAAGAACGAAATCCACTCGATTTCAAAACGAAGTGGATACGTTGTACCGAAACAATAACACACCGTGAACACAGCAAGGAAAGTAAACAAGATTTCCAAACGATCGTTTACCTAGCGACGCCGCCAAGAGCATTTTTCAACCGGGGGAATACCTGGTCGATATTACGCCATATTTGGTTTTCTCTATCTGGAGAGGTTGTTTCCTTTTAACCCGGATGCGACGGTCGGCATTAATCGTTACAAATGGATTGTGACGGAGGCAAGAACGGTCCTCGTATTGGATTCGTGGTAAATGACGTCTCATGTTTGATTGAGAAATGGCGTGTCGAATTTTTTCTGCGGTTGAGTGTGAGAATGACGTTCCTCCATCTGCCACGATCGGTCATTTGCATGGAACTGTCAGATGCGAATCCTCGGCTCGAGTTATTTGTCACTTTTCATCCTATTGGCTTTTTAAACGCAATTGCATGCTTATGGGATTCTATATTTAACGATAGAGGTACTATTTGATGTCACAGGTTTTGTTTAAATACCCATGCTGAAATTCGATTATTTTATTATGTGGTCATATTACTATGTCTTCTCAATCATTTTATTACATTATCCTATTAATACTCTTCTTATAAAACAGACAATGTTCATGTGTAAAACTCTAACTCTCCAATTTTCTGGGATTATTTGTAAAAATAACATTCCTCCCTTTTCCACGATTAAAAATTTAGTTGTTCAATTAAAAAAAACAAATATACAAATTAAGTAACCTCCTCCTATGTCCGTAAAAAAAAGAATAAAAAAATAGTATTCACATTCCCGAAAAATCGTCAACTGTGTCCGATACGAAACTAAATTAAACTTTAATAAAAAAAAAAGTAACACAAGTGTGAATATCAATAAAAAATCCGTGGAATTATTTCGCAACGAACGTTTACCGTACGGTTAGGCATTGTGCAACAATGATCGTAATTGTACAATTTATTGCTTAGCACTTTCACGATCGCTGACGTGTCCTACGTTCGCAGGAGTCAGTATTCGACTTGTCGTGGTGTTACGTAGCCTAGGAACCTATGACAAAGCACTTGGTGTTTTTTTTGCTCTTCACCTTACGAGAAAAAGTCCAAGGCTCTTCAACCTGTGAATGATTTCGGTTACGCAACGATTCGTTCTTTTCACGCGCAGGTCTATTCCTCGCTAGATCCACGCGACACTTACCGACGAGTTAAATTCCCAGGATCCGTGTGAATCATTATAACACCAGAGAGAAGAACAAGAGTTTGCAAAATGTCGCAGATGATATCGCCGGAGGAAATGTGTCATTACAAAACTACGAGGATGTTACACTGAAATTTGATGCAACAGGGTTATTATAATTAATAGGAAGAAATTATGATGGGTGTAATTAGTTTAGGGATTTATGCTTGTCTTGGTGTAGAAGCTAGTTTCATTTACGTAGGAAACATTCTTTCCCTGAATGTATCATGTATAAACAAGTTTCTTACGTGTTTAATAATTCGCCTCACAGTTTGATTAAGTTACTTGCAAGGTATGAAATGTCCACAAAAATTCAATCTTCAACAGAGTACCTTCCTATCTAAGTTAACTAGGTGGACTATCTCCTTACTCAATCCTAATTCGTTGTACCCTATCCTGAAGAGGATAAAAAATGAAGGAGCCGAAAATTGATCATCATAAGCATCGACAGAAAACAGCCCTGTAATTTATTATAAATTTGAAATCGAAACACGCGCATATTTGCCAGGAAAAATAGCTTTCCTTAAAAAAAAAAATTCGGTTTATATCAGTTCCTCGTAATCATTTCCGTGCGCGTCTCATGAAACGACCGAGCCAAGGACGCGCGTCAGGGAACGTCGAATTTCCTTAATGATACCTGTTGCACGAGGATCAAAGAAATGCAAATTTGTGGGGCAATAATGGTAGGAGAAAGTTACGTGCACGCTCAGTTTAGCTAAAACTCGCCCGCGCAGAGTAGATCACTATCTCCTCTATACGGGGATAATTAAGCTACTTTTTCCGTTAGTTGCGCGTGCAGGTGTGCGTAGGAAGTCTATTCGCCAGATGGAGGAACGCTAAGTGTTATTGAACGATCGCGTTCCGCTTGTATTCAATACGCGATTTATCGAGTCACGCTTGTTTCTTGCGCGCGTTTCGATCATATTTGGTATTTCGGTTAATGGAGACACGGAAACGAACTGTGCGCAATAACGGAAATGATTGAAACATTGCGAAGAAGTGTGGCAACAGCAGATGGTTGGTCCTCGGTGGTAGAAGGGAATTGAAGGTTCGTATTAGAGGGGCTTAGAAATTGGAAAAGGGTCCGCTCATTTTTGCAGGAATCTCTATGTGTTAATGATTTATCTAGCAAGATTTATTTCTATTTCTATCGTGATCAATTAAATGACTGGTTTTAAGCCCTTAAGGTATGATTGGAGCTCCAACAGACTGGGAACAAAATGTGATGTTTATATTTGGGCCAAAGAGTACACCACGAGTCAGGCTCGTGATAATCAATTTTGGG
The DNA here is from genome assembly GCF_026225885.1 of Hylaeus anthracinus. Classification (NCBI taxonomy): domain Eukaryota; kingdom Metazoa; phylum Arthropoda; class Insecta; order Hymenoptera; family Colletidae; genus Hylaeus; species Hylaeus anthracinus. Next base: position 1,789,863 of record NW_026534838.1, read on the forward strand.
CCGGAAGAATGCTTCAAGAGGCAGGCTCGTGATAATCAACTTTGGGCCCAAACAATACACCACGAGCCAGGCTCGCGATAATCAATTTTGGGCCCGAAGAATACTCCACAACCCAGCCTTCCGATAATCACAGTTTTAACCCGAATTACCCGACCACGAGTTTCACACGTGGTTATACCTCAATTTTTGTTCAAGTCTCCTAATTAATTTCAGTAAATCGACTTCACTAATTAAAACATTAGTTTCCGTTAATAGAAATTAGATAAGAATTGAAAAAAAGCTTGTGTAGGAGTCTAAACGAAACATGAGGCACGGAGAATCGAACCGACGATCTTCAGAACCACAGTCCATCGCTTTACCTACACAACCAATCCCGTACCTTACATTTCATATTTTCATTTGTCTTCTTATACTTATACTTATGGGCGCCGATACTATACTTGTTTAAATAAAATAATAAGTATCCTAAGCAGTAACGGTGAACATATTTAATTTATCAAACCATAGAATTCAATTGAAGCTTCAGGGTCTGACAAACCTCAGCGAAAGAAAGTTGTATCGTAAACCACCTAAAAATAAATTCTTCCGACGATGACTCTGTAATTTGTGAATTCATAACTATTTTTATACACCGACTTAGAGATCGTTATGAAACTGTGTGCATAGCGATTGCTCAATGACGGTCGTTTATTTGAATACATGTTGCTTCGCTTTTCCTCGATGAATTTCGTACGCGTTCGCAGCCTGGCAGGCTGATATCGCATTAATCATTGCGCAGGATGTGGAGAAAGAACTACACATTACCTACCGAATTAAATCGTTTCGTATCGTCCGAACATCATTTATCAGACGTATATTTATTCAGGTTTTATCGTTTCCTTCAATGAGTTTTATGGTCCTATAAAGTTCACGCTTTGTAATTTATTCGCACTCTGTATATAGTAATGATTAGACTGCGGATTTTTATTCATTTATATGGAAGTTTGAATGCGCAAAAAATTACAAAATCCAAGCAGTAACGGTGAACATATTTGCAAGAATATAAAAATAATGAAAGTAAAGTTCACGTTATAATATTTCCAGGGTAAAATAAATTCCTATTTGGATTCAATTTTTGTAAGTACCATTGCTAAGATTTTATTTCGCATAATGAACCTCAGTCTATGTATTAGGATATGAAGGTCAAATATATACTTTCTTAAAGTAATAGAGTATATAGTGAGAAAATTGTATGCTTGCTGTAATTTTATTCTTTTTCTTAATTCTCAATATTTTTTGACTTATTTGAACTGTTGATTTTTATGCAAAAAATATTTAAAGTTAAGTTCACATTATAATATTTGCAAGGTATAATAAATTCCTATTTAGGGTCAATTTTTGTAGGTATGTTTGCAAAGATTTTATTTTGCATAAAGATCCACAATTTAGTAATGATTATTCAAGCAATCAGTTTGTCCTTGTGCAGTAATTTCTAAACTTTTCCAAAGGTATCTCCTGTCTTTGTAAACAAATATATATATTTTTTTAAATGAATGAAACTCGTTACCAAGATATAAATTGAATAAAATTTATGTATAATGAATAAAAAGAATTTATTACAGAAGACTTATAAAGACTTTCTTTATTAAGAGTATTTAAATGGGAATTATATTGACGATTGAACATTGTTTTAGACAAATAAACAACACGTTCGAGGAAGATAAAGATCGATTTTGTAATGTAGGATACGTTGCCAACCCTAATGGAAGGGCTAATAGTTCAACCTCGGCATTGTTTAACCTTTAATCGTCGGAATATTCACACCGTTGACGGTAAATGGCAAGTCCAAGGCATTTTCCCTGATTTATCGCCGAGCGAGAACTGTTTTTTCTTTCGGTCGCGGTTGCTCGACCAGAAACGAAAGACAATCTATAAATTTCTTTGATCCCAACGAAGGGTAAAAATGAATGAAAAGCGTAATGCTTTTAACGTATATTTAGAGCGGAACGAATATTATAAGGTACAACAATAACGTTTTTTGCTTGACAATATTTTAAATGGTATTGCAATCTACATATAATATTCATTAACCCTTTGCCTAACCTAATCCTCTATCGAGTGAGGTTCGACAAAAATGCAGTGAAATCAGGAAATTTAGAGTGCAAAGACATTTTTCATGCATAAAAATGTCTATATTCAAAAACAGTAATAAACAGTGAGAATCGAGACAAGTTAAACAATGTCCCAAAAATATTTTTTATCTAATACAAATCTCTATTCGATTTCTAAGGTATAATTTACGAAAGAGTTAATTCACTGGCATTATCTCGACGTGGTTGTGATTAATGTTTCTGCATTCCTAACAGCTGTCACAAGAAGCTGAAACATTCATCATGTTTCCAAAAGTAAGGGAGGATGATGTATTTCCACGCAACTGAATATCGTTAAATAAATATCGTTAAACACTCTTACATGTTTCCTCAATATAAATACATAATTAATCTGCTAATTTAATTACCTGCAAATTTATTCGTAGCCTTTTGGATCGATTACACGACTCGAAACAATTTCATTGGAGGGATTTTGCAGTAATTTAAATTATTCGAAGAAAATTTCAAATGGAGTGAATTTTATTATTGATAATTCCGATTCAAGTGGACGATGATTTCAAACAAATATTCCGTGTTTCGGGAAAGCAATATCAACTTCTATGGTTTATTTGCACTGTGGGAATTTCGAAATTAATGTAAGAGAAAAAAATCAATGGAGAAATGGAATTTTTTCTGTTCAAAGAAGTATTTGTCACAGGATGAATTTTTGATTTATAGGAAACGTTCGACCTACCTAAAAATGAATTTCTGATCCTCGACAAAATAATACTCCAATAATAAAAAAAAAAATGAAATTTAAACCTCTACAGAATGAATAAACTAAATTAAAAATGACGTACAACATTAATTATAATTCTTGAACAGATATTAAATACTACTCCACTGAATAAAATCGCTTCGAATTTAAAAATGTGTTCGACTTATTACTTCTATTTCTTTAAATTCGCCCAAAAATTGAATTCGATCACAAGGATATATTATATTATAATCACTGGATAACTATTTTTAATTTTACTACGCTCCAAAAAGAAAAAAAAACCTACCAGAACTTTAGACTCCGTTGAACACTGAACTCCAGAATTTCCCATCGACGCACAAGTTCACTTCATACGCGATTAGGAGTGCCAATTCGTGGTAGCGATATATACACAACACGTGATACCAGGACGACTGAACGAGCGCGAGATTCGAGTCGAACTTTATAAATGGTGGGAGAAAGTGCAGGAGGTATTATCGTCGATCGGCGTGGTGCCCCACGCTGCCAAAAGCTCGGCCGTACCTTGATTTTTCTTATCCTTTCCACCTTGTACACACAATGCCGATGCCTAATGCACGGTTTTAGAAAGGATCGCGACTCTCTGTTTCTTCGGCTGCGACACGTTCGATTTCTTCCTTACCTTTGCGTTTCTTATTATTGCTCGAGCCACTCGGCCGTCGCACAGTGCGAAATAAGTGGACAAAATTAAATTATTAGTATACATCACGATGTGAGAGAGATTTTTATCGCAGAGAATGTCTGTTAGCGTGGAAATTGTTATAAATAATCATGTATCAATCATTTGTATCCATAATACAATATACGATAATAATATACCAATTTTTATTATTTTTGTCACTTATGTTTCTGTATTTAATTTGTGTTGGATCAGAGAACATAATATAATAAAAAACAATTCAATTTTCTTTTCGTTAATGTATCCCCCGTGTGCTATTTAAACTTCCTTTGCCAATCTTGATATCCTAGATATTAGAATTCCTCGTGTATCTTAAGTAATATTCTTGAATTTATTTTTTACTAACTCGCATAAGTGTTTGCAATATTATTAAATGTTACTAAATACGCATATGGAACAGAATTTAGCAATAAAAGATTGCACATAATTCATGACGTATAATAATTATTCGTTAAAAGCGATTAGTGTCTATATATTTATGGGTGAATTGTATTAAATATATTACTCGATTTGTAAAAAATTATTTAAAATGATGTGGGGGAGAATGAAACATTGAACGTTATAAATTGGTCACATGAAAGTTCTGACTTAAATTTTAAACATGTTATAAATATTAAACATGTTTGGGATTATTTGGACAGAGCTTGGAAAAAAGGAGAGCCAGAATTGACAAAATATTCTGAGTGAAGTAATTCAAAAATGTTCTTCAAGAAGAGTCAACGTTATTGCAAAGACGAAAAGAGTATTAAACGTTAAATTCTTCTTTGATTTTATACTATTTTTATTTCATTTTGGAGAGTACACTGTGTAAAAAACTATTAAATTCTTTTTTGAATTTATACTATTTTTATCTAATCTCTGACAGTACACTATACAATAATATTGATAGAAGAAAACATATTCGAAAAAATGTAAAATATGTAATGTACCATAAATGGCCCACGACTTTGGACAGGGCTGTACGTTTAAAAAACTTATAGTGCTAAAATAGTGTTGAAACGAACTGAATATTGCTGAAGGGGATGCATGAGGGATGGAACGCAGGTATGAATAAAAGAATATCAAAGAAATCCATTATGCAATCACTTCAAACCACTATAGTAGCTTCTTAAAAAAAATAGATCAGCCTAATCAATTTAACACGTTTTAAATTGTGAAAAATGTTACGTAAGATCTGGGACCAAGTAATTTGTCCGAGTTGCCAGAAACGAAGAGTTTATTTCATAAAAAAATTATTTCAACCTTCAAGGTATATTTTGGCGAAACACCCTTTCACAACAGCTAATAAGAGGGAATTGTTTATTTAAGTGAGAACCTATGACCATACATCCGGTACACAGAACTTTCACTGTGTATCGAAAATAAAAGTGACGAATCTGTTATTCGAGTAGTTACTGTGTAGCAAAAATAGGGAAAGTTCAGGGGCCTCCGGAGGATATTAAGTGCCCCCTCTGCTAGGGACCACGAACACGTGCCTCGATGGAAAAAATTTTGTGGGTGCATATTTCAAGTAACAAATGAAAAGTAAATAAATTTTGCATCGTAAGTTAGAATTAGAAGTGGACAAAATTTTGTTTAAAATCATATATGACAAATAACATTATCATATGGTTCAATTTGTTTACTTTGATCATAGTGATACATTTCATTTTGAAATTCAAATTGCAATTTTTGTTCAACTAATACGAAATAAAGAGTATTCACTTTTTATTTATTACTATATATTATGTGATGAATATACTACATGAAAATATTATTATGTATAAGAATTGTACACATTTCTGGGAACATGAGTTTTGAGTAATCACATACGAAATAAATCTTGGCAAATTGATGTGTGATATAGTGATATACAGAGTTGAGTAACATACGCATTTTAAATAGTAAATAGTAAATAAATATTTGATTTCGGATTATGGATGTATTTTTAAGAATAAAATATTTTATTTGTTATACAAAATTTGTAAGATAATATTTCAAATAATATTTTATTGGAAAAACACTGAAAATATTTGTGCCATAGTTCGGAATATTTTGTTTATATAATTTATTATCAGCAAATAAAATATTTTTATTTTACTAAATTATAGTGTAAAATATATTCATTTTGGTAATCTTAAACGAAGTACTTTTCCTCTGCATTATAAACATACATTCAATGTAGTTGTTCAATGAATACTTTTATAAAGAATCTTCAATAAGAATCTTCATAAAATGAGTGATGGAAAGAAATATTTTTCAATCCCAAGAAATCATAATATTTGCAATAAATATATTCTCTATTTGTATATCATACATATACAGTTTATTTTCAAGTTAAGAACTATGGAAAGTATTCTATTTTATGATTTATGTTATTAAAATAAACATATTTTATCTTATATGTTAGATTATCAAAATAAAATATTTATTTTCATGCTTTAACTATAGATTACCAAAATAAACTATTTTATTTTACGTTTTACATTATCAAGCTTGACATGAATACCACTTGTAACTCTGAATTAAGAACAGCCTACTAATCACTTTGTAATTCTAAAAATACAATAAAAGTGCAAAATTTCATTTTTTTCTTGCAAAAAAATCGTATATTTCGCTCAGTTACAACAAAGCAATTAATACTATCAGTTTACGCAAACCTGAAACTAATTTCCGAAGATTAAACCGAAAGCGAATAACTTCATAAACACCCAGGATAAATCCTTCCCCCAACATTCTACTTTTTTCCACGTTTTCCACGACTCCGTTCTTACGTAACGTCAGGATGATTACCGACGTGGGAGAAAATTACCAATTAAATATCGTTCGATCGAGTGTTTCCTGGGTAGCACGCGTGAGAACGCGTTACGTAAGGATGCGTAACGTTCGTAACACGCCCCTTAGACGACTAGACACTGGCAAACCTCGTTCGCCCTCGTTTTCACGATACTCGCAAGGCTCGTTTCGACCGATTGCATCGCGCCGATACGAGTGAGCGAAACGTACAACGTGCGCACGATTTGCACGTTCCGGGCGTGTGCATTCTAAATTAACCGCGTGTCCTTTCAATGAACAACTTCTCAGGGCCCCGGAAAGGTCGAGAGAGGGTCCTTTACATTCTAGGGACACCCAAATGTATTTCCAAAGAAAATTCTTTTTCGGGATAGATGAGAAATATATTTAGAGAAAAAGGAAATACAATTTTATTAGGTTGCCCCAAAAATCCTTTGAATGAACCCCTCCTCGGTCCCCTTGAAAGGTCAAGGGGGGATCGTTTACCTTTTAGGGATCCCCAAATGTATTTGGAAAGGAAAAGTTTTTTTGGAATAGATGAGAAATATTTTTAGAACAAAAAAGAATATAATTTTATTAGGTTGCCTCAAAAATCTTTCGAATGAACCCCTTCCCAGGGCCCCGGAGAGGTCGAGAGTGGGTTGATTACTTTCCAGGAACCCCCAAATGTATTTGAAAAGAAACTCTTTTTGGGGTAGATCAGAAATATTTTTAGAGCAAAAAGGAATAGAATTTTATTAGGTTGCCTCAAAAATCCTTTCAATGAATGCCTTCCCAGGGCCCCTGAGAGGTCGAGAGGGGGTTGATTACTTTCCAGGAACCCTGGAGACCTTCTAGAGACCCCCAAATGTATTTGGAAAGGAACTCTTTTTTAGGATAGATGAGTAATATTTTCAGAACATAAAGGAATATTACACATGCCTAAAGAGTTCAATATTTACATAAATAAAGTCGTAGTAATGTTACAAAACAAAGAAAACTAATGTTGTAGTTTCTTTTTGTTTTCAGTATTGATTCTTAAAGAGGGCAGAAGCTATCACTAATAAATTTTATGAAAAAATTATCTCTATGGTAAAGCAAATTATCCACCAATTATTGTATATCGAATCCAGATGCGTTGCTTAGTGAAAGAATATCCTTTCCCAACATTTGATATTTGTCTATAATAATTTCATAACTCTAGAGATGGATATGAATGAAAGGATCTTTCTTTCATGATCCTTAAATGTGATCAATGGCAACGTGTTGACAGATAGAGATCCTTGATCGTTTTCTTCTCAGAAGATGAGCCCTCCTCTACATGACTCTACCAAGTCAATGCAAGATGAGATAAGCTCGTGACGACGTAATTCTCTTCCAATTCGCTCCAGAAACAGGTGGAGCCTCCTTGTTTACACGTCTACTTGGGTGTGAAGGACTCCCTCGCCAAGCATCAGTTATCAATCACTCTTCAACTTCCAAAGACTTCACATCGAACTTCGTCGCTAGCCTCGAGATTAATCGCTTCTCACTTCGACGATCTTTGATTGATCTTTGCGGTCTCCACTCGAGAGGAAGACTTCGTCGAGCATTTCAAGCATTTCGACTTCTGGACTGACGACGTAGTCGTCTTATTTATTATTTATTGTTTTTCAGTTGTAAAAATAAATGAGCAGTCATTTGTTTGTACTTAAAACTAATAATATTTGTTCAATATGATGCTTATATCTAAATTACACGTTCATACTGCAATGGGTTAACAAGCAACTAAACTCGTGCATGGATCATGCGGAACATAAACTAGGTGGCAGCACCTTCTTAACCTAACCTTAAAACACAAATGTTCATACTTGTATACATATACCTTCTTAACCTAACCTTAATATAAAAATGTTCATACTGCAATGGTTCGCAAGCAACTAAACTCGTGCATGGATCATGCGGAACATAAACTAGGTGGCAGCACCTTTTCAACCTAACCTTAAAATACAAATTTTCCCTGTATTCAACAATTGCAACGTATTTTATATACATTTTCTTCTACTATACAATATTTTTTAAATACAAATTCTGCTATTATGTCTTCTCTTGAAACACACAATGTACACGACAAATTAAAATCAGGATTCGTCGGGTAATTTCGTAAATTACTTTGAGTCAAAATTAACTACAGTTGTTTGTGCATTTATGGTCAACAAAAATCTGGAGGAAATCTGGGGAAATATTCACAAGTGCAAAATTATATAAAATATGAACGATAATGTGCATGGTATAAGATAATTGTATTAGAAAATAAGACACGCTTTTTGCATAAACAATTGCAGTTTGATCATAATCGACACGACATCGTTGTGCAAATAACTAAAACATGAAACTGATTCGTTTAATTTCTTAAGAATCTTGCTAAATGCCACGCTTAGATGAAGGTGTTGCAATTTATCTGATGAATGTGATTAGCAGATCGAAACGGATATTGTGTTGCTATTGACAGAGATTTGTTAGATGCAAGGGTGAAATTACCGGCGATAGTACCGCCCCTGCAATAATTTTATATTATCTTACTATTTTACATGTAAAGAGACATCGTTTGTTTGTATGTACACAAAAATTTCAAAAACTACTTAACCGGTTGATAGGAAATTTTAACAGTAACTTCCTCGCTTTCTCTGGAGTAACATAGTGTTGATAGGACTGATCACCCAGTTCTAGTTTTCTTTTGTTTTATTAGGTTGGTAGGTTGCCACAGTTTTATGAAACCAGAAGAGTTTTATGTTCAATGTACACACATGTACTATTTTTCTTTATTACTCTATTAAATATACTTATGTAAATATGAATGGTTTATTCATCCTGAAACTCTCCATCACATAGGCTATGTTATTTCAGTAAAAATGATATATCCGCGTAAAAAAACGTAAGAAAATGTTGAGCGCTGAGCGCTCTAAGCTTATACACGCTACACCAACCTACCCAACCGCTAGGTGGCTACACGCGTTCGTGGCTACCCACAAGAGAACTCGCAAAGTTTGCATGATATATACACGTTCGGTCCAGTGAATCATTTCAAAGAGAAACAACAGAAAATGTTGTATATCTCGAATTTCTATAATATCACATGTGAATACGCGACGGGGGATGCTAGGGCATTTATAAAATAGTTACCATTCTCAAATAAATATAATTGTTCAATCTATATAGTTTATGATTTAGCACAGCATTATTCAATACTCTGACGAAGTGAGTCTCACAACAATAAATAAACTTTCAAATGGATGACATTCCTTGTTTTATTCATCTATCAACAGTATACCCGAGAATGAACCATCACTAACCAAAAGAATAGAAATTGATCTCCATCTCCCCAAGTTCCATCCATATTAAAAAATCCTCGATCGTATAACGTTTCACGCAAGCAAAACTCATAACGTTATGCACATATGAATTATACTTTTTGCAGAGAAAACTCGTAAAAAGATCTCGAAGCCGTACGTTGAACCGTGGCAACGATAAGAGGCGCATACTAAGTCGCTTTTACCACTGTTTGCCAATTTACGATGCAGGAAGAGGATCTTAGAGGAACCACGGCTGAAGAGATCGCTCTTATCTGTGGAAGAAAGTCGCCTAACTTGTCTCGGATCATATCTCCTGGTCGACATTTTATGAAAGCGCGAGAAAAACGAAATTGACCCTTGCAATCCGGATAATTTCTGCTACGTGCGAGCTCGCAATTACGTTTGTTTTGCGATCGAGCCGAGCGTCCCTGACATTGATAACAGTGCTCGGTAACTTGCGCTACCAGTTCAAAAATACTTTAACGTTTTTTTGTTTAGTTAGAACATTTCTTGCGCGATGGCACAGATTTCACAAACCCTCTGATGACCAGCTTCCTGGTGATCATTGAATTTCACTTATGTTAATATCAACAGGATCCTGAGCGTTGTTAAATGCATTCAAATTTGAATTTGTGAATAATAACTAGTTTCTTGTATTAGGTTGGTACGTATGAAACGTTGTTTATACAAATGAAACTGTAAGTATATAAAATATTGTTATAATTAGTGTTCGTATTTATTTTGAATGCACTTCTTCTGTTTTATTTATGTTGGAACCTCTTGTCTTCACTTGTGAGAAACGCGCAAACGCGCGGTGTCCCTCTAGTGACGAGAAGAGAAACTGCCATCATACATTGCAATAAGATTCTATGAATAATATATTTCTATGAATAAATCAATTTTACAATAAAAAATCACCAGCTTTGAATTTTTCAAAACACGCCAAATTATTGTAACATTCATATAACCTTCTTCAAAAGCTAACTTTTTGTATCTAGCAATTTTCAAATAATAGTATAATAACAAGAATATCGAAGTAGAAGGAGATATTCATAGACAGTAATTAATTACGGTATTTCGTGCACAATCCACTAGTCTGTATCGTGTTTGTCATTAGAAAGGGATTAGAGCGTATCGTTCATTTTCTCGCTTCAAATTGCCTCCACGCACGAAAGTCAGTTACCATTTTAGCAATCGGCTCGTACCACGATCGTCGTACTCCTGCACCCTCAGAATTTCGTAAAAAAAGAACAATTGAGTAAAGGTATAAAAATTCCAATTTTGCTCCGGTTCCTAACTCCGGTATTTATCCATAGATTTTCTTCAACAAAACTTGTTTTCTTGGTAAAAGTGCGATCTATACGTAAACAATAAGAAACTGGACATAATTTGACAATTTCTATTTTTCCATCCAATATTCGTGTTCTATTTTAGCCGAGAAAATCAAAGTTTCTCATATATATTGACTCGTAACACTTAAACGATTGAACCGATTGGAAAACAGTATAAGAAGAAATTGTTGGAAATTTGATTATCTTTAATATGGGACCTTGCGCGACCCAATCGGACGTTTCTAACTCGAGGTATGGCCTAAAATGTGAACGTATGTCAGAAAAAAATAAAATAAAAAATTCAAAAATTCATATAAAAAAAACCTATCCATAAAACAATTTTTTCTTGCAATTTTCGAGATTAGTAGGCCAAAATACATAAAAAAAATTGTGGTATTGACTGTACATTTTTTTTTAATTTGTAAACTACTGTACACTGTGGTTAGTTAGTTATTTATTTTCTTTAGATATATACAATGTTTACTGTACACTGTAGTGTAATTAATAGTCCCACAATTCCCTGGCAAATATCAACATTAAGTATCCACGCTATTAATAGCAGGTGTGCCTTAAAGTTATTAAGATAAGGACATGACGCTTAAAACGTTCTAATCGAGACGTAAACCTTTAGCAACAAATAAAGATTGTAACATGTTAGCGCGCGTGTACTGTCTAGAGCAATCCAGACAACTTTCTGTATCTACTCCGCTTCTAAAAAAGTTCCACGTCAACCTAACCTTTAAACACGTAATAATCGTGTCTTGGCTGTTGCTTTATTAAGGATTTCTTCGCGACCAGCTCGTGGTTCATTAAAGGTGCCTTCGGTTGAATGTTGATACTCAATGTTGACACTGTCGCATCCTCGTATACATAACAAAAGATCTGACGTAACGTCGCATCGGTATCGTACGCTATCTTTTCCAAAACAAAAAAGTTGCGGTCTACGTTCTCATAGGTCTCTGCACAAATTGAATGGAATGCAGTTTAAGTACTGTTCCCACGTTCGAATCGTCAAAAAATTGACGACTGAGGGAAACAGACAGCTGGCTGACAGTGAGAGAAAGCTAAGAAGGGAACGTAATGAAGCGGTTGCACGCGATCATTAAACAATGTTATCTGTAACAAATATGCCAACGAAGATGAGATTCGGTGATATTACGCGGTAAGTAATGTAATATCTTGTTGCAATAATGTATATTGTATCGAGATAAGGGAATTGTCGCGGTTCAGATTTTAGGTTGAATTTAAAGACACTTGACCTACTTCGTCAGGGTCGTGCGTATATGGTACGTCCCTAATCTACATAAGTTATGTGCCCATTGTCTGTGCGTGAGTCGACATATCTTGAACTTGGATCAAACGTGATGTGACCCAGAGATGGGCAAAACCATTGGCTTCGAATAAATCTGAAGTTTGCCGACGTGTTTGTCTCGTTTCATTCTTTAGAAAATTTTCAAAAGAGGGAAGGAGATAGACAGATCGGCAAACTTCAGATTTATTCGAAGCTTAGAGTTTTGCCCATCACTGCCAGACTGTAACATGGTGGTCTTCTCTAGGGTTTCCCTAGTCCAAGGATAGGGAATTTTTCGAACCTTGGAACTCACTAAGATTCGAATGAGATGGGAAAAACCCTAGGCTTCGAATAAATCTGAAGTTTGCCAATGTGTTTGTCTCGTTTCTTTCTCTGGAAAATATTCAAAAAAGAAAACGAGACAAACATATCGGTAAACTTCACATTTATTCTATTTAATTTTGATAGTAATTTATAGAAATTTACCCCCAATATTTACATTTATAATAAAATGATCAATTCTAGAAAATTTAATTAACTTTAATCCAACAATAATACTTATAATAATATTAATTATAACATGAAATTATTTAAATTTAAATAACTTAAACTACTATTTAAATAACTCAAGATTAAATTTTAAAATAAATATAAATAATAATTATTTATTTATCAATACCTTTTTAATAATTACAGTAATATAGTAAATAAAGTTAGGAGCTTAAAGTCCAATAAATGCAATTAGTAAATCTTCTAAACTATCAGTTAGAAGTTTAATAAATGTCTTTAGTAAATCTTCTGAAATGGGAAAGATTATTTAATGCCACTCGCAGGATCCTAAGTCTTTTAATGCAGGAAATGAAATAATCATTTATTAGAGCTGATCCATTGCCAAAAACGATCCTCGTTATTTAATACCGTCTGGTGAGCAAACAATTCATGAAATCTTTACTAAAACCTACAAAAAATGAACGATGACGGAAAAGGGGGGGAGGGATTGGGAGAAAGCTGAGAAAGAGTGCCAGCGATTTTGCGGACAATAACATTTACGCAACGCTGTGACTAATAACGAGCCGGTAGTTTGTCAACCGAGCGTTTTTAATTAAGATAAAAGTCTGAGCTGTGAAATTTCAAACTGGGCCAACTAATCACATAACAATAGAGAATAGATCTATAGTATTAGCATTACAAATGTATTTATATATTGCAGTACATATCGTAACAATTGAAATTAATTTATTCCCAGATAGCACAGGGACGTCTTATGTACGTCCATAAGACGTCCGGTACTGGACGTTCGGGACGTCCTATGAACGTCCAGATAACGTCCAAACGTCCCCTGAACTTCCTGTGAACGTCCTGTGAACGTCCCTGGGACGTCCGATGTGGACATTCCTAGAACGTTCTCTGTAAAATTGAGATTTAAAGAAAAATTAAAATTTAATTTTATATATTTTCTTTTATTTGTTGGTAGATTTTAGTTAACTGTATTTATTTCTTTTAACTGGATTCTATGAAAAACGACGGAACAATTCTTTCAATTTTTATTTACCTCCGGCGGGATTCGAACTCACGATTTTCGAACTACAACAACCGCAACCTGCTTCCTCACTTACCCATAAACGCCTTTGCTAATCCGACTCACATTTTAGGCTTATATAGTGACTCACATTAATATTCGGATACTTTTTAAAACACAATTCCTTCTTTTGAAATTGGTCTAAATGACTTGAACGTTTTTTTGAAAAGTTAGAAGAATTAATTTACTAGGTAATTCTGAATAGTTCCAAATATTACATACATATCACATCTCATATCTACAAAAAATATTGTATTCCTAATATTGAATTAACATTTTGTTTTACATGTGCAAACATATATTCTGTTGCAAATATTAGATAAATATGTGTTTTATCTACGGAAAAAAATACTCTGTGGCGAATATTAAATAATGACTGTATACCCAAATAGCACAGGAACAGGAACGTCTTATGTACGTCCACGGACCGTCCGGTGCTGGACATTCCCAGACCGTTTTCTGTACGTTCTCTGTACGTCCATGGGACGTCCGGTGCTATCTGGGATAATAATATTAATTAATTAATATTAATTTACAATTGTAAATAGTGTATTTTATATTTGGAAACAAATATTCTGTTCTACATATTGAATAAATATTATATTATAAATAATATTTAATATAAATAATAATAATAAATAATATTTATTTTGTTTAAAAAAAAGTATTTTTCCTTAAATCTAGAAAGTTCGGACGTAAACTTGACATAAAATGGACGTCCATGGGACGTCCGGTGCTATCTGAGTTAGTACCTCCTTTGCTTTGTAATTTATTACTATTCTTGTAAAAATACAAAAAGTTGGTTGCATATTGAAAACTCGATGATTTATTTTTACAGAAGCTAAAATTCCTCCCCCTAAAAGATATTGCAATATTGCTAATTGTTTCGAAGACTTTGACATACCAGGAATAAAGTAATTATCGATCATTATTAGGTGACATTACGTATTGTTTAAATATCGGCGTATGTTTAGTTTTTTATTAGTAAGAGAAAAATAAATTTGAACTATCTATTACTGTATATGGTGGATTCAGACCTCTCACTTTTAATTGATAGACCATTTTTTTTTTGTACGTTTGTGTGGAGGGTCAGCTCCAAAGAACGTGGTCTATGTCTTCCAACAGATAACCGCATTGACATCTGGAGTCCTGTACTATGTTTATTCTTTTCAGAGAGGCTTTGAGGTTATAATGATTGGATCGTGCTCTATTTATCCAGACTATGAAGTGCCTTGGGAGTTTTTTGTTGAAGAACCATGGGCGGGTATAGTTGCTAGGATAGTATTTCCGAAAGTAAGATCCTCCTTTGCTGTTGGCTTGTCTCGTCAGCTCATTATGAGTGTTTACGGCCACTTTCTGCTTTAGAAGTGGAAAGATGTCAGTGTAAGGAACATTAGATACCTCATATTCTGCTTCTTGTGCTGCCTCTTTTGCTTCCCCTATCTGCTTGTTCATTCCCTGGAATACCTTTGTGTGCCAGGATCCACATAATTGTTACATCTAGATCTGGTGCTTTCTTTTTGAGATTGTGTAGAATGTTTTTAACGTTGATGATGTGACTATTGGTTTGTGGGTTGTTTCCAAGATTATCCAGGGGTTGCACAAGACTGAGTGAGTCCGTGCAGACTACATATGAACATTGTTGGTGTTCATGAATGTATTCGAAGGCTAATTCTAGGGCCTTGCTTTCTGCTGTAAATATTGAAGCTTGTATGGGAAGAGAGATCCTTTTTGTATAGTTGTCTTCTGGAATGACGCAGGCAGCTCCTACTGCCGGAAGACTATCTGATTTAGAACCATCTGTATATATGATTTTGTGCCTTGGATATTTGCTTAGTATTGTGTCCGGGAAGATGAAAGTTAGGTGAGCGGTGTATCTCAGATTGGATAAGAATTCTGGTTCTATTTTTGGTTGTGCAAACTGTGCCATGTAATCTGATGTGTTGGAGAGAAGATTTGGTAGTCTGGTTATGAGGGAAGTAAACTCCTCAATTAGGTCAATGCTGCATACAAGTGGTCTGTCTTTATCCTTCAATGGATTGAAAGAGAATCTTTGTTCTCTGTAAACTTCGCAGAAGTCAGCTAATAATTTAACTATTGGGTTAGAGCCATTGGAGATTAATTTTAGTAGATATTTTGAGCCCAGATAGCTGAAGCGGTCCTTTAGACTGGTTAGGTGAGTTTATGCTAAAATGACGTTTGTTGGAGTGGACCTTCTATATCCCATTGCCAGTCGAAGAGCCTCAGTTTGGATACCTTCCAGTGCGTTCCTGGATTTGTTGTCTGGTGGGAAGTACCACATTCTGACATAATCAATTTTTGATCTGATTAGCGATTTGTAAATGGATATTAGAGATTGTGGGTCACAACCCCGCCACGTTCTCCTCAGGAACCTGATGATGTTTAAGAGTTTATAGCAGTGAATCTGAACTGCCTATACATGATCTTTAAATTTGAGTTTGTGGTCGATATTTAGACCTAGGAATTTAGCGACTGGCTTGGAGTCTATGGTATGGTAATCTATGGCAATGTCTGCTGGCATCGGTTTGTGAGGTGTTTTACCAAAGGACAATAGTTCTGTTTTTTCTGCCGTGAGGTGTAGGCCTAATTTTTCCAGGTTGAGTCTTATTATGTTTACTGCTTTTTGAAGGTTGCTTCTTGCTGCTTGGAATTGTTGATTTTTAGAGATAACTGCAATGTCGTCCGCATAGAGTGTAACGTCACCCCATCTGGTATGTTGTTTGCAATGTTGTTAATGTAGAGGCTAAAGAGAAGTGAGCTAAGCACACCACCTTGCGGAACTCCCTTGTGTATTAGGAGGTTTTGGTGTTGCGTCTCAAAATACTCACTTCCTTCAAAGGAGACGTGTCTGTTCGTCATCCACTCTGCAATGAAACTGTATGCATTGCCAGATATTTGTAGTTCATTTAACTTTTGAAGCAGCATGTCTCTTTGTACATTGTCAAATGCGCTGTCTATATCTAGGACGGATGGCATGGTGTATCTGTTTGTATGGTGTCCAATATCCACCAGGGTGGTTAGGATGCCAATATTGTCCATACAGGATCTGCCCTTTTTGAAACCTGCTTACGTAGGAGGTAGAAGGTTATTGGATTCACAGTATTGTAGTCTATTATTGATGAGCCTTTCCATGAGTTTGCAAGTACAAGATGATAAAGTAATTGGCCTTGATCCTTTGCCGTTTTGTTTGAGAATGAGAATTATGGAGGATTTCTTCCATTCCTGCGGTATTGAATGTTCTTTGTATAGACTGTTGTATATGTCCAGGAGTAACAGCTTGCACCTGTTCGATAGCTTCTATAACATATAATAATCTACTTTATCAGGACCAGGCGCTGAAAAGGATTTGCATTGATTTATGGCAAGTAAGAATCCTGTGAAATCAAATGGTTTGTCCAAGAAATGATTTATCGGTGGCTGATAGTTATCTGGAGGAGCGGAGGGGACCCATAGTGGGCAGATTTTACATACGGCCTGTTGTTCTTGTTGATCCAACTGTCCTTGTGGGTTAGGTGAGGTATTAACCCATCTCGATTTAAATTTTCGGATGGTATTCCAGAACTGAGTTATGTTTGTATCATGCTTTAAATTGCTTGCGAATGTTTTGAAGGCAGCTCTTTTTTTATGTTTTAACAGTTTGGTTGTTAAAGCTGTTTGTTTCTTACATGGATTCCAATCCTCTGCTTTTAAGGTGTGCAGTCATTTTTTAAGCGAGGCTTTTCTTTTTCTTATTTCTCGGCCACACTCCTCGTCCCACCATGGAGCTGGGTTGCTTTTTCGGGTAACCCCTACTTCCGAGTTAGCTTTTTTCTTTGGAGTGTGCTTGGTAACTGCTTTTCTCATAGATTCGCTGAATAATTCGTTTCTGTGAGTTGCTAGAAGGGCTTCATGATCCATGTTGAGGTATTCACTATAAGAGTTATCCATCTCAGTTTGGTAGAGTTGCCAGTCTGTTCTAATGGTGGATAGTCTATTGGTGATTCTGGAGTATGATGGTGGCCTCTATAGGACAGTGATCTGATCCAAAGGTATCGTCTAGTTGTCTAGTAGTAATCAGGTGAGCAATGCCTGAACTTGTGATAAAGAGGTCAATGTTGGATTTACTGTTGTACCTATTGTCTACCCTTGAGTGGGAGTCTAAGTTGTGGACTATCAGGTTATGATCTGCTAGGATTTCTTCTAGATTTTCCCCTACGGCGTTAGTTAGGCTGTTGTTCCACATATGGTACTGGGCATTGAAATCTCCTGCCAAGACCAGTTTGCCTTTATTGTTCAGCGCCTCTATGACATTGTTCCATTTGTTTTTGATCAGCTGCTCCTGAGGGGGTCTGTAACAGCCTGCAACTGTTACATTTTGTTCTAAATTGGTTGTTTCTACTACAATAAAATCGCTCTTTAGGTGTTCTATGCCTGGGGTGTTCACTGGGACATACTTAATGGTCTTGCGTATGATCAGTGCTACAATCCCACCAGTTCTTTGATTTGTGCGGTCTTTTCTTATAATGTTATGAGTGCTGGTTGAGAGATGTTTTCCCGGCTTGAGCCAGGTTTCAGTTACTATTATTATGCCATATCTATTGCAAATTTTTGTGAATTCTTCTTTCTTATTGTGGATGCTGCGGCAGTTCCACAGTAAAATACTAGTTTGACTCATGTTTACTGTTATTTTTTTTTAATTAATGATCTTTTATATTGTTTAAGAATTAGAGTTTTGGAATCTTTTGTATTGGAGCCTGTTGAAAGATGTATTTGTTCCTGATTGATATCGCTTCTTCCTGCCGGTGAGTTTACTAATTTGATGCTTTTGTAGTTTGGTATATTTCTTGGGTATTCTTGTGTTTTTTGTGGTGTGCCGTTTGAGATACTATTTGAGGTTGAGGGCTTGATATTATTCTGAGTGTTTTCTGCGTTTCTAGCTTTGGGAGCCATTAAAATTTGAGCAATTGTGTTCGATCTTTTTGGCTGATAGTCTGTGTTTACACGGGCGTGTCCGCCTATTTGTTTTAATTTGTATTCTGCCTCGTTGGATATAGGATTTAAGGTTGGAAAATTGGGCTTGTCCAATCTGATTTGTTGGGAGGAGTTGGATTGATTAGAGATTTTTGGATCAGCGTTCTTGTTGGCTTCCATTCTTGAGAAAAGGTTCTGTGTTCCTCTTTGCAGCGAAAGCAGAGCCTTTCGTCAAGAGTACATTTGTGGGATTTTTCTGGGTCTTTTTCTCCGCATATCTGGCATGAGTAGCTGCTTCTACAGCGACTAGCCGTGTGGCCGTATCACCAGCAATTGTGGCATGTTTTTACCCCTTCTATATATATTAGTACACGTACGTTGAGAATGCCAAATAGTTTTATATGGTTTGGTAGGGTGCTGCCTTCAAATGTCACAAGCAGAGTTTCGCTGGGAGACCAGCTAACGGTTTTAGTTGATTGATCGTAAGACTTCCTATTGAGTCTTACTGCGTTGATGATTTTTGCAGGAGAGTCAGAGTTATGGATGATTTCCTCCATCGTTACATCCAGAGGGATTTCCCATATGAGGCCTTTTTTTTTTAGTTTTGTACGATGGAATGAATGCATTAAGGATTGCTTTTCCATGGTTCATTTTTAAGGCGAAAGAGTTAGCTTGTTCTTTGTTTAGAAATTTCAGTTCTGCCGCTCCGTTTACCCTGGTTTTCATGTCTACCACTCCAGCGTTCATGGCATTCACTGCTCTGGCAATGTGGATTAAATTTTGGGACGAGAATTATTAATATACTCACCCTTTAATTTGACTTCAACATGGGCAGGGCCGATATGATTGTTTGGATAAAGGTTTATCTTGTTTTTACGATTCTTGTCCGAATCGGAGGTGGGAACTTTCTTTCTCTTAGTGACTTCCAATGATTCCTGAGTTCCTTTTCTTTTTAGTGCGGTGGAGTTCTGTTGTTTAATAGCTTTGCGTGAGATGTCCATTTTATTGTTAGTGTTGGGCGGAGATATTCCCTCCGCCATTACGGCGTTTTCCTCGGGCCCCGTGCCCATCGAGACAGAGTCCGAGGTTTTCTCGGAGCAATTTGTCCAATCCACGTTTTTAACAGTGTTCACTGATAGTCGAATGAGTCTTTTGTAATTGTTCACTTAAAAATTGACCGAGGTTGTTTTTAAAGGTAAATTATCGAGGTGCGCTCACACGATCCACCTAAACGCGTCCACTGCAGCAATAATTCCCCTGTACTGTCAAATAGTTTCAATTTTTTTTTTCTTCTTGAGTCTATGCACACTAATATTACACGTACAGAGAATTTACAGAGTACATAACCTTAAAGCTAAATATAGTACATATGTTCTAATACACAGTCAAGTGATACTTAGTTAGGTAAAAGTATGACAAAAAATATGTACAATAATAATATAAAAATAAATTGTTTAAAATATATATCATATGACTCAGTCTTATGGGTTATATAAGGCACTTCTGAAGGTGGTGGTGGTGTTTAAATGTTGATTCCATTGCTTTGTAGAAATGCTGATACAATTTTTATTATGTTGGTGTTGTTGCTCTGCAGAATTGGTTCTATTTTTTGAAGCGATGGGTATCCCAGTTTCTAAATTTGGCTTAGCATTTTTATATGACTGTCTGTGTAGAGCGGGCAGTCCCAAAGAATATAATTTAAATCTTAGTAGTCTGCCCCACATTGGCAGTCACTGCTATTTTTTATTCCTATTCTTGCTAAGGATGCTGCTAGGTTGTAGTGGTTACTTCTATAACGTGTAACCCAAGAGGTAATGTGCCTGAATAATTTTTTATTATGAAACCATGGTTTTTGTTTGTTTTCATAGTATGTGTTAAAGTATAGTGCTCCATTGAGATTGGCTTCGGCTTGTATGTAGTTGTGGGTGTCTTCCCACATCTGTCTTTTCCAGATGCTGTTTAAATCTTTGAAGGATATTTTTTCTAGATGGTTTACGTCTTGATGGGTTGCTTCTTTAGCAAGAGTGTCAGCTTGTTCGTTACCTAAGATCCCTCTGTGTAATGGTATCCGTCCTATTGTAATACAATTTGATGCGTTGTAATGGTTGAAATTTATGATTGCTTCTTTTGTTGCTCTTAGGTATTTATTCGTATGTTGGTTGTAGTTCTGTTGCTTTACGCTTTGAATGAGACTTAGACTGTCTGTCCATATCATGTATGGCTGGGTACCATTTTGACTGGCTAAATCTGTTGCTAGTTTTAGAGCTGCTGCTTCTGCAGTGAATACAGCAGCATTTTTGTTTAGACTAAGG
The DNA here is from genome assembly GCF_026225885.1 of Hylaeus anthracinus. Classification (NCBI taxonomy): domain Eukaryota; kingdom Metazoa; phylum Arthropoda; class Insecta; order Hymenoptera; family Colletidae; genus Hylaeus; species Hylaeus anthracinus. The sequence continues at coordinate 1,810,974 of NW_026534838.1, forward strand.
CTCTTGTGTATGCCTAGGCTAGGTCACACACATGATGCTGCAGTTGCAGCTGCTTCTTCTATTTTGGAACCATCTGTGTACATATGTATGTAATCTGGAAAGTGGTTATTTATTATTTCTTGAAATTCCTCGTTTGGTGCCAGTGAATATTTCAATTTATTTCCTATTGAAGTGTTGGTTGGTATTGAGGCAAGTTGAACGTATAAATTGGTTGAGTAATTTGGCAGCTGTTCTTCCATGTCTATTTGATGTATGAGCGAGCGGCCTGATTTGTTCCCAGCAGTGTTGGATCAGGCTTTTTTTCCTGTTAGGGTTGCAGATTGCTTCCTGCATTGTGTGGATTGGCGTTATTAGATTACTAAATATTTGTGACATGTTATTGGCCTTGTTGCAGATCGTTTTTGTATTATAACGTGCTGCTAGATATTTTGCTCTGTCCTTTAGCCTGGGTAGTTTTGCCTCTGCTATTGCAACGTTGTTTGCAGTTGTTCTACGTAATCCCAGAGCCAATTTGATAGCATTCAACTGAATTCTTTCGAGGTTGTTGGATAGTTTTTTATTGTTGACTGGATAATACTATTGGCATGCATAATCCAGCCGTGATCTTATCAGTGTTTTGTATAGATTGTTACGTATGCACACCCGTTCTTTTCGAAGCTCGCGTTCATTTATTTTATCTACCCTTTGGAATGTGGAGTCTGGTCTTACCAAAGTGCACCCTGCAACTGTACCATACTTTTCTCAGAATCATCTTTTAACTCGCGTTGCGTGCGTAACCCTTATCTAAACTTTCCCTAAAGTCACACAGATATTCACCTCTGAGTAACGAAAATCTCAACCGCCAAATTTCCATATATGGGAATCACTGACGTATCCCCACCAATATCTAGGGGTAAGCCCATGATTTTCGTTACTCGGGGGATTAGTACGAAAGAGTTACTTGGTAAAGTCACGTCGATCGTCTTCAGAGTTGCGCTTCAGTGAGATCGGGCTTCAGATCCCTTTCGATTAACATTAACCATATAGATCCGCGAGGACGGTACAAAATCTATTACATCGCGAGTGCGTTAACACCGTGCAACAATTAGGTAATTAAATTCATACACTAACCGCGACAACACGACACTGTACAATTGTATTATTAGAATTATTCAGTTTTGAATATATAATCATTTGTTAATCTTAAAAGGTCTGTTAAATCATTATTAAATCTTCACCATTGGAATAAGCAATCCTAACCAGTGTAACGACCTCACAACATAATAACTTTACCGCTCGAGTTACTATTTGTTTAGAATTAATAGTTGCAAGGCTTTATCCATGATGTCCTTAGGTTATAACATACAGTTCTCGAACCACACTTTACTGTTTTACGCTTAGCACGTTCGTTCATTCCAACATTCTAACAGGGTCTTTTCCGGACATTCGCGCTCGCACGCACTCTGTTGTTTCTCAGTGTTGCCACCTTTGGTTAAAAGAAGCAATACCAATCTCTGAGATTATTTCTCTAACAGTCTTTAAGATGATTTCTTGGCTTTGTACTGTTTGATTGGTTGAGTGGTTTTTCTTATTAGATTTGGAGTAGTACAATTTGGTTGTGTTCGGGTTTGTATGATTTTGCTAGTGCTGGGGGCAGTTGTTACTGCATCCAGTAGTTCTGTGTTGACTTTCCTGTTAGGTTTTTCTTCTTTAGTCTTTTGGTTGTTTAGTTTTCGATGTTGGCACTTATGCCTAAGATGCTGTTTGTGGCTTTCTTCCATGCAATCGTGTTTGAAGATGGCCTCTCCTGACCTCCTATTCTCTTTAGTTGCATTATTTTTTCTTGTGGTTGTTCTTTAAGTGGTGGATAGTTTTCGGTTGTGTTTTGTATTAGAGATTGTTCTTGGTTTGAGTGTACACGAGTACACGAGTTGGTACACGAGTGTCGTGTATTTTCGCCTAATATTTTCTTAGCTTCCCAGAAACTGACGTAGCTGTAAGCCATAGTGGTGCAGATTTCTTTTTGTTTCTTCAGTTCCTCACAGTTTTTATTTAATGTGCTGTGTCCCATGTTGCAATGTAGGCACTTTGGGTTTTCCATCTTTGAGCATTTTCCTTCTGGGTGGACTACTTCTTCTGAGCAAATTTTGCATCTGGGTTCGCTTCTGCAGAATTTGCCTCGGTGGCCAAATCTGTAGCATTTGTTGCAGATTTTTAAAGGTTCAATGTAAACCTCTATTTTAACTCTGTAAAGGCCGTACAGTTTGATATAGTCTGTGAGAGTTGTACCTTCGAATGTGATTACCACTGTTTCACTTGGTATCTATTCGATAGCTCCTGTTTGGAAATTTTTTGTTCTTCGATTTAATCGGCTGGCTTCTTTAATTTTACATGGCGACTCGGATTGACTAACTATGTCCTCTACTTCCAGGTCAACGGAAAAGCCTTTCAATACTCCTTTTCGTTGTAGTCTGTAAAGTGGAATTGAGGCCAGAAGTCCTTTCTCTTCCAATTGTTTATTTTGGACAAAGAAGTTGGCTTGAACCTTGTTTTTGTATTTAATTTCAACTTGTCCCTGTCTGCATGGAGTAAGCTCCTCAGCTCCAGCCTTCATTTCACTGATGGCTTTTGCTAATGTGAGTAAATTTTGTCTGGTTGTTTTTCCAGTGAGGTTTTACTTCGCCTGTATTAGAACATATGCAGGGCCAACATGTGATTCAGGGTATTGGTTCTTGTCCAACATAACCTTTACTTCTTCGTATTTTATTTGTTTTCTGGGGTCTTTTTCCCCCATGGGTTTTGTGTCTGTTAAGTCACTACTCATTTTTCTTTTGCGTGGTCCTTCCTTTGTATTGGATTGTCTTTTTCCAATGACTTCTGTCCATATTTTATTAGTTTCATTGTCCATATTGATGGACGGCATCATGGCGGCGTTACCCACGCCACGGGCTGTGTTGCCCGCAGCTCTGGGATTCTCAGTGGTTTGCTCCCACTCTATTTTTATACACTTATATCGCGTAATTTGAAAAATAACCAAGAAAGAAATAAGAATCTCACTGTAGAAATTTTCTGGACTACACTATTGCACAATTATAAAGGGATTTCTTTACGGTTCCGCACTCACACTCCGACGCCGAACGCCGACCTCTTCTGTAGTTTCAATTTACGAGCACGGCGACGCTATAACCATCTAGCAGCGAGCGACCTGAACTAATTTTCACTCTCTGTCCTTCTCACACGTGTATTCATCCTCTCTCTCTCGGCGCCACGGTAGAAAGAGAGAACCGCGTTAGACAAGGACAGAAATCGCCTATTCTCTATCTTTCTCGTACACATCTTCTCTCTCACACACACGCTAACTAGTCTAGTGGCGCCATCGGTGGCAAAATGTCCAAGCTTGTCGTGAATCTGTAAATTTAAACAATGATATGCACATAACTCCTGTAATACCTTGCATAATAAATGTTTGACTTCAGTATAAACATAATAGGATCTTGCACTATATTGAAGTAGAATTTAAATCAAGTTTTTCAACGTTTAATTTTTTCGTAAGGACTTGTGGTCGATACCTGATAATAATGGTAAATTCCTTATCGACACCGCAGTGGATTATCACCTGAACTTTGGCGGAAACTTCTTTGTCGATTCAGAAGAGGATCTCTTTTACCGTTTTTTGTTTCGTTTATCTTTTTGAATTTCTGATTGATTTTGTTAATTAATAAATTGCTATCTGGTTGTTAAAACGTGTGATTATTGAAACTTGAAAATAAAACCACTTATATTCCGAACATAAATTTATTATAGTCTCAAGTGCTATAGACTTTGGCATTTTGTGCGAGATCTAGCGGTAAAAAGTCGAACTTATTTCTCGACAAGCTTGGACGTTTTGCCACCGATGGCGCCACTGGATTAGTTGGCGTGTGTGAGAGAGAGAGAGAAGACATGTACGAGAAGGATAGAGAACAGGCGATTATTTCTGTCCTTGTCTAACGTGGTTCTCTCTTTCTACCGTGGCGCCGAGAGAGAGAGGATGAATACACGTGTGAGAAGGACAGAGAGTGAAAATTAGTTCAAGTCGCTCGTCGCTAGATGGTTATAGCGTCGCCGTGCCCGTAAATTGAAACTATGGATAAAAATTTGATTTTAATTTTGAATGAAATTAATTATAATAAATCCTTCAAACTATAAAAGTAAAAATAGCATGAGGAAGACATTAGGCTTACAAATGCTTACAAAATCATGTATGCATTGTCCATCATTAGGATGAACGATATTATTTATGTTTAATCGTCATATTTGTGTAAACTCTGTACTGAAAATCGCATAAATAATATCTGAAAAATTATTGTATTAAAATTCTAGTAGGAAAAGTGTATGTAATTAAAATATGTACATCTTCCTCAAACTATATATATAATAGTTAATAAAAAGTTAAATATAATAGTTAATATAATAAAAATAGTTAATATCCTTGTCACACATGAATTAAATATATATAT
>NW_026534838.1:1815461-1893107 GCF_026225885.1 Hylaeus anthracinus
CGTAGATTTTTCATTTTAAATTAATTTAAAGAATTCTTTACAATTTTATGATTTGAAATTTTCTATTTGCATTAGAGAAATGCTGGACATCTTAAATTTACAACAACTTCGCCGGTCCCGATCGAGTTACTTATCTCGAGACAATACTGTGTTTTTAGTAACTACAAAATTTAAAGGAAAACACGTAGATTTTTCATGTATGTACAATTAATTTAGCAATGTCAACAGTGATATGGCAATATTAATACACTCAAGATAACACTCGCAACTCCAATTTAATTATTTTAATATTATTGCATTTGTGAGTATAATTAAATATTGTATAATTAATAGAGGAATGTTATTATGAGGACATGATAATGATAATATTTGTGAGTCAACTAAAGGGTTAATTAAACAGTGTTTATGCTAACAGAGCAGAGCTGGACGCCACAATAGTGAATCCAGTGCCGGTGTTAGCATTTTTTGGTGTCCTGGGCAAAATTATCGTGGCACAATTACAATTACGATACAATTTTGTAAAAAAAAGGATAAGGTAATAATATCAAACGATAAATCTGTAGTTAGATTGTAAAAATTGTTAAAGTACATAGCGTAGGAGGCGTGGCACCCCCACAAATCTTTCAACCCCGCCCCTTCCCCTCCTAACGTCTGAGTGAATTCTCAGAGTTATTCTTATTTTTATTTTGAATCAATAATGGTATTGCGACGGCACCTTTCAAAATAAAATCATAAATTTATTATCAAACTTACAAAGCTTGTATTAACATTACAATAAACGCGAATACAATCGTTAAAACATAATGGAGAATGCAAAACCAGAATCAGGCCAATATTTCAGGTAAGAAATGCCTTGTGACCGAATGATCTGATTCGTTGCACGTGGGCAGCAGTAAAAAAAATAGGGAAAACGATGAAATCAATGAGAGCCCCGGTCGGAGCACTTATTCACTCAATTATTATCTTAAACGAAGCCGAGTTTAATCGATGGTTGGTTTCAAGCTTCTTCCCCTCGCGATCATTCGTGCATTTTATAAGCTTGGGAAGTCTTCTAAAGAGACAGGAAGAAAGAGACGTAAAGAAACTTCTCGCGAAAAATGATTTTCCTAGCTTGCACAGACTCTCGTTGACGTAAATGCAGGAATTTCAAGAATGAATATTGTTTTCGTTTACTCTTACAACTTTTTGGGTTTTGCTTAAACGCGGAATGAAGCTGAAAGAAACGTCCAAAGGTGAAACGTCGACGCGAAACTTCATCTTCTTGAAGTGAGAATCGACGTGACAGAAAATGGGAAAATGTCCGACCTTTCGCTGCCATTTTTGTGAAATGAGACACGTGGAGGCTGAAGAGGTTATGTTTTATTTTGATAAGAATACATTTTCTATTTGAAATCTGAAAATTTGTAAATCAAAGTGGGGTAGAAAAGCATTGCTTGGCTACTTTGTCGCTGTCCACATATACTATAGACGCTGCCTAAGTATACTATAAACGCATTCTTGAGTCGGCAGTTTAGTTTTCTTTGTTCGGCGAAGCGCGACGAGGCGAGTCATCGATATAAATAAAATTGAAGTCTCTGTCTGTCTATCTATTTGTTCTAGCTGATCTTCAGAACTACTAAACGGATTTTAAACATTGTTCCAGTAATAGAATGCTACGCTATGCCTGAGTAACATAGGCTACGTTTTATTTTGATAAAAATACGTTTTCAATGTGAAATCACAAACTTTATAAATAAAGTTGTGGCATCGTTATACTCACAATGACAAATATCGATTGCAACATCTGAGTTTCGGAAAACAAAAGACAGTCACCTACTGATTCACGAAGGAACACGAGGTTAAACAGTCACGAACGACATAAAATAATGTACCACGCGGATGAAATCGCGGAGCACAGCTAGTACTAAATAAATATTATAAATATATAAACGTTTAGTCGCACTCTGCGATTAATCACTCGTTTATGATTAAATGCACTCTACGGACTGCTTGTATTCCTGGCCTTAGTCGTAATTGTACTCGAGTGTAAATGGTTTTGTTATTTTCGATCGTAAATGGGAGTGGCATAATTCCATTATGCGACTTATTCGACTGCGTCGAAGTACCCTGACATGTCGCGCTCTGTTTTCTCGCAGTTTGTATTTTCATTTAACTTGGCAGTTTGTTTATAGATCGTGTAATCTTCCTGTAATTGGATTCTTGGTATTTTAAGACACGTGTACTGTCCTTTCGTTTAAACTGATAGAACAGAGGGAGGGAGGGATACATTTTTTTAAATTTTTAAATGGGGATACTACAATTAATTGAATTAAAATCAACTGAAATTTACAATGGAAGAACATATCATTGCATTGCATATCATTGCAAATAAAGCTCTTGCAACGCAACTGTGTTCTATTAAATAAATAAAAAATTGCGGAACTGTCACCGATTCTTGAAAATGAAAAATGGAAAAGTGATAAAAAATACATAGAAACGAACTGGATTCTTGAGTTTGTATGCATAGATGTATAAATACTTTTATTCTCTCTTCTTCTTATTTAACTCTATTTGTTATTTGGAGTATTGTATTTTACTTATATGTTGTATTGTAGATATAGAGATTCTTTTACCCCGAAGAATGAAGAAGAGGAAGACAACTGACCTAGTCTCCAGTATGCATCATGCGCTTAAAGATCTATCTTCCATCTCTTCCTGAAATTTTCTAGATGCACACTTTTATCTCTCAAACGAAAAGGCATCCTGGCATGATGTAACAGTATTATGTACTAGGTATCTTAAAAAGATCTCCGAGAGAGCGGTCTGATGGATGTGAGTGGCAAGAATGAAACCTGGCGAAGAGTCGTGTATGTCACGTGTCATCTGATACCAGAGACAGCCAAAATTTGTCTTAAATAATAGATAACAAACAAAGTCAATGTTTCAAGAATATTTCAAAATTTTGAAATTTCTCGTCCTGTTATTCAAATTTGAATTTTATAGTAATCTAGGAAAGAAGAAACATTTGTTTATAAACAGAGATGGGCAAAATCTGTATCCAAATAAAAATTTTAAATATCGAATAAAGATAAAAAATTATTATCTTTTACTCGTCGAATAGAACAAAAGATACATAACTTTATCTTTATTTGATGACTGCCGAATAAAAAAATGTATTCGAAGTAAATGTACTCAATAGATAAAGATAACTTAAATTATTTTTATTCGAAGGCTAAAGATACCTGCTTTATCTGCAGAAAGTTTCAATCGTAAGATACTTTTCGCATTTTTAACTTTATCCGACGGGTAAAGATACCTGCGTTAACTGCATTAAAGAGAGTTTCACTCGTTGGGTAGTTTTCCCATTTTTAACTTTAACTGACCGCTAGAGATACCTGGTTTCTACCCGAAAGTTTCAACCCTAAGATACTTTTCCGCATTTGTATCTTTATTCGACGGCTAGAGTTACCTAGTTTCTCTCCAGAGATATTCATCCGTAAGTTATTTTCGCATTTTTATCTTTAACTGAAGTTTCACTCGTCGCGTGGGATAACTTTCGTACTTTTATCTTTATCCGAAATTATCGAATAAGGGTCGAATAACTTTTCCAACGGTATTTACTGTTTAATCGGCGGTTGTAAAGTATAGTTATACATAATTATACAGGAGTAAGGAAGTGTATACTTGTGCATGTAGACGTGTACTGTAGATGTAAATTATGGTCTTTTTAAATGTTTATAAGTATTGTTATTGCAAAATACCTATTGTTTGCTACGACTCGGCAACGAGTAACCGATCGAGATGAATTTCATGATCTTCCCATCTAGAAAAAATTTATAAATTTCTTAAATTGATATTATTTATTTCAATTTCAATTTTAGTAAGTTTACCTATATTTGAATATTATAAAATTGGGACATGTATATTTTGTCCATTAAACCAAATTTTATTTTGACTAATTACAGGAATATTTATTATATTAACATGATTAGGAAGACAATTAATTGAATATCTTAATATTGAACTTAGTCAAATTTGAACATTCATGAAATCTTAATTGGCATAAATTAATATTTAAATATTTATAAATAGTTAATGGTATAATAGTTATAACAACACCGCATGTACAAACTGCGTATTCGTACAGAACAAATCAGAGTAAAATCAGTGTTCGACCATGTTGTGACTTAGCATGCAGAATTTCTTCACTTTAAGGTCGCTTAAAAGAGCACATTTAAAAATTAACTTCGGCGCAGGTCGAATCATAAGCAATGACCAGCACAAACATGTGGCCGCCAGATATATGGGAAGATCATAAATATTTAATGGGATAGGGTGTCTCAAAAATGTTGGAGGTCCTTGAAAGGGGTGGTATGATTTAAAAGACCTTTTTGTTAAGCAGATATTAACAGAAAACCCCGACCAATCAGAGCGCGGCTGACTAGTGCATAGTCTATACATCTTGTTATAGATATACATCATGCCATAACTATATCAAAGAATTATATATAGACTGCGGATTTTGATGCATTTATAGGAAATTTGAGTACGCAAGAAACTACAAAATGGACACAGTATGCAATAATATTAAAAAATTTTGAAATTAAAATTTGTATTATAATATTTGCAAGGTGAAATGAATTCTTATGTAAATTTAATTTTTGTTGGTACGTTTGCAAGGATTTTATTTTGCAAAAAGATCCGCAGTCTAATTACATATATAACTAATTTATAACATAAAAAATAATTTTTTGAAAAAAAATTTATCCGACTTCAAAAAAGTTACAGTGAAAAGTATCAAATAATTTCTAGTCAATTTATATGAATACGCACTAGCTCTAGATATAATTGCTTAAAAGTATGGGAAAATGCAGTGAAAAGTGTGAAATAATTTCTATTTAAACTGCACTGTTATTCACCATCATTTGATGAATTTGGTTAAATTGTTAAATACATCATATTAAATGCAATGCACCTTTTTCGGAGGCGGCGAAAAATTTAAAATTAAGTATATTCAAATTTGTCAAACTTGGTTTAACTTTCTGTCGGAGAAACAAAAAATATGGTCTTTAATTATTGCTATCATTACATCCACTTTAGACATCATATTCATTAACACTATTCAATATCGCCGCCCCCACCAAATACTATCCCAAACGTATTTCCATGGGGAGAGTTTATATATTAGCAGTAATCAATTATGCCGCCCCTCCCCTCCAAAAAAGCCCCAAATCTACTCGCACTATATTTCCGTGTACACACTATATACGTTAACTATTAATTCCACATAGACAATAAACATGTGTACATTGACAGCATTCAATACTGTCGCCTCTACCAAAAGCTAACCCAAACCGGAATTAAAAAGTTTTTACATCTGCGCCGCCTCCGAAAAAGGTGCATTTCATTTAATATGATGTATTTAATAATTTAACCAAATTCATCAAATGATGGTGAATAACAATGCAGTTTAAATAGAAATTATTTTACACTTTTCACTGCATTTTCCCATACTTTTAAGCAATTATATCTAGAGCTAGTGCGGATTCATATAAATTAACTAGAAATTATTTCATACTTTTCACTGTAACTTTTTTGAAGTCGGATAAATTTTTTTTCCAAAAAATTATTTTATTTCATTCTTTTTAGTGGCAATCTATAACCAATAGGTTTCATGCAATAACAATAGTTATGAGCAATATACAGGATGACCCAAAAACGATGGAGGTCCATGAAAAGGATTGTTCCGCGGGGGGGGGGGGGGGGCAGGGTGAAACAATTTTTTCTTAGCCTATGCTGCCGCAGGCGCTCCACGGTATACTTGCGCTCTGATTGGTCGGGTGTTTCTCTCAATATCTCCTTAACGAAGCCTCGAACAAGATTTTCGTTAAGAAAAATTTTGTTTCAAATCAGCCTCCCGAAACACCCCATTCAAGGACAACCAATATTTTTTGGACACCCTGTATACTTGCAAATGGAAACATCAAGAATTCATCTATTACGAAATGCAGAAGGTTCCATCGCGCTCGGTAATTTCCTCACCGAGTTACATCATATAATAGGAATTTTGCGATAACAATAGTTATAAACAATACAGCAATCGATAAATTTCTGCATCTGTGATCATTACGAAAACCTCTCCGGCAGCAAAATGTAAGGGGTTTCATCGATTTCATCGATTTCAGGCCAAACATACGTGAAATAGTACGCTTTTCGCGATAAAAAGTGATATAATGTGGTAAAAAACAAAATAAGGACAAATGTTTTGTTATGGGACCAAATGCCTACTGCTCTTCCAGATGCAAGAAGTTCCAATCTGATTGGTCCATCCGTCTCGGAGTAAGAAGCAAGATAAAATATTTTTGTTTTTACAAAAATCACAGAAAGTCGTGATAATGGGACCACCGGGGGGGGCATGCTCTACAAGATGCAATAGGATTCATTCCGATTGGTCAAGCCATCTCGGCGTAATCGGTGAACAGACATAAAAAAAAAAAAAAAAAATGTATATACATGTCGAATTCAGTACCTCCTCCTTTTCGAAGTCAGTTAAAAAGAACAACAATGATTGTACTTTTCGAACAATGGCAACGAATAAACAGTATATTTATATATTTTCAATAAAAGGCACTATGTATAACATTCTGGAATTCGTTTAACTCGAAGAATTGTTCTGCCTCAATTTTCTGACTTAATTAATCAGAGCATACATACATCATATCGCAGAACAAGATGTAACGTAAAACGATCTGTAATTTCACTTTCCGAACAACGACGAATGAGATCGTTAAACCAGCCAGCATTTGTCAGACAGGTACGCGGGCGAAACGACGTCGTTTTATAAGAATCGGTATTTCTCAAGCACGTTGTTTTATTACTTCCGCCTTCTATTCGTCGCAACGCGAAGTCGAATCTCTGCATTATGAGATTCATAAATTTGTTGCTTGCAGACGTTAAATCCGCGTTCGATGGCGGAGCTGGTTACACGGACCGTAAACATTTCGCAGCGGAAGTACAGGACGCAGTTGTTGAAAACGCAATTTCGTCGGGGTGTTCTAAATGCCAACGAAAATATAGTCGAAGCGAAAATATAGTCAAAGAAATGATTTTTTTTCTTCGAGAAATGTTCTTTAATTCGAGCTGGATAATTCGTTCGCTTTTTTCCTAAAAAGCCGTTGTCCATTTGTGGATCTAATGAGGGCTTTATACGTTTGGAAATCTCGCAGAAACAGTCTGCGAATCGAGGCTGATGGAACGCAGTTCTTGGAGAGTAAAAGCAAAAGTAAAGGGACGGCAAGTTGCCCGACCTCGTTGTAGATAGAAATTACGTTATTCCCGGGATCGAGTGATTTAATAAAAGTCGTTCGTCTCGGTACGAAACTACGAATGCTGTTTGAATTTAAAGCGCGACATGGCGACGAACATTTAGCGTTTCATCCAGCCGCCTCCTTTTTCCCAATTACTCGAATTACGAACAAAACGAGCGCAAATTGTTTCAGATTTTTTAGTCACATTTCGGAGTGTCGTTTGCGCGACACGAATGACGCGTATCCTTAACCCTTTGACTACGGGACGATTTTTGATTGAAATTCTGAGATGCGTAAAGATGTGCATTTAAAAAAAAATATCAACTTATTGGGAATGATAAGACGGAACATTTTGATATGTAGAGTTTATTCGTGGAACGTTCAATTTCAGAGGTCAAAATTAAAAACTTGGAAGACTTGCTGTTATTTTAAGGAAAAAAAAATAATAGTCGATCAATCGAATTAGAAAAAAATATCACCTTATAGAGAATGACAAAATGAAACTTTTTTGTATGTACAGTTTATTCATACGACGGTCAGTTTCAGAAATAAAAATTGAAAACTTAAAAGACCTATTTCCTCAGATCTCGTATTGGTCCGATCCTGTTGTTGTTGTCTTAAAGAAAAATAAAATAACAGACGAACAATCGAATTTAAGAAAAATATCACCTTATAGAGAATGACAAAACGAAACTTTTTTGTATTTACAGTTTATTCATACGACGTTCAGTTTCAGAAATAAAAATTGAAAACTTAGAGAACTATTTTCCTGAAATTCAATTTTTGCAACCAATTTCTAAATTTCCAATTTTTAATTTCGAAACTAACCATCCTATGAATAAACTGTAAATACAAAAAAGTTTCGCCTCATCGTCCCCCATAACCTTATATTTTTGATAATTTGATTAAACTAATACAAACATTTTTCTGAATCCATTTCTCGAGGGCGTCTCTTATCAAATTAATTTGATTGTCAATTAATTTAATTTTATTGTGCAATAATGTGAAGAGAAATAATCTCTTCTATCCATTTGTTAAGTTCAATAGCTGTTAATGTGGGCAAAGTTTGGATAAGTGTTGACTTTTATTCCACCCAACGAATCGTTTCATTATCACTGATAGCAAATTTTTAATGAACTTGATGTAACGATATATTAATTTGCGAATTACGAATTACAAGTGTAGCAAAGTGGGTTACGTACACGATTAGTATTTCACGATTAAATCCATCATAACAACGTAAACAGACAGACGTATAAATTCATTTTAAAACTAATTAAAATTTGCAAAATTAATACTTAATCAATTAAAACTGATAGTATAACGCAGAGTTTTAAAAAATTGCTCCAAGAACAGCATAATTAAATGTTACAAGCACCCGTGAAATTAGTTTCGCGTGTTTTTGTTCCATAGAAAATGTTTAAACAAGCGCAATTTCATTTCAGCGAAGACTACTGAAGTTTAAACAGTTTGAATAAACTAAAATGACGATAAACTAATTATAAAGTACCTCATTGTTCGGGTAAACATTACGTTAACGCCACCGAACGTTCCAAGTTTCAATTTGTTTTTTTCATTGCAAACTTCGTAGTAAAACATTGTAACAAATATTATCGATTTAATGTAAAAGATCACATTGTCAACATCTAAAAAATCTATTAAAGTTAAGCATATAATTATACGTGAAATGTTTCTTGAAAAATTGCATTTGTTACAAAATTAATCGTCTGATGACTTTTAATGGTATGAAAATTCCGATGGAAATTTTTTGCGCATATTTAAAAAAATTGTTACATCTTAAAATGTGGATTTAGCAGATAAAAGATGAAAGTCAAATGAATCGCTTTAAGTAGTATTGGAAGAACAGGTTTACTTTCAAAACTCGAACGTTTGCACTGAGTACTCTTCGCTCCTGTTATTTTCTTTTGTGTTATTCCGTTTGTTTATTAAGTACCATCCATAAGTCATTCACGGTTTAAACAAAAATGATGGTAAGGTTATCAGACTTATTCAAATAAATATTACAGAAATATATACAAGCTATTAGTACAATGCAAAAGTCCTTGGGCATAATGTGAAGCTTATTATTGCACTTAAATAAATATGTATATTTATTATTTATAAGGAAGTTCCACGTAACATTTTTAACGATTTTTCAAGTACTTGAATCTGACAATATTTTAAACAAATAGTGATTAGTTTTCGATTGGCTATACATTAAAATAGAAAAAAGTTCGAAAAGAAATTTTTTTTTAGTATTGTCACGGCCGCCTTTGTTTTTTAAATGACATTTTATTTTTGTAAGTATTACAGTTTGTGCCAAGACGAATACAATGACCTAGATGACCTTGGGATGACTTTGGAGGCAAAGAAATGAAAATTTCATTTTTTTTTAATGAGAAATGATTTAAAAAATTTAAAAAAGAATGAAACAATAAAGGTTTCAAGTTGGTCACCTGGGAGTTGATTTAATTATTGTTGAACACGTTTGGAATTATTTGGACAGAGTTCGAAGGAGAAGAGAGCCGAAAGATGTAGATGAACTGTTTGAGGTATTAAAAGCTAAATGCTGAAACATTCCCAGTGAAATAATTAAAAAGAAAAAACAGATATGGAAGTTGTTCAAGAAGAGTCGACGTTATTACGAAGGTAAATGAAGTACTAAATATTAAATCCTCCTTTAATGTACACTATTTTTAAAATAAAATATATAAGCTAAATGTGCACTCTTTTGCACAGGACTGTATTAATATACGTAAAGAAATTGTCCGTTTTTACGGGTCGGATATCGATTCAGGGAAAAATGGCCCATCGGTAATAAAGAAAAATAAAGTAATCGCGAACAACGTGTTACGTGTTGCGCAACAGCATCGATTGAAAGAATATCCACTCTGTAATCAATGCAATAGCGGTGCGTTACTAAATAACGACCATAACGAACTCGCGGATATAAAGTATTTGCCGGGCAATGGGTGCTGTCTAATGACCGTTTTCATTTATTGCGTAACGAGAGTTCGCTCCCCTGTTTCCCGTTTTCTGACCGGCTCCGTGCAACTTTTCCAAGAGTGATTTCTACCCCATTGCGAGATTGCTGGACCCAAACGAGATTGCTATTATATTACGTCAACGGTCTTTCTTCTTTTCGACTAAGCTTTATTGTTCACCAATTCGTCCAGCTTTTCGAATATTGAGAAATAATAACAGGTAAACGTTGGTAGTTTACTCTGCCGAAATGTTTTTGTCGCGATTTTCATTGGTAGATATACAAGAATTTACTATTGGTCTCTATTATTTAAAAAAAATAGAGTAGTATCTACTAAAGTGTTGACCAGGTTTGACACTTTTTCCTTGTTGAAAGTAAACCAGACTTCGCGTCGGACACAATATGCATGGTACCAAAATTATCAGACCCTATCTTAGCGTTTTATAGTTGAGATAACGCTTATCGATACGCCAATTTACTCCAACATCGAGTGGGCAGACGTCCAGTATGGTTATGGACGAGTTAATGAAGATTGCAGACATGTTCATACTCTCTATCATTAAATATTTCGTAAATATGAACAATAGCATCAATTAGACTTTCGGATGACAACTGTATAAAAACAATTTAAAAATTACATGATTGGATACCAAAAACAATATTCTTTAATTTTCAGACCATTTTTCCACTAAAAAAAAAATGTAATTAGGATATTTATGTTGATCACTCAAATTATTATAATTGAATAAAAGTATTCCAAAAAATGTTCATACTTTCTATCATTAAATATTTCCAATAAATAAACAATACCATCAATTGGAATTTCTGGTGATGACTGTATAGAAACAATTTAAAAATGACATGTTTGGATACCAAAAACAATATTCTTCAATTTCCAGACCATTTTTCCATTAAAAAAAAAATGTCATTTATGTCAGAACATTTATATTTACTTTAGGACATTTATGTTGATCACTTAAATTATCTTATAATAATAATAAATATCTATAATAATAATAATAATAATAATAATAATCTGTTTATTAAAATATATTATACATCCATAAAAAGGCTCCTTGCTTGTAAAATTGAATCGAGTCACCTTTGGTGCCCAATTACAGTTAGGTTAACCACAGAAGTAGCATTTGTTGAACAAAAGACGAAAGGTCCGCAATTGTCAGATCAAAGTGCACCTAATTGGAACAGCGGTTTCAGGTTAGTTTCCCGGGAATCGGCAACAATAACAATTGTTAACAGGCCAGCCAATTGTTTAGGGGATAACAAGTTGCCAAGAACAGGACATCTAATCCCTTAGGGTAAGAGGACTCCATCTTGGACGAGGAATAGCATTTTCCCTTCGGTTGGTATCAAAGTTCTGCTTACTGCAATTAGGCTCGTGTTTTCTGATGGATTAGAAACCTTTACTTGAGTGAATTCCTTAAAAAGATGGTGAGCACGAAGAAAAGAGTTAGTAGTCTTCAATTTATTAACAATTTAGTAAGTTAAGAATTAACATTAATTCTTCGCGTGCCGTGAGTTATTTAAAAAACAAAGTTGAATTATTAATTCTAGTTGAATTAATCTAATCAAGAAACTTTGTCTTGATTAACTTCGAATGAAAACGATCTATTATTCTGAAGCATCATCGCGAGATTAATACAACACTGGATCAAGGTTTTAAATTGTTGTATAACCGTGTTATAATTAAATCGTTAAAATGTTTAAGCTTATTGTATGTATAAGGCGTTATCGTTACATTTTCAAAGTGCATTACTGAAACCATCCAGAAGTCTATGGAAGGAAGATGATGTTTCACAAGTTCCGTGGAAACTTTTATGAATCTTATGATCATGGCCATTATGGATAGAAAAGAAAGTCTACTTTTCTTCATTGATATTGCGCGTAGAATTAATTAATATGAGGAGAAGAGCTTATACAACGCTGCATTTATTTAATACCTTTAAATTTTATTATTTTATTAATTGTGGTTTCTCAGCACAGATCTTGCTATTAATATTTAATCAAGATTGATTGAAATTTCTAATTGCAAATTCGAAGGGACACGAATCATTAATCAACGTTACAATGAGATTTGTACGAATTAAGATTTTACAATACGATACAGTAATTTTACAGAAAAAATTTCTTAATTAAGATAAATGAAGCTCGTCCTTAAAATGTCAAATTTAATCCTTTTCCTTTATAAATTATTTATTGTAATTGAATACTATCTATAATCTCCTGTAATTAAAATTGATTCGAAAGGAAGAATCTCTTGAATCGAACTGCAACAATTTGCATATTTTAAATATCTGAACCTTTGTTTTACCGTTTCCCCCATTTTTTTCTGTTTTCTTAATTCCGAAATCCGGTGTCCCGACCAAAATTCCTTCTAAACTGCAAAACTTCTAATTGAACGAGTTCAAATGGACTCAAAGAAGCAAGTAAACAAAGTCACTTACAAATTCTACAATTCCAAACTCTGATGATTGAACAAAATTTCAGACAAAATTTCAAATGTTAGAAACATAAAGTCTTCATAAATGCACAGTCCCGAATTTGTGCATTCATAGAGACTTTACTGTAAAATAAAATTTCGAATAACTTAATTATCAAACGTCATCGAGTAAAGTATGTTAGAATTTTTTTTTTCTTATCAGAATTTTCTAAAAATTTGTCTTGATTGAAATACTTTCTTCGCTTATAGGGTCGGTAACTAAAACATCATAATGCGAACGTTTGAACGTCGAAGAAGGTGGAAAATTACGATCGAATATAGACTTACTGCTTTTCTTATTTAAACCAATTCATACTTGATCAGTTATCGATTCCCGTCTATATTTTGAAGCGCACGAGTGGAGCGAAGGGCTAGACGCATTATAAGTCGATATAGCTTCGTCGCGATAGTGTTATAGAACAGGTATAAAGTACCTTTGAGCCCTGAGCAAGCGAAACCCGTTCCCATCATACTTTCCATACATCAAATCATCGTGAGTAATAAGATTTCGAGCGAATAGACCCCTGGCCAGTAAGACGTTCGAAAGAAATAATGAAACCACCGCGGGATGGACAGTAGCTTTTATAGGATTTTTGGCGAGCAAGTTTCTCGACCTAATAATATCCACGAGGTCTTTCGAAATAGAACGTCGGAACATTTTTTTAATATAGGACAATTCGAGTGAATTGATCATTCCTTTGTATTAATTCGTCGAAGCATGAAGTCTCAAAACTGAAAGAATTTTCTTGTCTTGTTTAACCCTTTGTAATTTAAATTTTCTGATTTCTGATTTTCTGAATTCTTAATCAACGTTTTCAATTTTTTAATTTTAATTGAAGACAATTGTACAAGTGTGTATAGTTAGTTTCATTCTTTTCATAGGAGGAGTCGTTTTCGAACAAAATCAATGTTGAAGGTTCATTGGGTACGTATAGGATTGATACTCGGTTGGCACGTCTGACCATTGCTTGGCTTTTCTACTTGCTCTGGGTTTCTCAAGCTATTGGCGATTAGTATGACGTTCCTACTATGTATTTCTGGTTCTGACTAGTCAGAGAACTGTCAGATTGACGGAAAACAAATAATGCTATGCCACCAAACAACCAACTTTAGTTAATTAACTCTCTAATTTTAGTTAAAAATTTTAATCGTTTTTTTTTACCAGATGGCGTGTACGTTTTAATTATATAATGTCTGTGATAACTAGACTGCGGATTACATGCAATTATGACGTGCAATAATATAGAAAAAGACTGAAATAAAATAATTTTTTGGGAAAAAAATTTAACCGACTTTAAAAAAGGTGCAGTGAAAAGTATGAAATAATTTCTAGTCAATTTATATGAATACGCACTGGCTCTAGATATAATTATTTTATTTCACTCTTTTTAGTGGCAATCTATAACCAATAGGTTTCGTGCAATAACAATAGTTATGAACAACATACAGGCTGACCCAAAAACGTTGGAAGTCCTTGAAAGGGGTGGTTCCGGGGCGGGTGGGGTGGTGATTTTAAACAATTTTTCCTTAGCGAAAATGGTGTTCAAGGCTTCGTTAAGGGAATATTCCGGAAACAGAAAGTCACGACCAATCAGAGCGCGAGTATACCGGAGGAGTGTCTGCGGAGCCTACGCTACCGTACGCGCTCCACGGTATACTCGCGCTCTGATTGGTCGGGGGTTTCTGTCAATATCTCCTTAACGAAGCCTCGAACAACATTTTCGCTATGAAAAAATTGTTTCTAATCACCCCCCGAAACACCCCATTCAAGGACATCCAACATTTTTGAAACACCCTGTATAGTTGCGAATGAGATTATCAGGAATGCTGGAAGGTTATACAAATATGGAATTAATCGGGATCGGAATCGGAATTAATTAAAGAACCAAGAAAAAAGATAGGAATTTTGCAATAACAACAGTTATAAACAATATGAAAAATTCATAAATTTTTGCAAATGTGATTATCGAGAAAACCTGTACGGCAGCAAAATGTAAGGGGTTTCATCGATTTCATCGATTTCAGGCCAAACATACGTGAAATAGTACGCTTTTCCCGATGAAAAGTGATATAATGTGGTAAAAAACAAAATAAGGACAAATGTTTTGTTATGGGGCCAAATGTCAAATGCTCTTCCAGATGCAAGAAGTTTCAATCTGATTGGTCCATCCGTCTAGGAGTAAGAAGCAAGACAAAATTTTTCTGTTTTTAGAAAAAAGACGGGTAAAAAATGACAAATCACAAAATGTTTCTTTTACGCGACCAACTGGAAGAAGTACTCGACAAGATGCAAGAGGTTTCACTCCGATTCATCAAGCCACCTCGACGTAATCGGCAAGCAAGCATACCTAAAAATCACGGTATTTTGGTAAAAAAACGGGTAAAAAATGACAAATCGCAAAAAGTCGTGATAATGGGACTACCGGGGGTGACCAACAGGATTCACTTCGATTGGTCAAGCCATCTTGGCGTAATCGGTGAACAGACATTAAAAAAAAAAAAATCTACATGTCGAATTGAGTAACCTCCTCCTTTTCGAAGTCGGTTAAAAATATACGTAAAATGTACATAATATATTTTGAAAATATTCTACGTTTATTATAATCATATTATTATTCCATTTTCCATAAGTGCACTGCACATAACTTTTAATTATGTTTCATATGTGTTTATTATATTAGTTTATATGATAAATACATGAAATCGCCAGCCAAATGTTAACTAATAATAATATTGATGTACATAATACATTTTGAAAATATTCTACATTTATTAGAATGATATTGTTATTTCATTTTGCATAAGTAACTGTAGAAAAATAATCTTTGCATGAACATTCACAGTTTATTAATAACGTAATTTCAAAAAAATTAAATCCTTCCTTAATTCCTTAAAAATATGATTTAATAACACGATTAATAGCTAATTACCAGTTTCTGACTAATTTGCTACTTCGGTTCTTTTCAAGCTCAAGGTATTAATTACACTCGCGATATTCTAATTTCTAACGAAAGTAAATGAAACAATGGATACAATAGTATAATAACGAAAGCCAGCTGACTGACTAGCTGTGTTGTTAAAATCTGACCTCGATATTATTAAACATCAGCAACATTCAGGTTTCGCTTGAATTGTGCCAAGGTTTAATTGTTAATTAATTGTTTATATAAATAGGTAATAATATAACCTATTTTTGGACAAGTTCATTACGCGAGATGAAAAGTGGTGTACTACAGGGGTCTTGCTCCAAAAGTACTCGAAATTTCTTTGGTGTAATTGTGATATTATTTTCATTAAAATCTCGTTTACAACTGTGCTCGCGCGGTTTAACGTTCCTTTTTACCTTACGTCCTTAACGCTCCTTGAGGAGTCGCAATAAGCCAGAGAGCTGACATTAAACTTTGGATAAAATTCAAAGAAACATCGAGGTCGTCAAAATTGTCGTAAAATGCTTACAAAAAACAAAGCTGGCATCGTTGTTAAAAAACTTTTCCAATATTAGTTAGGGACAATGAACTTCGAACTTCTAACACCTACGAAAACGTTAATATCGTTTCTGTCGAAGTATATCACGGTATAACTGTATAATAAAATTCATTTTTCTTTTTTATTTTCTGACCAAATGTTTTCGAATAAAAATTGAATTATTCGCGATTATATTTAGTTGGTCTTTTGTGGTATAACTGTGTAATAAAATTCATCACATCACGGTATGACTGTATAATAAAATTCATTTTTATTTTTTATTTTCTGGCCAAATGTTTTCGAATAAAAATTGAACTATTCGTTATTCGTTATTTAGTTGGTCTTTTATGGTACGAAAGTTGCGCAAATATGTTATTAAAATTTTCGAACAGGTTCACTGTTGTCTGAAACGTTTTGTAGCTGGAATTGCTAGGAAAGAATAAATTTTCTCAACGCGACAGATTTTCTTCTCACAAAGCCATCGATAAGGTCAACTTTCTCGCCCCGAAAGGTGTCATAGCGTTTGACCGCCTAGTATTCGTACGATTTGGCTGGCTGTGAGTATTTTCTACCGTCCCAAATCGAAAAGTGATTCGAAAGGAAAACAGTCCAACGCGATTTCAAATGTTCGAAAGCCTTGCACCGTTTCCAGGCTTCTCGAGGAGTATAATAATATCTAGAGCTCACGTAATTGTTATATACAATGTGTTCGCTCAGAATAACCAAAAGTTCTTTTTTAATTTAAATAATTCTTAGTCAAAATAAAATCAATATTTGTCTATCAAAAATACGTTACAAGTTTGTTTATGATACTGTAACTAATACACTTGGACCATTCGCGTAAATCTACTTCACTCGTCGCGGTATGCAAATGGATGCCATCAACAAAATGGCGGCTCTCGATGACACCACGCGTTTATAACAACGATCAAACCTAACGAGATGGTATAACGTTGTGAAATTTTACACCAATGTTCCAAAAGGATTTCGGCAGGTTTTGTTAAAAGTTTGATCTCGAAATTCCAATTAATTTCAGAGCAATTAATTAGAACTGCCTGAAATGATCACGCAAAGTATAATGAGCTTTTCATCCGACTCGAAATAATTGCTCGATTGCTTTTTTATTTAAAATTGTGTACAATACATACAGTCACTCTCATAAGTTTAAATTAAATGGTAGGTTTAATGTTTCCAATTCAATTTTTCATTATAAATATGTACGTATATGTGTAAAGTTTATTCGTGCACATATTTGTAAGGAAACATTTATTTGAAAATATCAAACCTGTCATTTAATATGGATATAGAGAGTATGGATACTTTTGGGACTGACTGTATAACAGAAAAAAGAAATGTTCTTTATGAACCTTTATTTATAGAAAATTGGCAAAACAATTTCCAATATTATTATTTAAAAGAATATTGTCCTCTTCTTTTCCAATTTTCTTCGAACTCCATGCTTCAAATATTTAACTATTTATTTCATTATACAGAAACTGTTAGAGAAGTAAAGTAAATTTAAAATTTCACGCCACTATTCTCTAGAGAGCGTTTATGGGAAAGCGAAATGCGTTTTGTTTTAAGTTCCGATTTTCGTGTTCATCTTAATATTATTTTATATTTCTAAGAAAACTCTTTGTTCTTTTGTGATATAATTTATTTTCCCTCGTGTTATGGATACATTCTAAATTGTACGATTTAATAAATAAATATTAATAATATATTTCTAAAAGAAACATAGTCAAGAGTTCTTTTCTTGAGTTGTATTGAAGAACATCACGAAATATTAGAAGGCATTCAATTTTTATTACTGTAAGA
This sequence comes from Hylaeus anthracinus, assembly GCF_026225885.1. Classification (NCBI taxonomy): domain Eukaryota; kingdom Metazoa; phylum Arthropoda; class Insecta; order Hymenoptera; family Colletidae; genus Hylaeus; species Hylaeus anthracinus. Next base: position 1,833,511 of record NW_026534838.1, read on the forward strand.
AGATAACGAAGAATCCAATAATTATATCATAAAGATATAAATGTGTAATGGTGGAAACATATCTCTTTTCTGCGAATTAGGGAATCTCACGTAGTAATGGAGAATCGATCAGTCGATTCTGTTCTTCCCGTCCAAGGAACAATACACCGTGCACTCGTGAAATCTATCCGACAACATCATCGAATGTAACAATAATCGGTTACGACTTCTCATTTTTGCTCGTCTTAACGCCTCCTGAGTAGCTACTGATAACTCGCATTACGCGAAACATGTCTTAGAAATGAAGTTTCCATTTTCCTCGAAGTAATATTTTGTTACTTCGTTTTCCCAGTTTTTTCGCAACGTCCCAAGAAAATTTACACGAGGAGTCCAAGCTTCTCGTGTTTTATTTATGAAGGAAGGTTATATTTCGATCGGTGAACGCATCGGTCACGTGGTCGATGTGTTCGACGTTTTTCAGGCACCTTCGTGAAGTATCGTGACGCGTTTTTCGTTTTTTTGAGGCAAGCGAGAGCTTGGGACTTTTTGTCAGTAGTCAGAACCAAAAACAGTCGTACGTATGGGTGTGCCCTCTAGAAAATAGTGGCGCTAAACTTTAATTTTACTTTACTTCTCTAACAGTTTCTGGATGACGAAATAAATAGTTAAATATTTGGGGTATGGAATTCGAAGAAAATTGGAAAAGAACAGGACAATATTCTTTAAAATAAAAATATTGGAGATTGCCTTGTCAATTTTGTATAAATAAAGGTTCAGAATGAACATTTATTTTCTTCTATATAATAAAATAAATAATTAAGGATATAGAGTTCGAAGAAAGTCGGAAAAGAACAGGACAATATTCTTTTAAATAATAATATTGGAGATTGCCTTGTCAATTTTCTATAAATAAAGGTTCAGAAAGAACATTTATTTTCGTCAGGTTTCTTTTATACCTTTTCAATTTTATATTAATTATATTACATTTACAAGTTTCTCGCGTGTCTAATTTATTCACCACGGTTATCCTAAATCCTACATTTATTTAATGGGGTAAACACGTGAGAGAATAATTATTTAATATCGCATCGAAAAGTACCGAAGTCACTTGCCATAAAATAATTAACATAGTTAAAAATGGCGTGGACAAGTATGAAGGACACCAATTTTCTTTTTTTATTCGTTCGTCTCTCAGATTAATGTCATTAAAAGTTATCATAATCAGTACTTCGAGTCGTTCAAAGGTAATCCGTGATTAATTAACAATACCATTGTTATATGCACATACTTCGACGTTACATGATTGTCTGAGGTTACCTTATTCGCACAAAATTTTACGTAAATGCAATTTGTTAGGCTGTCACACACGAGACTCGTTCTTCGTCAATAAAATCTAAAAGCCACGTAACATGTTTGCGATTCTATCGCGATCCTGATAAGGTTATTTCCCTTCCTTTTCGAGAGTGATAAACTAATTTCGTGTTGTATCAAACTTCGTACAGTCTTCTTCAAGTATGAACAAGAAGTCTACAAAAATATAATTAAAGAGAAATATCGAATTGGTATAGTAATATTATTCTTATTATTTTGTTAAGTCACCTAATGATACATGATGTTAATGGCATTGAAAAATACGTAAATAAATAAAATTTCACCTGGAATTATTAGAAATGGTTTAGCGAACCAAAATGTGCAATAACGACGTGAATAAATAAGTAAATAGAACTTTTAGTGTTCAAATACTAGAATCTAATAAATTATAATAATTTTACGTTTCTAATACCGAGTACTGTCTTCCCAAATTCGTATGTCTGAAATAGCAAAGTATGTTTTGAAATACCAATAGTGAAAATATGTACTATATCAAATAAGAAGATTCCCATAATTTTTACATAACCGGAAATAGAATTTTAAGTGACTTGAATTCACGTCAGCGGTCGCGAGTGTGACAAAAGAGTCGTCTGGTGCAAAGGAACCCTATGCAAAAACTTTTGAATTTCGCTCCACCTAGGCAAAGTTCCTAAAAAAAAAACTAATCAACCCCCAGAAGTGAACCACTTGCAAGTTCGTCTCAAAATTGTTATTCGTATTCGTAGGTTCAACATTGAAAACTGCGGCGCACGGTTAATTAACGCAACAGTTCGAACGAAGCTTAAATTAATAGTACCGTGGTATTATCATAAACAATCGCGCGACGATTGGTCAACAGAAATGTTAGTTTAAACCGTTGTAATTTCGTAACTAACGATTGGCGCGTGGCAAAATATTCGCGCCTGTGTCGTCGATTTATTAATTAGGTTTCATGCAGCTGCGAAACTGTAAAGATAAGGTAAACAAAATTTTGTTCTCTTTCATCCAGAATCGATAATGTTGAATATTCAATGCAGCATTCGATGCCCTTTCCTCTACGCACAATTACTCTTTCCAGGCAAATTTGAATAGATTCGTAAAAAATACATTTTCCCCAAAGTTCAAATTTTCATTTGTACATTTTTCAAAGAATTCTTCTGTTTCTTCTCTTCGCACACTGCTGTTTCTGATAGAGGCATAAGTTTGAAGCTCTAATTATTTTTGCCTAAGTATTTAAATATCAACGCTAGCCATTATATTAAATTCATTTAAACCTTATCTTTCGAACTAAACTTTTCTTCTGTCACTCTACAAATTTTTTATCCGACCTTTTTTTTTATGCGATCCTCTTCTTTACATGGTTTAATCACGCACCTCGATTGCGATTAATAATTCCACCTTTTTCCGTTCTTATAATGATAAATAGCCAACTCAACGCTGTTGTATTATAATTTATCGATCATTACTATTCTATTCCATTGTATACCATTCTTTGTAAAATAATACATGCAATGAATAAAAAAATCTATACCTTGAACCGTGCCTCGAATCCAAACGAGTTTTATTCCAAAAATAATCGTAATATTCCGGTTTTATTCGACGCCATCGCGCATTCGGATAAACGAAATACATGTTGCGGAAGAATGAACGAATTCCTTTGGCGAAGGTCGTCAGGAAATTTGTGAAAATTTAAACGCGCACTAGTAAAAAGGTGTGTGAATTTTAAACTGAGATTTAAAATTAGCGAAGCGTAGAAAAATTACAAAAGAGGGATTTCCGTATCGGAGCCGATACAATAATCCATCTTCTGGTAGAATGACAATAGAGCGTGGGTAAAAATGGTCAGATCTTCGTACGCGACGTGTGTCACTTGCCGAACAAATGAAGAGAAAGCAGTCGATGAGAGAATTTTTTGTAAAATAATTTTTTGGTACATTGGACTAATCGTGACTCCAGGAATGTGTGAAAACCTGTGCAGTAGATCTGGTTTAGTGGGAGGAGTGGATTCTGCTGTCGTGACTCGTTATTAGAAACGGATTCAAGTCAGAAAAACTTACATGACATTTTTATATACAGTAAAGACTGGATAAGTTCAAGACAGGATTGACTGGATAAATGCAAGATGCTTGAAAAATCTTAAATTGAAGTAAATCCACGTTCTAGATTCTAAATTCCTTTTAATACGTGATTCTATTCCAATTATTTCAATCGTTCCCACTCATAGTGCAATCTTTACCAAAGAATTCTCACTAGATTCACTTCAGTCCATACAAATAATCCCCACCACTGGGAAGGGTTCCTCCTTGACGTTCCGCGAGCGAGCAGTGTAATATGATCTATTGTATCACCGATACGTTTCGGCCGACTGCTTTTGTTCCTCGGACCTCTTTCGCTTTCACTCTCTGTCCTTTTCTATGTTCGACGCTCGACTCAAGCCAAATTAAAGTAAACACAGAATAGAAACCCCGACTGGATAACGATCCAGTTGGGTCCCGATTTTTTTACACTTATCCAGTCTTTACTGTATTAGAAGGATTTTGATTTCTCTCGTTCCTTGCAGAATCGAGATTACTATTGTCAATTACTATTGTAAAAAAGCCTGCAGTATTTTCGGAGGTGGGTAATGTATTCCGACAAAGAGAGAAACGTATGTCGACATGGATTAATGAAAAATCACCGTGGAGAAGGAAAAGAATCGAGTAAAGGGAATATTCAGCCAACGGTAGAGCATATTGGAGTCAGCGTTTTTATGAGAGATTAGTTAGGTTATCCTACAAGTTTATGCCACTTACACGTCTGCTACTCAAATTAATATGTGAAACTTTTTTTATAACACGTTTTGCCTTTTTTTTATCAAACTTAAGGGTATGTTTCACATATAATTTGAGTAGTATAAGCATAACTGGCATGAACTTTTACAGATTACACATCTGTATTAAATCTTGGCTCTCAAAACAAAATACTTAAAATTTTCCTAGTCGTGAACGGACAGATATTTAAATTTGCATTAACGCGTAACGCTGAGCGGATAATTTTTGTTTGCCCCCCAGCAAGAGAAGCAATTTAAGTTCGGGTAACACAGAACGGCGAAAGTCTTATTCATTCGATTGCTTTTATGTGCTTCGCGCATTTCTACTTCGCGTTTATGGCTCTTCGAAATAAAGTTCCTCTTTAAGCTTCGCTCCCCCCGTACAAAGGGCGAATATCAAAAATTCCCATTCATAACTGCGACGTACACCTGGTTTTCATATTTCGCACGTTTACGTCTTTCTCAAGTAGGATTTGAAAGAGGGACGAGGCATTTGTCCTGATTTCTCTATCAGTTATTCGCTAAACGCACGCCTTGTGTATCTTAGAAGACGACGAAACAATGCGACGCATTGTTGATTCGAAATCCTCGTTAAACCGCCACGAGGACAAACTGCACCCCAGTGGAACGCTAATTATGATAGTTTTGATGAACCTTCGGGATTGAAAATGTGGCAAAAGGCTTTCAAACTTTTCGTTTTGATTCTACCGAGAACGAAGAGAATTAAAAGAAGTGAATTAAAAGAAATTAATTTGAAATTTTGTCGTGTTTTTTGACCGTATGAATGTACGTCAATTTATTATATCAGGCGTGGAAACAATTCAAATTAACAGAGACGAATATATCGCAACACTTTCCGTCGAATCATTTTAATACTTGTTATTGAAGAAAATAATTATTCGAACGAAACATTTTCATAAATATGTTGATCAAAACGTTTATAATTCGGGTTATTAATGTGATTTAACTCGTGCAATGAAGTAGATTTTATTCTGTGACTGCTTTATCGGAGACGATCGAGACCAAATACTAACTTTTTAAAATTGAATTCTCTTTGAACTACACAGGGCATGATGGAGATTATTTGTCGAGCTGATTTCCTGTGTTGTTATCAATTGTTCAGTATTACTAGAAGGCTGCAAGCTTTTTTTGGATGCTTGATAATTATTATTATTAATTATAGGCAATGTAAAATTTAATGTAATAATCTAAAATCCTGTTGGGACTTTCAAGATCCAAATTGTTTTCCATGTTATTAATGACCTGTTTGTTAATTATTATTTTTAATTATAGACAACGTAAAATTTAATGTACTAATCTAAAATCCTGTTTAGACTTTCAAGACCCAAATCGTTTTCTATGTAATTAATGATCTTCGTGATAACTTTTAATTTAATTTAATTTAATTTTGTTAACTGAGATAAATATAAAATTCTTGAAAATTCCTTCGACCCCACTTTTACAGAAAATTGAAATCCTCCTCATCGCTATTCCTAAACATTTCTTCGATAAACACACTAGTCTTTAAAAGAAATATTTCACAACTTCACGAGGGGGTTGGAAAAACTAATCCAGATTTGGAAACTACCTTTCACACAACCTCTAACAAATAAAAAAATATGCAAGAAATCAACTATACAAAAATATCTCTAAAACAAATATTTCACACCTCAATAAGAAATGTGCAAACAAAAGTATTCTCACGCACAAATCCAAATTATTTTCAATAACGATTCCCAATCTGACGAATGAAACAATTGCTCACGTTTGGCGTAGGTCGTGCCACTGGCGAAGAGCAGGACCATCAGGAGGCAGGCGGAAACGCAGACCGTAAGCGGTACACCGGAAGTCGTGTGGCTCCTCATCCTGTTGCTCGTGGAGTGGTTCCGTTCGACTCGATAGCTCGCGGCTCGACAAGTAGATGGACTGGAGGGCCGATGCTTCCTCGACGAGCAGGTGGTTGTGAATGAACAAGTGGGACGTTGCGCGTTCCTTCTTTTACGGGAAGCAAGGGGGTGGCGCAGTCGGATACCCCCCGCGGGGCATGCTGAGCACGCATGTACTGTGGGTGGTGTTCGTATACGCATGGTAGCAATCCTGTGCAGAATGGTAATAAAGCCAACGGAATCTGATAAAGCTCATTGATGGGAGCCATGGATACAGGCATAAACAGCGTGGCCGGGACAGGAATGTACAAACTGATTTGTTTTCTTTATTATTCAAGGCTTCTAATGGGGGTGGTGCGTGGAGTGGTGTGTTTTAATTTAAGGGTACCTGAGGAATTATGGTGAACTACGAACTAAAAGATTCGTTGGTTTATAAAGGGTTGTGGTGTTTATTCTTAAGTTTGGATTATTTTTTGCAACTCTTTTTCTTTTATAGGCTCTGAGGTATAATTTTTATTTACTAGTACTTTCTAGATGCTTATGTAATTTATTATAACTTCCTCTTAATTAGGAATTCATTAATTAGAATTGGTAGATTTGTGGATCAATGTACGCACTTTTAGTTTTCATGTCGACAAAGTTTCGGGTACCTTGATGAGCATTTCACCTACCTCCCTCTCTAAGAGTCATATCTTGAACTTGTTCTAGCGAGTTAAAGCCAATACTTTCATGATTTATTTATTTGTATATCTCTTATGAACCCAATCCTGGGGATTCAGTTTTCAAATCGTCAAAGTTTCAACTCCCTTGATGAGCATTTCACCTACCTCCCTCTCTAAGAGTCATATTATAAGCTTGTTCTAGCGAGTTAAGCTCAACAATTTTGCAATTTATAATATATATTTCTACGTTTGTCTTTTATATATTCAATCCTACCATTAAAATTCTAACACAGTACCAGTTCATTTCTACAATATACACGACCATTCAAACTCTAGAAAAGTTGCAGTTCATTTCGAGAGATTGTGCTCAAGAACCCCTCCTCGGAAATTCTCAAGATTTTTTCACGAATTTCCATTCCCACTTCTCGCGACTCTTTATCTAAATATGTATTTTATTTATCACTATAATATTGTATCATTCGTAAATGGCAAATACAGCGATGGTGAATTTAATTTAAATCATCTATTTGTCGAAACGTTTCGATCCTAGGAATTCGTGTCCCATTTGATATTTATTATAACAATCAAGCAATCGAAGCTTTTAAGCGAACACGTAATCGAACCTACGTTTGGTAATACCACAGTCGTTAGAAATGTTATCTGAATTATGAATCGCAATTCATATACTCTGTTCAAATATTTCATTTCTAAGCTGTTACTTAGTAGGAGCAGCGGAAGTTAACAAAATTTCAGTCAGAAATTGCCAGTAATTGTGGGTGAAAGATGCTTCGTTAAATAAACTGCGATTGTCAAATGATAAATGTTAACAACACTCCAAGACTGGAACTGGATATTTAATTAACAAGAAACACTAAGGATGCAAGAAAATCTTGACGAATTGCAGAGGTCATCTCGTCGCGGATAGCTCAAGTTAGACGAAGCATCGGTAGATACATTTTTTTGTTGTAAACAACCGAGTGTGGTGCAATAGCGAAGCAAAGAAGAGAAACATTTCACACTAAAAATTTATAAGACATGGTCACTTTTAAGAATATATGTCGGATAAAATGTGACGTCAATGTAATTTTTATTATCGACACGTTATCATGTCGAAGACCACTAATCTTGTTTGTCATTAGGCGAGACAAAAGGTAAAGTGCACAGCTGATCAGCAAATTCCGATGTTCATTTTACGTTTTAATTTCGACCGTCTGAAAAGAAAACTATTAAAAAACGAAAAGGAAAAAGAATTTGTTTTTCAAGATAATAGACTGTCCTACGTTGAATTACAATATTCAAATATTGTATACTATGGATTCACGAAAGTTGATTGCTGGCCAATTTAAAGAATAACTATGCCCGTTTCTCTCTCGCTGTTTTGTCAGACAAAAATTTCAACAATCCAAGAAATCTGAATTTCAAATAACATTTCACGCGCAATTCTTCGGTAACGAATTCGTGTTTTGAATTACTTTTATTCGTTTCGTTTATTACGATGTTTTAATGGAAATTGTCGTAACATGTTTATGACAATGGAACAAACACTGCATATCGAACAATGAACAGACAATGACTGTTATAAAATATTCGGTGTGTGTTTTACAAATTTATTCTTCCTCCGATTTGTAATTATGCCATTTTCGTTTATTATGGCGTTCCAATGGAAACTGATAATGGAAACGTTTGTGTTGATGAAACGTAAAATTCTAAACAAATATCAACTAAATAATTACACTCAGGATTATTTGAAAGTAATCAATTCGAATTTTAAATATCATTTTTAACAGTTTATAGATCGGTAATTAATTAATCAGTTTTTTTACTGAGACAACCAATACTAGACGCCGGAATATTTCGAGATTGGACGGGAATGGCTTATAAATAAATATTAGGCGGCCCGAGCACTTGTGAGAAACGCGCAAACGCTCGGTGTCCCTCTAGCAGTGAGAACAGGAAGTGCCATCACAGATGCACCTCCCGTCGTTATATGGATTATGAAATATTATACGTATAAATATTAACAAAAAAACGACTCTACTAAATAAAATACTACTAAATTGGATACTACTAAAGTTGTCAAGATAAAAATTATCTTATTAGTATAAAAGTGTTAAATTCAATTTCAGTATACGACGAGTTGAGAAAATGAAAATGAATCTCGTCGATCGTAGGACATTTAGAGGTCACGAACGTGATAAATCCTGACTGTCTACATAATAGTCAATCCAGAGAAGTTTAAATAACGATCCGATAGGATTGTGCCAAGTCCGACCGCTATTTTCTCACGAACTACGTGGAAAATTCATCGTCGAAGACAATCGGAAGTTTCGTGGAGGGAAACTTACTCGTTAAGCGCCTCCTTCGTTAAATCGAAACTCCAAACATATATTCACGGAAAATGATTCTCATTGTTTCCATTGTACGCTATTCCAAACGAAACACTGCATGTACATACGTACGTACAGCGTGTCGGATCAATCGCTATTTAGAATAGAGAGTTCATTCCTCAGGGCGAAAAAAGGCGTGCAAAATAAACGCAATATATTTTCTTTTGTTAATGAATTAATTTCGTGGGAAAAAGTAGATTAATTATAATCACTGGATTAATTTACCCTCTAAATTTGAGTTTGAAATCAAAATTAACCTTTTCACGCCCTTGGCCACATGTGGACGCCTAGTTTTTTATAATTATAATAACTGGCATAAAAAAAATTTGGTAATAACTTATTCGCTACAGAATCAGAAATTTTACCATTTGGTTGCACTGATAATGTTATTTCCGATAAAATCGTCCCTGAAGAGGTTAATTTTGATAATTACTAATTTACAGGATAAAGAGGTGACCTTTTTTTTTTAAATAAAATTTTAGAACCTATTTTAAGTCGACTACGGGGACATAGCATGTAATTTTTACAGACAGTTTACTTTGGAATATGTTCGTAACGCGAATACAGAGCTTTCCTGGGGCACTGACGAAGCATTGCTCATATTTCCTGATGCGAAAGTTAGTTGGACATAAATCAGCAGCGAACCCATTGGATCTTCTCTTTTGTAACGACTGCTCCGTATAGAATGTTAGTGTTGAAATGAGGCAATCCGAATTTCGATAATGACGTCAATTGTAATTAGTGGCCAGTAAATGGAGGCAGCACTTTAATAACATACATATTTATTTATTTATACATATATATATATACGCAAAAAGAAAGTTTTAGATTGATAGAAAGATTAGTTTTCATATTGTTATTTCATTTACTGTACAAACCATTATACTATAAACATATATATAAAAACAAGTAAAATAACCCAACGGAAAGAACAAATTTTATTGAACCACGCTTTGGCAATAACAATTACATATCAAGTTATGATCTATTCGATAACGTTACAATAATTGCTTCGATTTGCTGTAAGGGGTCTTTGTAATTAAATGAGTAACATCTTTAAGTACACCCCCTGTTTCATCTCCTTTAAAAATTCATGAATGCACCTGTTGCGAGGAGTGACGACATACCCAAGATTCTTATTCTTATCGATTTTTTCATGACGTTGTAACCAACAAATCTGCATTTGATTCACAGCTATCAAAAAAAAAGGTTAATTTTTATATTATTTAATTTAAACTTTCAACATTGGCATTGATTCGATAATAAAATTTCATTTTTGTTATTTTAAGGTCGCCTTTTTTTTCTTCAAAGAATTAAAATATCACTTCAACTAAAACTTGTAATACTTTTATCTGTTTAGAAGCTGCGTTTAATATTCATATTAACAATATTTAAGCAAACCGAACTAGATAAATGTTTCGCTACCAACAGGAATATTGTATGTCCTCCATTATCGCCTTGTCAATTATGATCGATAATGAAGCATCATTAGCGGAAACGAATTTCCACTTGTGACAGCAGATGTCGATCTCTAATTGTATACTTTTGTATTGTATTACCAAGGCACTAATACTGAAATATATTTAACATTATAAAAAGAAGTCAGCTTGTTTTACAATACGACATTTATAAATATTATATTTATTATTACTTTATTCGGTAACATTTGAAATGATATATTCACACATACATTCGATTCTGAAATTGTAATTTAAAAAAGTAGGATTAACTGAACTGTAACACTGTCATAATGAGCGAAGAAATACAAACTAATTTTTGAATCAGAAATTCAGAACATCAAAAATCCAGGATATCGCGTAGCAATAATCTGTACAGATACAGAAATTTCAGGAATATGCGACGTAATAACAGCCATACGAAATAGTAGCCACAAACATAACCATGTGCACATACACTATCCATGTCTATACGAATTGCGTCATTATTATGGAGGCACGCGGTGTATTCTCACGGTTTATTGGACAGTTCATCGGTTTATCAGTTCCGCTCGCATGATGAAGAAGTAATTTCTCATAATTCAATTCGTCCACTGGTTCGTACCGAAAACAGTATTAACTATTTACTCAGCTCTAAATTTCATGTGTTTTAATCAGACAATTTTCAAGAGAAACAATCAATTTATTTAATTAATAACGCATTTCTTTTTTTATCATTTATTACAAAAAGAACAAATATTAAGATCACTTCTGCTATTGTGTCAGTTTAGTCTTTACAAAATAACAAGTTGAAAAGTATATTTAAGTATATTTAAAAAAATTATATAACTCGAGCAAAAAGTATCAAGCTATTATATACATGTAAATTATTTTTAAATAATAATTCAATGCTATTCTGTAAACGTCGCTGAAAGTTTTCCTTGTTGAAGGGAAATACAAGAAGATGAAGTTTGAGAAACATTGATTCACTGCATTACGCTGTCTTATATGCATATTTTGATTACCATCGTGAAATTGAAGCTCTAGTTTTGATGCATATTGATCGGACTTTATTTTTGTTTGAAGATTTAGTTCTCGTTAAATAACATTGTTGCGAAACTGGTGGTAATCACTTGGGAGAACGTCTGGAGAGTAAGAAGAAAGATGAGGCATAACTTGTCAGTCAAACTCTTTAACTTTTTGGAGAGTTGTTTATGTATTTTGAGTTCGTGCATTATAGAATTAAACTGATAGAATTAAACTCTTTTTTACTTCATCGATGCTCTATACATTACTTTCCAATATCTTTGTCAGTTTTTCTTTCAGAAATAAACTTTAAGAGATAAATTAATCTTTGTCGCGTACGAGTAAATAAAAAAAATGTATAAAAAACACATTAATTTGAATTCCCATCGCTAGTAGCGCTGCAATCTTATTCCCTTCTAAATCGGTAACGCAGACACATAAATGATAAGGATAACATTATGACATTATTTGTATTACAATGTATTATAAACATTGTTTATTAGTGAGTCATTTTGAAAAGATTTAGTTTGATTATATAGTCAACTACAAGCTTTATAGAAGTTTCCTTTAAGAATTCTTTTATATTCATTGAATAAAGAATTAAATCTAACGAAAGCGATAATAATATAATTAATTTTCTATTAAATAAGTATAAATAAACGTGAGGAACACTTTTTGTTCATAAATTTTTACCTCAAAAATTCCACGTTCTACGTTCATTCCATCAATGACGAATTTAAACTGATTAAATTACTTTGAGTGACTTCATCTTTTTCTAAAATCTTTCACAAAATGTTTTTATTGTAAAAATATATGTATCCTACCATTTCCTATACAAAACATTCAAAAATTTGAATATTTCAATTTAGAACATCTACGGTTGGCAACATTGTCCACCTGTGGCTGACAATAGCAATGACATCGGTAGTACACAACAACAAAATGGTGAAGAACGAATCTCGATTATTGTAAATTTAAATATTACAGTGTTTTTTATATTTATCGCGTTCAATTTGAATAAAACCAGTTGTTTCTAATGCAGTGAAACATAACCTGTCCAAACTAACGTGAGTTTGTTTATGCAAAGTTAAGTGTTCAGTGATCGATGCGTTTGGAGTAGCTGTTTTTTTATAATGTTTACACTATTCGGTGAAGTAAACTTATGGAGTTTCGATGACAACATTAATATAAAGAGTACAGACTTTGGTGCATTTCGGTGAGATTAAATAATTTGCGTATATTATAAATTATATTAACCATTATATTAACCATTATACCTTCTATATCGAAATGATAAAGAAATAAAGCTACAACTATTACCATCAACCATTCTATGTATAATAAAGTTAAATAATATTCGATATTTCATTCTAAAATTTGTTATGACTTTAATAACATATATCTCCATTTCACTAATTCATTATTTTAATAAAATTGCTACCGACATTCGATTGGAAAACTATCCACTATACATTTTTTTAATTTAATATAATGCATGTTTTTAATCCTTTGGTTGCTATGGGTGGAAACTTTCTAAAAATACAAGGAAATATTATAATGTTATCACAGGTATCATGATAAACGTATTGATAATGTACATGAGGAAGGGAAAAGATCATATTGTCAGAAGCGTGGTATGATATATGTACCAACCAATAAGAAAGGACATAAATTAAAAGATTCTATCAAATATTTGGAGGTAAAATTTCAATAAAGCACAGATCAGAATTAAAATATGATTCTGTATTCTAACTTGAATTAATTTTAATAGGATCAATTGAAGGACAATTCAATTATATATTGCCAGTGGTATGATGATTGTGTCTTCCAATTGATGCTAAATAATGCCTTGTTGATACAAATACAGGTCAACATTGCTACTGGTGACATATATAAAATAACTTTTGATAAGTATCTTGTAGGAAAACTTTCTGAGCATATATCAGATGGTAAATAATAGCTTGCATTTACATAATCCATATTTGTATGCCGAGCAATGTTTAAATACTTTATCATTAATATTTGTAGTGGTAATTACTAAAAATTATATACTTTGCATCTATAATGATAATCAAGTAAGCCTTGTACATTTCACAAGATCAAAAAGACACGTTTTTGATAAAATTAATAAACTTGAACCAAAGTTATCCACAATTGATCTATTTGGTCCTAATGGTCGCAGGTTGGATAAAAAAGTACAAACTAATAAATGTGATGATTTGGTAAATATATTCACACATTTCTTAAAACAATATTACTTTTTACTAACCCTATCGCTTACCACATAATGGATTAAATTAAAATTTCTCAGTTTCCTTAAATTACATAGTTTATTGAGAATATCTCTGAAAATTTATAATATAATTCCAAACATTGTAGATATTAATTTGGTGGAAATCTACAATGAATGAAGTTTATCCGTGGAGTCCTGCTGTTAAAGAGCATGATCGTGCAAATATACATCTTTATCGTCTAATAGGGTATAAAAATCTTTCTAAGCACTAAGATTTCGTTAAATTTGATGTTGTAGCTTTTACATTTGACAAGAGTATTACATTCCTGCTTGTATGGTAAAAGTATTTCAGCATTATGTATTTCTCTTTTCAGAGTAAAATTAGAATTAATTTGTTATATACGTAGCGAGTTTGATCCCTTGTGCATAATATTTGATGCATATCATGATAATATTATTCACTCTGTAGAACAAAAAGTATCAAGAAAGGTAATAGTTATGCATGATTTAGTATTACAATCATTCATTTGTAGCATTAGTTCTACAAATGGACATTTTACATCATAAATATAACATAGGGGGAGGTGACTATAGAATGGAGAACATACGAAGTTTCCCAACAAGATAAACTGCAAAGAATAGCAGTGATATCCGTGCCTTTACCTACACACACAAGTTGTGTAAAATTCTCACCCAATCAGGAATTGTTATTATTATGTTGCATAGATGGATCTGTAATAATTTATGATCAAATCAGAGCCACCACTACTAGTGTAAAAGCAGGTTTTGTAAGTGATCTATGTATGCAGAGAATTAAAAAAAAAAAGTAATTACTTCTGGAAACATATAAAGAAATATATACATTTTCAAGATACCTACATTAGCATCATGGCACAGTGATGGAATAATATTTATCATTGGAAATGACAAAGGTCAATTCCAACATTTTGATATTTCTCTGTCATGTATTAAAAGTCAGACCTTAAGTGAAGAAGTAACACCTGCTAATATTCTTGATTTGTCCTCATACTTCAGGTATTGCTTTATCAATATGATAATAATAAAGTTAGGAATGTATGTATAAAATATGAAATTTATTTATAATGCAGAACTCAACCAGCATTATTGCGTATGGAATGGAATAAAAAGAATGATCTGAATTGCTACATTGATCTGCACAATCATGGGAATTCTCTATTATTACTTATTTTTCAACGGTATGCTATATTAATATTATTCATAAAATGAACGAAATATTAAAAAATGAGTAATATCAATGTAATATATTAATAGAGGCCCTATAGGTGTCATAAAAATGTTAGAAGGAGATTCTCTCTCTGGAGATGTGTTAGTCAAAAGATATTTATCCTTGTATCAAGTTGAACAAGCAACTTCATTATTGTTATCTATGAATTGGGATACTCATCCTCGCGCGTGCATGCATGCGCTAAATCAAATTTTGAATTACTTGTTTAAATTGCCATTGACACCAGAACGTGAAAGTAAGATTCAGTTTTGTATTTTAATTGATATACTGTCGATAATACAAGTAGTTCAATCTTTTAGATTTTATACAGAATGCACTAGGTAGTTTCCATGTTCCCATTAAACCAATAAGTCAAACTATCGAAGAAGAATATGGAGATGAAGTAAGAGACTTAACAAGACGATTTTTCCATCATTTATTAAGGTATTATGTACTTCAGCATTTAAGAAGTATTCGTCCTATACAAAATATTAATTTTAATTACTGTAGGTATCAAATGTTTGAGAAAGCTTTTAGACTTGCTATAGATCTAAATGATCACGATCTTTTTATGGATATACACTTTTACGCATTAGTTGTAAATGATATGGCAATGGCAACTGCAGCAAAAGAAAATGCTGAACGTATACTGAGTAGATCAAACAGTTGTAATAGTTCACGTAAGAATTAATGGAATATGTTGTTTCAAGAACAGTTTGTTTCCTCAAGAGTACTATAATACAACATTTTCAGATTCTACGTGTTCTAGAGCGTCGTGTTCATTGTGCTCCGATTCTACGAGCGATAAAGGAGAGGAATCTTTCACTGATGAGAGTGAAAATTCTTCTAAAGGAGATCAGACTGATACAAAACATTCTAAAAATCATAGTTATAGAAAAAAATCCAATAGCCAGATCCCACCATTGCCAATCCTTGATCCTCATCACCTTAATAAAAGTCTATTACCTACATCATTTACGGATATTTCGTCTAATGAAAAAACTGATTGCAATCTAGTATCAACATCTTTCAATATGCCCAGCAGTACACTTAGCACAACTTCTTTTAATCATTCGTCGCATCTTTCGCTGTTAAATACGTTTTTTGCGTCAACGTCATTTAATAAACCGCTATATAAAACTCATACAAATTCAACGCCAACGTCAACAGTAACTTCTACTCATACTTCACAGTCTTTTAATAACATTTCCGATGATTTAATGACCACTTCATTCGGAAGTCTGTCCATGAATGAACGAAAATCTGTAGTATCGAATCGGCTTACAGAAAACTCTGTAAATATCACATTGAACAAAGCTGTACTAGGAGAAATGGAATATTCTCTTGATAGCACATCTGATAACACAGTAACAACTAATTTAACACAAGAAAATAACTTCTCGTCTACTCCTTTCAACAATCCAACATACGAAACGTTAGATGTGCCTTCTGATCTGCTACACACTTCATTAGATAAAGTGGATAGCAATATCATGTCAACATCCTTCAGTACACTTGGTACAAGTATTCCAAGTCCATATGAGAATTCTTTTAGTAATTTAATAACTAGCAAAGCTGATTCTACCACAACTTTAGCTTCTCTTAGAAATATGAAGTCACCTGTTACAATGAATGATTTCACATCTAAAACACTTCCTGAACCTACTGCAGCGAACAAATTAACATCCAGTCTTCATAGCAGTCATAATAACCTTATGTCAACATCATTTAATTTCCTTGACAACCAAGTACAAGATTCTCGTAATAGTATTTCAAAGAGTATCAATGATGATGATAGTCATAGTGTTATCAAGTTACAACAATCTGCTATGGGGAAAAAAATGGGGGATGTCAGCATCCCACCACCACCACCTTCTTTAACAAATTCATTTACAAATTATTTTCAAAATCTTCCAAGGAAGAATCTTCCTTTATCCAGAAGTACATCTGGATTAGCAGATATTGACGAATCAATTCAAAAATTTTCGTCTATTAGAACAAGAAATGTCACGTCACACCTACTGCAAAGACAAAATTCCACATCTAACATTCTACAAGTTCATCATAAATATAGTAATATTAAACCTTCTAGATATAGACTTAATTATGATCTCGATTACATTTCATTCCATGGAAGTTGTGATAATATTAATATACATTCCTCTACTAACAGTATGAAAGTTGGTGCATCACAGTTCCCTTCTACTTACAGTATACAGAATAGATTTGAGAATAGGCATTCGAAACTAGTATCATCACAAAATAGTACAAATATTAGTGTTAGTAAAGAAAGTAAGGTGTCATCAAATATACCACCCCTACCTGTTATATCTACATCTACTTCTAGCTCCTGTTCCCCATTCTCCCCTTATACGGATACAACATTGATATCAAATGAGAAACCAAAGGTCAAATTTTCAGATACAGTAACGCACATATTTGTACCTGATACAGTAAGTGTACAAAGTATTGAAGTATAAGAAATATTGAAATTTATGTGAAGCAATAAGTATGATTGTGTTTGTTAGTTGATATTTTCATTTCTTAAGAGTTTATTTACAGGGCCAATCGCTACATAAACAAAAACGTTCTACGATTACTCAAGTACACTTGACCGATCCGAAACGCGAATTAGCAGAAAGCCTTCCATTGTGCCTTGGCAATGAAGATTACCTTAAGGATTTTCAACCGTTATCGAGTATGCGACGAAATTCAGCAAGTAAAGTAATTTTTATATACATAATACTTAAATGTTATGTTTTACAGAAGATGATATTAATGACAAAGTAAAAGAACCCCCAAAATCAGAGGAAGGTTCTAAAATAAAAGTCGTACACTTTGGACTTCTATAAATAGATAAAGGATTCAGGTATTAAAGGAAGATGAATGTGAGACTGTATTTACATGCATTTATATTGTTTTATACGAATATCTACACACATATTTTGTACATAATTTTTATACAATAAAAATTGTTTTACAGTTGTATTACTAAATAATTCATCTGCTCCTATATAAATTAGTAATACTTAAATGTCTCTTTTCCTATATTCACTTTTTTGGCTTTGACATATTTTCTAATTCAGCCTTCATGTCAAGTAATTCTTTGTCAGGTATGTAACGTTTAGTTTCCATTTCAGGCGTATAGGTATCTACGTGTAAATGGACTCCTTCAGGTAAAGCTGCCTCTATTATTCTAATTAAAAGGGGACATTTTGAGGAATCTACATTTGATATTACAATGTTTCTTTGATACATTTTAAGTTTGTATTCGCTATCAACAACTGTGCTTTCTTTTTTATATTTTTTTATATGATATTCTCTATGAGGAAAAGGATAACTATGGAAACACAAAATAAATATTATTAAAATGTAAAAAATTGAATTTAGTGAAAAGTACGAATGCTATATTACCCATCATCAACATCAATATCCAATATGTCTGCAACTTTATAAATATAAGATTGATAAGATTCGAGCAGAGGAAATACATATCCTCTAAGCTGTATATTTAATGTAGGATAAAGAGGTGGCCCTGGTCTCTTACGCTACACCATGTAAAAGGTTTCATACATTAATATACAAACAAGCACATTGGATAGTATTTATAATATTTAATAAAATAACCTCTAAGTATGAAGGCTGGTAAATACTGTAGAACCTTAATGTCCCATTTACTAGAAAACGACGAGGACACGTTATGACCTATGTACATAATACAATTATATTATTTTTTGTAAACAATATTAATAATACATAATTTTGTCGGTACGCTCACATAACCTCATTCTTATCGATAAAAGCATTCATTTACCTGTTTAATAACATTCAATGCCATTTCAAAATGACGAAATGATAAAGGAATTGATATTCAAATTTTAAGTACAAGTGACTTCAATCAATTACTTTAAATTAATAGTAATTTGTAATAAACAGCGATTCAGATATCATCAGGTGTCATAACTATAAGCATTGCATTGCATGCTGCTTTTACACCAATGTTTCTCAAATTACATATTTCTACGGATCGTCTGAATAAAGGAATATTTTAGATGAATCCTTTAGAGTAGAATTAAACATCTAGCATTTTAATATTATTTTGAAACTTTTCTTGAGTACAATTGCAATTGTAAATACCAAATGTAATTCTGGCTAACTACAATTCCAATTACATGTTATTGGTATTAAAACGAAGGGATTTACTTTTAAGTAAAGGGAGATTTATTAACAAAAATAGAAAACCATAATCCAGAGAATATTTAAAAATATTACAATTTTAATATATCACAGATTAGTTTGTGGTAATATTACACCGTACGATGGGCTCGGCTGGCATCGCTGATCAGAACCAATGAAAGGTTGCAGTTATTTTACCAGGTACCATAATCTCACTGGATAAAATGTACGTTTCTTATCATTCAGGAATGGGAAAGTAATCTATGTGACACTTGCTTCTATGATACTGTGGATTGTGTGCACGATTGTGCGAATAAAATTTTTGCTATGACAATACTTTAGAGTCAGAAAGAAAATATATTTAAATGTGTTGTTTAAATAAAAAATGGATATCGAAACTGAGAATGTTATAAACCTTATATTCCCGGAGGGTATACGAGGTGACTTACATTTCTCTTACAGTCTATTATTAAAAATTCGTTTAATACATATCATTTTGTACAGTTTATTTGAAATTATTACAATTTTGTCAATTTAAAAATGGACTTCAAATGTACATATACAATATATTCTTTATTATGTAGAATCATGGAAAGAAAACCCAGAGTTTTATCAATACTTGTCAAAGCTTGGTGGTTATGATGTTGATCAACTCAGTAAGCAAATTTTTGGATTTTTAGAGAAGCTTATATCATTCAACGAATTGTTTTTTTATTTAAAATTGTTTACATTTATTAGGTAAAGAACCTGATCATCTGAATGATGAGAAAACATCTGTATTGCAAACTACTCAAGAACTAGTTTTTGCAAATTATAAAACATTCGTTCAAACTGCAGAAAGTTCTAGGGAGATATTTAAACAAGTAATGATAATATTGGTTTTGGTAATTTCAGTGGTATCAGAATTATGTTTACTAATTATTTTTTGTACAATTTCAAGTTTAATCAAACCGAAAATCGGCTTGATGGGCTTGTACAAAAGATTCCCCAGTTTGTAGAGAAGTGCCAATTGTTCTGTGATGCTTCGAAAGATATAAATGCGCATAGGAGAGTAAATAGTTTAACATTAACAAGAAATGCAGAATTGTTAGAAGTACTTGAAATGCCTCAGTTAATGGAGTCTTGCTTAAGGAGTAATCAGTATAATGAGGCATTAGAATTATCCCAATATGCACATCAATTAGGAACTAAACATGGAGATATTCCAATTATATCGGTATGATATCAATATTTGACATAAAAACAGGATACAACAGAAAATGTTTCAGTTTGTTTATTAACCATATAGTCCATAGTGGCAGAAATTGAAAATAGTTGGTCAGGTATGGTAGGGCAAGTTGTTGGGTCATTGAGAGGAGATCTTCCACTTCCAAGATGTTTACAGCTTGTTGGATTATTACGATCAATGGATGCATTTACTGAACCAGAATTGCGTATTAAGTTTCTTCAAGCACGTGATAGTTGGCTTCAAAGTCTTTTAAGTGCTATATCCAAAGATGATCGTAAGTTTTTTGTTACTAGTGATTGTAAAATATGCAATTTAATAAAATTATATGTTTGTTTTTATTAGCTAATCTTCATATTACGAAAACAATTGAATTATCAAGGATACATTTGTTTAACATAATAACACAGTATAGAGCCATGTTTAATGATGATGAGCTCATAATACCAGGAAGGGATCCAACTGTAAATGAGTGTGCGATTTTTTATCATTGGCTTGAGGAAAAGGTTTGTCGATTATTTATAGTTTATGCTCCATTATATTACTACCATAATTTTCCTTCTTTGTTTCAGATATCTCAATTTTTAACGACTCTAGAACAAGATTTACCTGGTGTAACATCTATAGATTCTATTTTAGATCAATGCACGTATTTTGGTCTTTCATTTGGTAGAGTAGGTGCTGATTTTACGGGACGAATGTCCGATATATTTGTACGCGTAATTGGTGAAAAATTCGAGTCTAGTATTCGCAAAACAACAAAGAAGTTTGAAAAAGACATGGAATCATTTACATTGATTAATAAAACCTACAGAACTAATATAAAAATAAACACTACAATTAAGTCTGTAAGTAATTGATTATATTATTACACGTTGATTTATATCATACAAGATTATTTTTTGTAGGAGTATCCACCAGAACAATTAGTGGAATTTTATCCTTTAGCTGAATACTGTAATGGTCTAATATCTGCTTTTAATGAAATACGACTTTGTCCACCAGTAGCACTTTCTGTTTTCTGTACACTCATTTTACAAGAGTCTCTACACAGTGTAGCAAAATCTATATTGATTTTTTATAAACAGGAGCAACAAGTAAGCGAATATTTTTGTTTATGACAACATACTATTATATATTTGATTTGATGCATGTATTTTGTAGGCTTTCGCAACTGCAGAAAGAGAAAACATGCTTAAATTCACGGAATGTTTAAGTGAACAATTGATTCCTTATGTACAGTACTGTATTCACGTTATTTTTCCACCAAGTCAAATTGCGGTTCATTTAGGCATTTCAGAAAATTTACTACAAACAGAGGTATGCAAATATAGTTGATAAATTATTATATTAATTTTCAGGAACTTTTATACTGCAAAATTTAAGTTAAATATACATTGTTTACAGGGAATAACATATTTAAATAGAGATAATATCTTAGAACCGTTGACCCTTCTATTACCGATTCCAAAAAATGGAAAAGATGCTATCACTTCCCCATTACCTACCTCTAATATACAATCACAAATATTGCAAAAAACTTCTAATGAAACTCCTTCAACATCAGAAAATACAGACGTAGACGTAACTGACGAACAATTGGAAAAAATGAAAATGTCTGAAATACACGAACCCGCAAAGCAAATGATTATGTCTACTGATTCGCAAAAAGCGACTGTGGTATCGAATCAAGATATTAAAGTTATTGCAAATAACTCAAACGATGGTGTAAATGAAAATAGATAACTGTAAATTTCAATCGATTTCATTATGTGTCATTATATAAAAAAATATTGTAAATAAAAACAATAGTTTTTTAAATGAATATTTGTTCCTTTCCTGACATATATATTTATTAAAACTCAAATTAATGTGAAAAATTTAACGTCTACATTCTTTAGTAATGTATTAGTTCTTTAACATTATGTTTATTACAAAATAAAAACTGTCATTATTCTTACGGTTAATTATTAATGAAAATAAGAAGTATAGTATGAGAAATATTAAATCATACAATGTTCAACTATATTAAATATTATTGCTTTTTTCAACGTTTACATAAAGTAGTTAAACAAATTTCACGTGTTTAGTACCAATTCGTAAGGAAAGTTTAGGTTAGGAACACTAAATATAACACAACACATAAACTGTACATAGAATTTTGAATACTTTTCACATCTTGTTTGGGTCACTCAAAATATCATGATTCCATAAGAACTAGCTCTTCACCTATCTCAGATTTTATTATTATTATATTATCGGATTCAATTTCACAATGTGATTTCTTAACAAAATCATTGCTAGCTTCGATATCAATATCGTATACTTCAATATTTGTATTTCCATTGTTTGTGTCATTTGTTCCAGCAATATTATTTATCGTCAGTCTTTTATATTCTTTACTTATTTTATTTTTATTACGATTAAATACATTTGTTTGTGCTAATTTCCTATTTAATTTTTTGACAGGATAATTTGGATTTAGTAGGTCTTGTTTAATTTTTCTAACTTCTCTGAGCAATTTTTCATATTCATCTTTTTCCTCTGGATTTTCTAAAGATACATACAATTTTTTCTTTTTAAATTGTTTCATAGATTCACAAGACTTTTCTGCAAGATTTTTATAATGATTATTTAAGTGTATCTGTAACTTTTGCATTTCTTCTTTCTCTTCTTTGTGTCTTCCTTTTAATGCTTTCAAACGTATTCTCAATATGTCGCAATCCCGTTGGGCTTTTGAATATAGATATCGTATTTTTTCTGCTGATGACTGGTTACGTCTGCAAGAAACTATATTCTAATAAACATTGTATACCATCACATTCTTAATCGCGGAATATCAATTAAAATATGAGTCACATTGTTATTTATAATAATACATACGAATTATGTCTTGACAAGTCTCCTTTCCTGGTGTATGCAGCTTTAGGTGTACAAACACTTTTTGTTTCCGTTGTTGTGATTTCACATTTGATGTCAGGTTTCTCAAGCGAGACAGGTACTGAATTTGTTACAGGTGGTTTCGGAGAGGCAAAAATATTTTGTACACAATTTTTTAAATCAGCTTTTACTCTGTTATTGGTATAACACTTTTTTACTTTACTGTGATCAGTATGAATGCTAATATCCTGCTCATGTTTAATTCTATCCAAATTTATCATAGGGGGCTTCTTATATTTTTTATTTATAGTTATTTTCAAAACTGGAACCTTTGTTGTGATTTTAACATTTGAAACTTTTTTTATTGGACTTATATTTGTATCCCTAACTGTCGGTACTTCTTTGTTCGGTTTTAAATGAACTGTTTTATTAGAATTGAATTTTGATAGAGCTTCGTTAAATTGACTTTGGGTGACAGGAATTAGTTTTCTCATTCCTAAACCATTTGGAGTACACGGAGTTCTTGGTTTAGGAATTGTAGTTGGTGGTTGCATCGTTAAAGAATTATTTCCTTTGCTCGCATCGTTTACAACGTTTGAGTTATTAACCTCCTCTTGCATACTTGAATTTCCTTTCATAGAGTCAAAAGGTAAAAAACTTTCTTTTAAGTTGTTGCACTGCGGTAATTTCTTGTACGTATCTTTGTCTTTAAACTGTCCAGTGTATATAACATCATTATTACAGAGACACCAACTTTCTCCACGAACTTTTTTTCAACTCATTTACGAATAATGTCTTGTCGTACAAAGGAAAACTAAGAATGATAAAGTCTTGACGCAACACATCACTTATTCAACACGAATTGTTATTGCAAATAGATGTTGGTTACAGTATCTTCTACGTGCGATAGAGCATTTGTAACTCTCGCAATGAAAATGCGTACAACTTTTGTATTGTGTACAGTTAACTGCAGTTAACTTCTACCAATAGCATCAATCACAACGTGTTAATTAAAAATAGAGAATGTATCTGCTATCTTTGGGTATAGTTGGAACAAAAAGCTAGTTATATTAACCACAGATTCAATGAAAAACGCTTGATATTCCAATTTTCGATTGGTAAAAATATGTACCATCAATTCCATCCTACCAATGGGAATTCAAAACATGCCTAACATTTCTTGTTGCACTTACAAAATGTGGACAAGTTTTGTGGTATGTTCATCATGATTGATCCGGGTTGGTCACATGAAAACAACTGCCTATGTTCCACGTGCTTCTGTTGGTCTAAATTAGGTTATGTTCTCAGTTATTAATTATATTTAAATAATAATAACGTGTATTATCAGTCTTGTAAAACGCTATGTCTAAAATGATGAAAAGTAATTTCAGTGGGTGGAAGCCACTGACATTAGAGGGTTCTGTATTTTCTGGTGCTGTTGATGGCTTAATTGGTGTAGAAGAATTAACAGATTATAAATTGGAGAAAAAGAATAACAAGACTAACATTTTAATTTGCGACGGAGAAAAGAAAAAAAAAGAAAATAAAGTACCCACAAAACGTAAAACATTGAACAAATGGCAAGAAGATGACACAGATGAGCCAGTGTCAAAGAAAGTAAAGGTTAAGAAACTTAAGAAAAGTAATGTTGAAAGAAAAAACAGTAAAAAAGCACAAAAAAATCAATCTGTAAAAGACGATTTAGATATTGATTCTAACAATGAAAGTCAAGTTAATACTGATGATGAAAATGTGTATGATATTGATGTTCAGGCATGGAGTATGTTAGGTGTACCTGCTGTTATAATAAAAGCATTAAAAGATCAACAATTTCACTCGCCTACGACCATACAATCATTAACATTACCGTCAGCAATATTAGGTCGCAGAGATATATTAGGTGCTGCTGAAACAGGCAGTGGTAAGACATTAGCCTTTGGAATTCCAATTATAAATGGTATTTTGGAATCAAAACAGTCTAATAAATCAGATGTAGAATCTGTAGAAGATACGTACATCAATAATAAAAACAAAGGTTGGATCTGTTCAGAAAACAAGACTGTAGAAAGTGATAATTCATCTGAATCTGATTATGAAGATGTTGATGATACCAATGAAAATATTGGCTGTGTACGTGTTATCAATAATATAGAAATGAATAAACCACAGAATTATACACAAAAGCCATTATATGCATTAATCTTGACACCAACTCGTGAATTATCTATTCAAATAAAAGATCATCTCACTAAAGCAGCAAAATATACTGATATTAAGGTCAGTATTGTGCGATGTAAAACAAAAAGTTGAAATAGAATGGTTGCTAAAACATTTATATTATTTAGATAGCAGTAGTGTTAGGTGGAATGGCTGCAGTTAAACAAGAAAGAATATTGAGCAAAGGTCCTGAAATTGTGATTGCTACACCTGGTAGATTATGGGAATTAATACAGCAAGGCAATCCACATCTTAATCAGGTGGATTCAATTAAGTGAGTTCTATTAAACAATTTTTTTATACGCTTGAATTTAAAGTTGAAGCATATGATACACTTCATATGAAACAGATTTTCCTA
Source organism: Hylaeus anthracinus (assembly GCF_026225885.1). NCBI lineage: Eukaryota > Metazoa > Arthropoda > Insecta > Hymenoptera > Colletidae > Hylaeus > Hylaeus anthracinus. The sequence goes on from NW_026534838.1 coordinate 1,859,381, forward strand.
AATTTAATAAATAATGAGCAATATAAAGTACATATATTGTAAATTATATTAGGTATTTGGCTATTGATGAGACTGATAGAATGTTGGAGAAAGGACATTTCCAAGAATTGCAACAGCTACTAGAAAAAATTAATATGAATAAAAATATGTTAAAAAAACGACAGACATTTGTGTTTTCTGCTACATTAACCATGGTGCATGACATTCCAGAGTATTTGCAAAGAAAAAAAAAGAAATGTCATAAGAGTAAGATATCCAAGCTTACAGCTAGTCAGAAGTTACAAAAAATTGTAGAATTAGTAGGAATAAAACATCCAAAAATTGTTGACATTACTAAAGAATCAGGTTGTGTATTGTTACATTAAATAATCATATGATTAATGTAACAACTTAAAAAAAATGAAAATGTCTTTCTCTTAGGTACTGCCAGTAATTTAACAGAATGTAGAATAGTGTGTACAATAGATCACAAAGATTATTATCTTTACTATTTTCTGAAAAGACATGCTGGTAGGACATTGGTATTCTGTAATAGTATTGGCTGTGTAAAACGTTTAGCTACTCTTTTTGGAATACTCGAATGCAGACCATTACCTTTGCACGCTAGCATGCAGCAAAGACAACGATTGAAGAATCTTGAAAGGTAAATATTTCTTATTAAACAAAATTCTCAGTTAATAGTAAACGATTGTAGATTCCAGGCAGACGAAGATGGGCTACTAATAGCTACAGATGTAGCTGCAAGAGGTTTGGACATTCCAAATGTTGAGCATGTAATACATTATCAAGTTCCCAGAACCAGTGAAGTAGGCATAGATAAGTTTAAATAATTTTTAGTATATGTCTTTTTCAGTCTTTTATGTCTAATTATTTCTTAGAGTTATGTACACAGAAGTGGAAGGACTGCACGAGCACAGAAAGAAGGAATAACAGTTCTTATGATGGAACCATCTGAAAAACAGAACTATACCAAATTGTGTAAAACACTTGATCGCAGTAAGTTGATGAATTCGATAATAATGCTAATTGACAAATCAGAAGGGAATATTAATTCACAATTATTCTAATTTCAGCTGATGACATACCTATATTTCCAGTAGTAGATAGATTGCTAATCGCGGTCAAGGAAAGAGTTGATATTGCTCGAGACATTGATAAATTGGAATTAAAATGTCGTAGAGATAATTCGCAGAAGGGTTGGTTACGTAAAGCAGTCGAGGATATGGATTTGGTTTTAGAAGAAGACGAAGAGTGAGATTCCACAAACTTATGGTTATCAGCATTTACTACTGTCTTTTTTGATAATAAAAATAATTTTATATTCCAGAGAATTAGAATTAGAAACGAAAGAAACTGCAGATTTGAAACATCAATTAAAAGTAAAAAAGCGTCAGTTGGAGTCTCTTATATCAAAACCACTATTCCCAAAAGGGTTTTCAGGAAAATATCCTGACGTTAATATCGAATTTGGGTTAAGCGAAGAAAACCAGAAAGCTGTTGATGTTATGAAAAAAGTTATTGAAGATATTCCCAAGAAACGGAAGGAAAAAAGTAAAACATCTATAAATAAGAAAGATTTCCTTAAAAACAAAACCTCAAAAAAGTCTAAAAAGTCTAAAAAGTCTAAAAAGAGGTTATAATGCGGATTTCTTCAACAGAGGAAAATAAACATGATAAATAAATTTTTATATATTTATTTTATTGTCTACATTCTGTTTCCTGTGTAATCATTAATCATTTTTCTATCAAGTTAGCTGGAACGAATTTTCTAAAACATTTTTAGCTTTCCAAAAATATTACATCAATTCTGTCATTTCGAAGAAGAAACTCGAGTCTTTCACTCTTAAAAATCTACTAAATTTTATTGCGATCATTAGTACGTATGGCAGAGGTATGTACATGCAATTATTATGGTTTCTACAATATTAAATGTAATTTTATAGTGTTCTTTATATAATATAATACAGATTCAATTCCTAACTGCGCGCCAATAAAAACAGATTTTCAATCATGAAACACAGCCGGTTAACTTTATAATCAGGGATGGGCACTGATGGGCACGTTCAAATGGTTGACGAACGTTTTTCTCGAACTTGTATACTTTAAAAATCGTATACAAATTTTGACGAAATGTACAAAGTGAATTACTCACCTAACTTCTATTTTTACGTATTCGACCGGGAAGCAGCAGTTTTTAAGTAGATTTCGCCCATCCCCGCTTATAATTATAAAGTTCTTCATACTTAAAATATCGTATTATAGATAACCTCATCTTCCGTACTGATTATCGAATCGATCCGCTCGTTCGTTACTATCGAGTTCGCGTATCGATCGTTGCCGATCTTTCCCGAAAGTTCCATGGGCGAATCGCGCCCTTTCACGACGATTTTGATCCTGGCCATCACGTGGCTTCCGGGACACTTCTGCGCAACCGCGGTCTCGCAAATCTCCGCGTAAATGTCGTCAGCTTTGGTCCTGGTTAGTTTAGGGAGGGATGGCACTGGCGTTAGACTATCTCTGACACGAGAATAATTCGGTTGCAGCTCGATGTTCGTCGGCATCTCCAAAACGCTCGTAGAGACCGATCTTTGTACAGGTTGCTTGGAGGAATTGGAATGACTCGGATGAGAGGTAGTATCTGGCTCAAGACTGGAGTAACGTTCCTGACACCTTATCGCGATTTCCGGTTTCACGGCGAACGTAAACGACGCCGATTTCTTCGCCGGATTCCTACTACGACCACCCTGAGTGAACTTTGAGATCCGTTCCAGAAATCCGTTCCGAGAGTTTTGCCTGGTCTGACTCTTCTCCCTGACAGTGGTCTTCTTCAATTGCTCCAATCCGTCCTTCAAGCTTTGCAGGATGGGTTTCGTTTCCGTTTTCGGTTTGATCTTCTTCAAATGCATCTCCTTGAGATTTTCCCCGACTGGGTGGAGCTTCAAAGGCGCCACTCTCGGTTCCGTTGCACGATCCCCGACGGCTCGGCTGAAGTGGAAGAACAGGTTAAGCCACGTAGATTGTATATTTTCAAATGTTTTGCATCTTTCGAATATCACGGTAATACGGGACAGAGTACGGTATATTATCGTACATCGGCGTGTAACGTGCTTTCTGTTCTATCGATTGCGCGCACGTATGCATGAAATCGATATTCCTTTGATTTATCGGCTCTTAAACGGTTTATACCTGGAAGCGTGCGTTCGAATAACTACAAATAGAGTATAGAAATAGTTTAGTACTCTAATACCAGATATGTAGGAATATAATGTTACAAAAGTGTACTTTAGTGAATATGTTGTGAATTATTAGGTGAACCGGAAAATAATGTCGTTTTTGTAATTTTAAATGTTTGTTTATCATTCATCAGTTCATTGATTTTGATCGATCTGGCACTGACAATTTGCACGCTAGATGGCAAAAGGCTAGATGGCAAAAAATAGAAATTTATAAAAAATTTGTTTGAATTTAATGTAAAAGAAACGATATTAGTTTCCAGTCCACTTAATTTTATTTCGAGTAACGATAGTGTTAATCGTTATTTATTACAAAAGTGATTTTTGATTCTATTCTGATTTGTATTATACGCGCATATAATTTCTAACTTTATGTTTATCCGAAGAGGGCGACACGTTCCATAGCGGAAACGTCGTTTGAATAAAAACGTTAAACGTGATAATTATGTGTATATACATATAAATAGTGGAATTACGAGATTTACCTGCAGGCAGATAATAATCGTTGCATTTTTGGCGATGCCAGCAACCTAACTTCCGATGGGTAACCTAATCGCGCTCTTCTCACTCTTGGGGCGCCACTTCCGGTCACCACGAGCTCCAGCATTTCCGGATTGTGAACTGGCCTTTCCGGTACGATGCACCCTAAAACGATTGGTCCACGTGTTGAACTTTCCAGTTGCATCAAACCACCGTATTCTCTTGGCAAGGGTACAGGAAGCGGACCAGCTATTAAACGAACCTGAAAAGCGAGGATATTAAAATATTTACGTGATAAGCCAACGTCGATGAGTCCCAATTACGGTAAGATTGCTTCTCGAGGTCTCTGCATTGGAATATTTCAACGTTCCTGTGATTCAAATATTCGGCAAATACAATTTGAATGAAATAAAATGCTTGTCGAATCGGATAGTATTTTAATATTTTACCACTTTAATACTACTCGAATAACTAATTGTTTGCATAATATTGGGTATTAACGATGCGTATTTATTACAGAAGTAAGAAAACAAGGTAAGAAAAAAAATACTCACCCTTAGAGGTAACTGTCTTTTCGCAAGATGATGAACCTTGTACAGCACTTCGTCGCTTTCGGTGTCGATGCTTCCGTTCTGACAAATGGCGTAAAATTCGCCTCTCGCTGACAATGGCGCAAACACCTCGCGACCATGGGGATCCAAGCATTGCGCGTACTGATCCTTTTCGGATGAGCTACCGGAAATCCCAAAGGATACCGTACTGCACTTCCTCGTGTCCTGGAAGACGGCTATCAATCGTAGAATCTCCCCAGCCCTTATCGTAGTCTTCGTGTAGTGAGCTCGTAGATTGCCATTTTCTGCGAACAGGTAACAGACATTCTAATACAACGAACAAATTAATTCGAGGATTGAAAGAGATAAATATAGCGAAGGTGGAAACAAAATTTGTTTTCTTTTTTATCGACATATAGTCGAAATAAAAATTACTCATAGATGGCGCCATATACAAATAAAAATTATTCATAGATGGCGCCACTGTAACTAATCACGTGGTTTCCTTACAAATATCAAGAAATATTGATTCGATCTACATAGTTAATGATCCCTGCCTACGTTGTATGATTTCTCATTAGATTTATATCTGGTGATATATATTCCGTAGAAGTAGGCTGCTATATTCCAATTAGTGTTAATAGTTCCAGTTTCAAAACAGAAATTGAAACTTAAATACCGATTTTTTTACGTCATTTTATCACCGCATAATGAATTTTCGCCGCTGTACAATCCATTTACCACATTTAACATTCTGCTTCCGCTACAAACATATAATTTGCGTGTTTCTCATAATATTTCTCTTTTTATCGGGGCTAGAGTATACACGCTGTGTTTATATATGCATTTGGGTCAAGAACGTTGCTCTTGGTCATTATTTATTATTCTTTCCTTTTACTCACTACTTCATGTGCCTTCTCTTGCTCTCTTGCCTACTTTATTTTTTTGTTTCCGCTATAGTCTCATTTTCAACGTTCTTGTCTTCAGATACTTTTCCTTCATTTTTGTTATACTTTTGTCATACTTTGTTCTTTATTACTACTCATTGTTATATTTAGTTATCCATTGCTCTTTCTTCTTCTATTTTTTTTTTTTTTTTTTTTTTTTTTATGAAATACATTCTTAATAACTCATATTCCATTGAATGTCACCATTTTCCGCTCGTTTTGATGTATTCTACAGCCTCCCATTTTGCTGCCTCGCGTCGTACTTATCTCCTCTTACCCTTTTCTACACTCTCTTATTGTCTTCTGCTTCTCCCCTTTCGTATTCCCTCTCTCTTTCTTTCTCTCGTCAATCTCGATCGGATTTTTTCACCGGCTGACCCGTGCTCTTAATTAAGGCCCCAGAGGGACACGGAGTCGACCGGTAGAAAGGCCGATGGTGCAAGAAGTTAATTCACAGATCGCTCGGCTAACGAGGCCCCTGCATAGCCGTGCGTATGTCGCAACGACGTTCGGTTCTAAGTCCGCCATTCGTCTTCGCGATATTGTCACTTACCCATTTTCGAGTGCGTCAAAATGTACGCCCTCAGTGGCGCCGCCAATAGGAACGCGGGGACTCCTGCTCGCACTAGGGAATCCACTCTTCTGTAGACGCGCGCGCCACCCGTTGTATTGGTGCCAGATATCACAGAAAACCATCCTGAAACCAGAGGAAATGGAAACTCAGCTTTTCAGAGCTTACGTATATAGAGCGATTCAAGAATTACAGGCACAAACTGCGAGGGCTGCGATTGAGGTTGTCGAAAGAAAAGGAAAAGTCTTTTTGGACGAAAGCGAGCTCGGTTTGTAGAAGCGTGGTAGTTTATGTGTATGGTTTGGTACTTGGACTATTTTTTTTTTTTTTTGTTAAAACTTATCAAATCCTGTAGTTTTTAACCTGAAAAGTCCGAAAATGCAAGTTAAAAGTTTGGGGAACCAACGGTTTAAAAGATATGGGTACATGAAGATGTGTATCTTTGGCGTACTTTGATAGGTTAGTACGACGCCATATTGCCTTCACCTCTGAATACAGAATATTAATGTGATTACAACATATATATTAAAGGTTATGTAAAGATATATAAACAGGGGGCGGTGAAGCCCTGGCGCCGCAAGCGCCACCTACATGACGGGACGATTTGATACTAACATTACGTTTGAACAAAGTTCACGTCACGTGTCGTAAGAGTTCATGCTTCCGGTTATAATCTTTAAATGGAATGCTCCTCGCGGGAGCATTAGGCGTACAGGAATAATGCTTTCTACGATTGAATGCAAATTTCACTTCTCAATTACTTGGGGAATAATGATATTCAGACACTGCAACGAGGGTTTATGGTCGTTGCTGGTACGCTAAGAAAATTTATAATAAAGGAAGTGACATTTAAGTTTCAGCATTGTTGAATCATTCGCTGGTATTATACAAAGAATATTGATTCCGGTTGATGTTTGACGTTCGAGGGGCAGGAACTTTTAAAGTGTTCGCAATGAAAATGTTTATTTGCATTCGTTAGGTACGATGCACAAGGGAAGAGGGGAAAAATAAGAAGTGTGCGATAAAAGCTTCATTCGAGATTTATGAAGATTATGCTAATGGGATGTAACGATCATGCCTTAGTTGCTGGATGAATTACGAGTAATTTTGAGTGTGAAGAAGATGTTACAAGATTAAGTAATATCACAAGCTATAACATCTGGTAGCGTATTTGTTACACGATACTTGTGTGTAGATACTTGTGTATAGATTATACTAAAGAAGTAACGTTCAATAATAAATTTAATATCGTTCAATCAATACATAATAATTTAATTGCACCTTGAACCACTCCAAACTCTTAACGCAACATTGACATTCCATAGAAATCCGTGTGACTCATCACGTTGGTTATTCACGTTAATATCATTCATATTCCTCGAATGATTTCACGTTCTTTGTCATGCAATCGATGGCCTAATTCCGTGCACCTACGTCGCACCGTTCCAGGAACCCCATCAAGCGTGTGGCGGAAAGGTCCCTATATTGGACCGCAGCACTATAGGTTAGTTAGCTAGTAAGTTTTTGTTACTTAGTTGGTAAGTTTAATTTTAAGTGGCGTCCCCTCTCCTTTTTTGTAACGGACAAAAGAGATTGCTTCTCTGGTGTTCAAAAGGAACGCGTCTGAACGTGTCGGATAGAGAATAAGGTGTAATCTTTCAAAATCGATAATTCGTGGCTCTCTATTTCTTGCGGTAGACACCTAAGCTCTCTCCACAAGCGTTGTAGCGTCGCGCTACCTAGGGGCGTACCGTGTAGAAGAAGAGGTACGAAGTGTGCCATTGGCCATGCCATGAATCAGTGTCACCAGTTGCACCTTAAATGGGATGCAAGTTAAAACGTAAATTTCTTTAAAAAATGCGCTATCATTACTGCGCCGGTCTCGTTAATTTATAGCCGCACCTCGTACGCGAGTACAAAATGATGATTCACAAAAAAAAAAGAAAGAAAAAAGAACAAGAGTCGTAACTCAAAGACAAGGTCGAACGAGTCATACGCTCGCACTGTTTCGACTCTTTTTCTCGGCGCGTTGAATCCATTTACCAGTCCCCCCACCGACAATGAAACGTCCTGTACACCGGATGATCCGGAGTATAAATCAGCTCGAACATTTTCAGATATCGCCCCGAACGAAACAGATTTACGTTCGGGGTTCGGCGCGCATAAAAAGAACCACGCTCGTATCAGCCCGTCATCCGGCGCGAGTACTCAATTACCCTGCCTTTTACAAAGTCGTCCGTGGACAGCATAAGTTACGGGACACTAAACAAAATACCATGCAGCTTACCGTTTCGTGACGTTAACGGGCTTTGTTTCGCAGTATATTATGCGCAAGTAATTCGCGCGGTATATATCGTTCGAACGAAACGCAACCGGGGACGGGGAGGAGGGCGCTGAATTATATTACACCCTCTTGCGCATGCGCGCTCGTTGGGTACGCGAACGCGAGGACTATGGGGGTCCCCCGTCTGGAGGCCTGTGTGCGACGGAGTAACGAGAAACGTGAGAAGAAATATAACGAGATGCTTTTAAATTATAGTTAAACGCGTCGGCGAATGCGGTGTGTGGCCTCGTATCGGCCGCTAACCGATACGCGTTATGCATATAAAATTACCTCGCGTTGTTATTATAGCCAGCCACGAGTTACTGTCGCGATTCGGGTAATTGCTATGCAGTTTAAGAGGACTTAGAATCTTGCCAGGTCGTCTTTTCGTCTCTGTCGGCGTCCCGCAGGAGAAAAACGTCCGATTAACGCTTTACAGATGGTTGAAATTCTCGGTTCTTTTTCTTTTTCTGTTGTTTGTTTGAGAACCACTGGCCCACGGTATTTCCATTCGTCATCTACTATTCGAATAAAACTTTTCCCATCTCTGGTTAGCGAACGCCGCGCGATTTCCAATGAAACACGCCGGAAACCGTATGGTTTTCTTCTGGCTGTAATTGGTCGACAGGAATGCGACTGGTTGTTGCCTTTCTGTTTAATTTATTCCCGGAGACAATGGGATCGTTCTGATCTTGGAAATATAACACGTATGGTTTTCTTTCGCTAGTCTTTGGCGAAATTAATAATGTATTACTTATTAATTGCTTATAGAGAAAGGAGAACGGCATTGTACCTTGCGTTGCCACAGACTGAGGACTGACAACCTGATTTTTTTACACAGTGCCAGGTGCATTCAAATTATAGGGCATCGAGTTCGTTAGTTTTATGAAAAGTAGGTTTTAAATTTGAATATACTGTTCAATAGAATTGATTCTTCGCCTTACCGACTTTAACCAATACCAATATATGTTGAAACTACCCTCACTCTCTGCTCCGATGCGTCGCCTTAAGTTGGATGCATGCTTTGTTCAGTCCGTAACTTGCGATTACACATAACAGCTCCATTTCCATTTTTTAATAGTTTTCTTTAACCTTTCTTAACTCTTTCCTTTGGCCTGGCATTCCTCAATATGTACCTAATTATTAACCTATATGGATTCTATTTGCAGCACTCAGATGCCAGTCAAGTGTTCGACCAGTCCCAATCCTCCTCGAGACTGTTCGATCGACCAATTTCGTTCCACCTTCGATTTGTCCCCATCACCGATCCAATCGCCGACCACAACGATCCGCCAAAGAAAAGAAATATCAATCCACTTCCAGGTATTACCGCGGTTTGCACTATTACTCGTGTTTTGCCTCGTTTTCTCCGGCTGGCACAAGATCGAAGTTGCCGTTATGTCATTTGTAACGGGCTTCCATGCTACGTCTTCGGTTATAAGCATCGCGTTGGTAACGTTGCCACGATAGGCGTATATACTTACACATGATTTACTGGCAAACGCCAATTTTACGCTCGGCGCGTTTCGCATTTTCCATTTCGTTTTGCGTATCATAAGTAACGCGCGTAATACGCTGTTCTGTTATTCCTGCTAATTTACGAACTCCTCCGAGAGTAATGCACTCCCCAGATGCGCGGGCAATTATGGTAACCGTGCGGCGATCGGACGTGGAAAATAAAATAACGACGTTCTAAGCGTTGCGCGCCGATCTGCGTTGTTCTGTGTCACGTTTGATACCATTCTCTGCCAGCTGCTGTCCTTCGGTTCAGTTAGAAATATCTTCTTAACTGAAAGAGTTGAGAATCACTGCTTTGATGTTTACGTGCTCAAAAATGTATGTTGATTTAGCCACAATCATATTGCACCTTGTTGAAAAAAGCAGTGACATCTACTGACCGTTGACTGAGTCTATGATTTAACACACTAGAGTGCGCTGGTGTGCTGCGCGACACTAGAATTATTAAGATAGTATCTATTAGTTCTTGTTCTTTTAAGAAAGTTGTTTTCGCTTTTTGAATTTTATTCTATTTGTTGAGCTTTAGCGAGGAAATGAAGATAAAACGTGCGCAGTTACTTAGGTTTCGTTGAAAATAATATAAAGAAAAATATATTCTGCTTGTAATTAATTTGATACACTGAAATTGCACTCGGTGTCTGCAATTACTATGCTCGATGTTCTTTGATATGAAATAGGTTCTCAAACCACGTTTTACAGTTTTTACTCTTAACCAACAATACACGTTCCTTCGTTCCAACATTCATACAGGGGCTGCCCCGGATACATTCACACTCGCACACATTCTTTTGTTTCAGTGTTGCCACCTTTGCTAATAGAAGCAACACCAACCTCTGAAATTATTTCTCCAACACTATTGGATCTATTGGGTACGTTGCTCCGAGCAATCGTATTTTTTGTCAGTCATTTATATTAAAGTAATTATAAACTCTTTATAACCTGATACTATTTCTCCCTGCCTATAAGGGAACAACATTCATTTACATATCGCGAGAGCGTTACTGTGCATATCTAACAGTGATGGGCAAAACCCTAGGGTTCGAATAAATCTGAAGTTTGCCGATCTGTCTATCTCTTTTCCTATTTTGAAAATTTTCTAAAGAAGGAAACGAGACAAACACTAGAGTTTGCTCATCTCTGATGTCTAATAGTTATCCCGTGATCTAGATGGCGCAATCTATACCCTTCCTAACCTAAAACGATCTTCCAAGTTGGGAACCACTAGATGATTCCGCATCGGATTCACCCAGACCGAGGATTAATGTTCCCCGGTGTTCACGAACACAAACTTGTCATCCACGACAATTTAAGCAAACGTTCGACCGATAGTCTTGGATCTCCGAAGTTCGAAACCGAAATGAATGTTGTTCCCGAAACCGATCCCCATCCCATGTCCCCCCAGCGTCCCCTTATTCGGGATTGCCGTGGACCGTGGCGTTCGGTGTCCCGTGGAAAAACGTTGGTCTAGAGATTTTAAATAAACCGGGCCCTCGCGTTCCACCGTGTTCGCGGTTGGTGGTCTTCCGTAGAAGGACAAAGGATGTAGCCATTTAGTAGGAAGGAAATACACGGCGGCGTGTTTCGGTTCGGTTGCAAAAAGCGTTCCAAAGTTCGAGACGATAGGAGGCGCGCGCCCCGCGGCGGTAATACCAGCGAGCCGAGGCAACGGGGACACGGTAGCCGAGTGGTTGGCTGACCGAAGGTCGGCTGGTTCTTTTGGTTGTCGCTAATTGATTTAAGAATGCCGCCCCGATGCGAATGCACGCACGCTGCGTCTCGAATCCTGCCTCTTAGCGCTCGCGCGCGCCGATCGTTCGTCCTGGAATGCTCACGGGCTCCCACAGACGATCCTAGCCGCGGGGAGACCTAAATCTTCGCTCGAGCTCCGGCTGCCCATCCCACACCATACCCGCTCTGGCTGCGGTCGCGGCAGAATTTGTTTTTGATACGACTGCGCGAACACGGAGAACGCATTTGGACAACGGAATCCTTTTTGGAGTTTCGAGCTGCGACACGTAGGTGAGGTAGGGGCTTTAGGGAGAGTCGGAGTAGACCTGTGGGCACTGGTGATCCTTCTTCTTCTTCTTGTGCGTTTGGAAGCTTGAATATTTGTAGGATAGTCTTAGTGTTAGATAGGATAGTTTTAGTGTTCGAATATTTCACTGTTACTTTGGGCACTGATTGATTATTTGAATATTTTTGGAGTAATGTTGTAGGCGAAAAATACTAGGGATTTAATTTTTTACATTTTTCATGAGAGCAGAGATGGGCAAAACTTTAGGCTTCGAATAAACCTGAAGTTTGCCGATGTGTTTGTCTCGTTTCTTTCTTTGATAAATGTTCAAAAGAGGAAACGAGACAAACTTTAGATTTGTTCGAAGACTAGGGTTTTCCCCATCTCTGGGTTTGATGAGGTAGGGGCTTCATAGCGATTCGAAGTAGACCTGTTGGTTCTGACTACCCTTCGTCTTCTTCTTGTGTGCTTGGAAGTTCGAGTATTTGTTGGATAGTCATAGTTTCAGTATTTTGGGCACTGATTAATTATTTACATATTTTTGGTGTAATGTTATAGGCGAAAAATACTAGGGACTTCATTTTTTACATTTTTCACGAGTAAGGCGTGTGTGAAGAATGATCTTGATTGAGAACCACTCCTCCTCCATTTCAGGGACCAACTAATGCACATACTAACGATTATATTATTCGCGGAGAATAAGTATTCAACTGGATCATACGTTATGCTGATTTACTGCGTATTGTTCATAACAAACGGCTGATTTCGGAATTTGATAAATTATTATTGCGTACTCTAGAATGTTCCAGATGCAGGAAACGAGTCGGTATTCAATTGCGTCTAATGCAGGAACTCCCAGATACGCCCTTATTAAAGTGTGTATCCAATTTAAAAAGCATCATAGAAAGGATTGAAAATGTTTAATTTTGTGTCTAAGACCAAGTGGCACATGCATTAATGATTAAGATACAAAATAATCTGAGTGACATCATTATATTATCCTACATCTAACACTACACATCACTGTTTAAGTAGAAAATTGATAAACATACATTTTTTAAAACTGAAAGTAGGATTCTAGATGGATAAACGATAAATGACGCGTTATACAGGGTGTTTGGACTCATTTCCATCGCGAGAACATTGCCAATTCGTTGGCGATAGTTTCACGTAGAATTATTCCAATTATTATTATATACTTACAAAATTCAATTTTATTAGGTATAATTCTATGAAAATCATTAGCTGTAAATAGCAGTGTATATCTACCAATCTCGTACGGAGTTGTATAAATTCGAAAAATCCTAATTCCAAGGTAAATTAAATGCGATTCCTCGTATACCAGCTTGTACACTGTACGCAGGATACTCCAGGGAGCGTGTATTCCGGAAAAGAAACTTTGCAATCGCGTACTCCTTGTAATCAACAAAGAATTACACAAGAGGGCTTCCTCCACTTTCCATTTCCACGCGCGTATCCGACATAGTTAACGTGACTTGTTCGGCGGGTTCAGATAGCGATCGAAGAGATTGTCGTATCCGTTGGAAAAATTGCTGGAAAAGTCGCGTTAAACGCGGGGAAAATGCGCGAGTCCCGATAACAGTTTCGTGGGTCAGCTTCCTCCTCGTTTAATTAAGATGCGCCATTGCGAAATTACTCTATTAATTACCAAGTTACATGGCGTTTTGATTCATTATTCAAATAATAATGCGTTGTCTGAGAAAGTGCCAGGCCGCGCTACGTCAAAGTCATTGTCAGAGCTCACAATGTACTCTACGCACATTTTTTTAACCGCAGCGAAAACATCCGGAACGCGTTTCAATCTACATTGTTGGAAAACTCTTAAATTACCCAGCGTGTTTGTTGATTACTCGGATATTAATTAATTTCGTTCCTCCGCTTTGAAGTCGGGGCTTGGTAACGACCTCTCGGAGACTTTGCTTTTCCTGGTGTACGTTAGTTACTTGCAAATATGTAGAGAAATGTTTCAAACAAATCTTAGAGAGTGTCGAATTCTACACAAAGAGAGATCGATGAACATTTCATCCATCTTCCCTCATAAAGGAATAATTAAATAAAGTTTGAGTTCTTTCCCATTTTCAGATATGTCGAAATGTTTTGCAATCGAATCGTCTTTCTTGCTCTTTCTTTTTATAAAAATAAAAATGGTGGTAAATTCCATCGACTCGGTGAGTCTATCGCGGCCCAATTTCTAGTAATCGGAAACAACGCGCTCGCGGTCCGCGCGTGCGCGTGCACAGATGCGTTACGAAATGCATTCACGTCAGCCGTACCACGTGTCCGGGCTCAACATTCAGGGCACAGGCGGCGAATAAAGCCGTGTCGCGCGATTGTTCCGTCTAGAAACTGTAAATGGTCTCGTGGATCACGGGAGGAACTGTGCTTAAGGTTGTTTACCCCTCGTGGAACCAGATGTTCGCTTGATCCAGGTGCGCTCGGGAGACCCACGTCACATTGTAACGCTCTTCAGGAATTAATTCTGATTCAGATTTTTCTCCGCCTCGTGAAAGGAGCCCTCCCTTTTCAATGAAACGGACAATGGCCCCCGCAACTCCAGATGTTATCTTCCCTTTGGGGTACGGGTCTTTTAAACGTCTCTCTGCCTACACCCGCAGCGAATGCTTTCATGCCGGCTTCGTGTAGGTTTTTAGCGCTACCGTATTCCGGTTTTCGACGATACTTTACGAAACACTTTTTGCTTGTTTGAGCGACGCTTGTCTGCGGTTAGATTAGTCTGGTGCCAACTGCGTATGTGCAAGCAAGCTTAACTCTACATTTTTTTTCTGCAGACAACTTCCAAGGCATTCAATTTGATATTTCAGGATGATTATGTTGCAAACCGTTTTCGATACTGTTATCGGTTATCAGAGACATTGTGTATAATTAACCCTATGTCCTAATTGACAGTCGTGCAGCGACAAAATCGCTCGTAGCGAGACTTGGCAGGAGTGGGAGCAGGCTCACGTGGCCGAGTAGGTTCTATTCGCGCTAACTTCTCAAGATGCCAAGCGATAGAATAAGGATAGAAGAAGGAAAGAAGGGAAGAAAGAAAGACACTTTATCCTTATTCAATCGATTGATGAACTGCATTAAATCTAATCGACAAAAGCATCTTGAAAAGTTAGCGCGAATAGAACCTACACAGCAACGTCAGCCTGCCCCCACTCTTGCCGCGGCTCAGCTACGTGCGATTTTGTCGCACAAGAATGCATTTGACTGGTCCGGGATAGGTTCAGTGTTAATACATAAAATTTTGTTGCATTATTTTGTGGCATTATAGTTCTCTGAAACCAAGCAACCCCTACAAGAACAATAGTTCAAACAGGGAATGGTAGTATGGGAGCGCAACACGTTATGGCTGCGTTAATCATCATAAAATGGCGACAAGAAAAAATAAAAACACGAAAACCACGGGTTAGTGGCAGTGTTTCGTAATGGTTTGGAGGTTAGTTCCATAGACTCTATCGGTTTGCGAAAATTAGACAGTCCACCGCAGCTGGACAGATCGAAACCGGACCAGCTCCTTTATTGTCGTCCATTCTGCCGCTCGGCGGCGTCCGTGGATGGGCATGCCCAGAACGTAATGACCGTTATTTAAAAACCAAGGGTGAGCAGTCATCGCCGTGGGCTCGTCTGGCGAAATATTCCTGCGGTGTGTCGAGTGTCTAGCATGTCCACGAGCAAATAACGATACGTCGGGTGTAGTTTGTCTGGCCAAGTTTCCTCGAGGAGTTTTCAATTCACGTGGTCATCAGTTGAAACGATCTTCGTGATCCCTTGCTCTAAGGCCACGATCGTTGGAAGCATGAAATTTGTTGTTCAACGGCTACTTACTCTCCATAATTACAGTGCATCATCTTTGTATCGGGAAGTCTTTAGTGCGCCTATGTGATCTACATGGTGTGAATAAATCGTGGACACAGGGGTCGATAGAATTCTTTGTAAAGCGAGATACTCGATTCATAAAACAGATCGTTTCGTTGGTAATGTGGAATACGCTGTTGGTAATTCATTAATTAATTAGGGTTCTACGTTACCGAGTCTCGGCATACTTCGCATAGTTGATCTGTAAAACAGATCGTATTGTAGGTAATGTGGAATACACTGTTGGTAACTTTTTTAATTAGTCAAGGTTCTACATTATCGAGTCTCGGCATACTTCCCATACCTGATCTATAAAACAGATGGTTTCGTTGGTAATGTGGAATACGCTGTTGGTAATTCATTAATTAATTAGGGTTCTACGTTACCGAGTCTCGGCAACTTCGCATACTTGATCTACAAAACAGATCGTTTTGTTGGTAATGTGGAATACACTGTTGGTAACTTTTTAATTAGTCAGGATTCTACATTACCGAGTCTCAGTATGCTTCGCATACTTTACCTATAAAACAGATTGTTTTGTTGGTAATGTGTACTACACTGTTGGTAATTTTTTAATTAGTTAGGGCTCTATCTTACCAAGCCTTGGCAAAAAATTGCACTATGTTATCGATATTGCACTCCGCTTTATAGATTTTACGATTCACTAAAAATGAAAGTATGAGATGAAGAAGAAACTGATAATTACGTTTGTTATTTATCGTTGTTGGGTAAAGGATTACTATTACATAGTAAATGACGTTTTTAAGATGTGGCAAGGGGCTGATGGGAAAATAGCAACGGAATCTTAAACGCAACAGTGAACGCTGCAGCGAGATACAGGAAGGTATGATTGATTCGTATGACTAGAATGCAAGAGAAAAGCGAAATGTAAGAGAATAAGAGGAGGCGGGATGTCGACGCAATGTATAACCAACATGACAGGAACTATCCGTCTCTGTAACTTTTCATACGTTCATTATCTTAATCTCTTCAGGGACGAATTATTTCGTTCGGAATAAGCAAAAATTGAAATTAAATTTCTGCGTTATATCACGGAGAAATTCAATTAGGAATATTTGTTCACGATTTCAATAACGATCTCTACGATAAAATATTATCTGGCCAAGAAGTTCGTTTGGATTTTAACGCACAAATGAACAGCAATCTTTTTTAAACAAGGAACTCTATACCATATATATCACTTTATAACATATTGTCCATTTTGTTTTATCTGTACTGTAGAGAAACTATCGCTATAAACAGAACAGAATTTTTTGAACTTTACTTTGGGCATCCAAATTTATTGACTTTGTTAAAACCATTTAGTAGTTTTTGATGCCTGGAATTCATAAATCTAAGGTTAGGAATCCAACGGTTTAAAAGTTATTCGTATCTAAAGTTGAGCATTTTTGGCCAATTAGACTCCAAACATACTCAGACAGTATTTTCGTAACATGTTTTACCATTTTAATGTCATTCTCTGCCTAATCGATCAACGGACCTGCCATATTGGATGAAAACCAATATGGCATCGGATTGACCAGTCAAATGCGCCCTAAGTGCTCAACTTTACATACATATAACCGTTGGATTTCTGATATTAAAACTTCCATTTTTGTGATCCAGGCATTATAGGCTACTACAATTTAATGATGTGCCTTGATGAGGTTTAGAATTATTTTATTTAGCTACTCGAAACTGATGCTAGGTCTAGATATTTAGACGTAGTGATCTTCTAGGTTATGATCGGACAATCGGCGCCATTAAGGTAAAAAGCGGAAGTGGCCATTCTGGTGCCAAAATTTAAAGGTGTTTAAATCGGTATATTTCATATTTATATCTTCATTCCAATACCAAGTTTTTAATATTAAGTTTATTTATCATACTCGATCGAATAAGTTTCAAACAAAAAATGTAGAGAAAATGACTTGCAGATTGAATTTACAATGAATCGAAACCATGTATTTAGCTGTTGCTAATTGAAAAATGAAATTTCAATTCTAGATTAATCCAGGGGGTCCCAATGACCCCACCCATGTTTAAACAATTACCGCGTTGCCAGTATCGTTCCAAACGACTCATCAAAATTCAGGATATTAGTTTAAACCTTTCGGAATGAGAATATCATGGCAAAAATTTTTTATCAAATTTCTAAAATGGTGAACAAAAATCAGCAAGAAGGCAATGCGTAAAAAAAATCATAACTCTAACCAATTTTAATATACTTCCATAAAATTAATAACTCATATCAATTCTAGCTCAAAGTTGCGTTTGGGGTCATTTTGACCCCGGGTGACTGCGAAGGGTTAACCGTATCAAAGCTTTCGACGTAATAATATTATAATTTGAAACTACGCTAAAACAATCTGATTCTCTGTACAATTTCTGCAACGAACGGTGCTCCAAATCCGCTCTTATTCTCTTTCCTTTACTCTGTTTCCGGGTTTTGGCTCCAATGGCGACCAATCGGAAACGACAGTTCGTTATTCAGTTGCTACAGTTGAAAACTGTTAGAAAACAAACGGTCGACGAGTTTCTTGCCCGCGCTCGCGGGATAGTCGATAACTCCCCAAGTACGAGTTCCACAAAACTTGGCATTCTTCGTCGAACGCATTTCAACAGCGTCGCGGCGGAGGGAAAAAAATGCAACGAGCCGAAGGTCTCCTGATGAGAGGGACGGGGCCGTCGACCCCGGCGAGAGCTGGAGGTTTACACGCCTAATAAATTACTGTAAACTGGAGCCCGTAGTCGTAGCCGAGGGTTTGCACGAATAGTAGTTAAGTGAGCCGGTGATTTGTGCGATATCGTCCATCGTCGCTATCAGTCCCTGGAATCGGATGCACGGTTGAATCTTCCTCAGTAATTTTATCCCGGTTGAAGGTTCAAGTTCCCTCGACAAAGATTCCGTTCTCCCTCCTCCTTTACTACCGATTCGAACAGTAATCAGCGGTCTTTCCGTAGACCTCGAGTCGCCAGGTAGACAGCTGCTCCTCCGGTGAAATTAAAATCGACGTCCTTGCCGATCGACCGTGCGCCATTACAATTTCATAAGTCGAGGCTCCGGCGCGGTGCCCCGGGACGCTTTCATTCGCGGAGTTCCGTCCGCTTTCCTTCAGAATACATCGAAGACGTACATCTTTACATCTTTTTTCTATTTTTTTGCGCGCGACATGAACGTCTTTATTTTGTTTCAGTGGTTCGCTACGCGTCTTCTGGAAAACGTCGGCCATTGGAGCAAAAATGTGCGGAGCTTTTTGCCCCCCAGTCGTAAGTTGATTACAATGATTCATGGCGGGTAGAAGCATGCTTCTGGTGTACACTTTGTTCTGGATTGTATGCGCTTCGCGGCCTTCCTTTTTTCGCTAACTTGTCTTCCTTTTGTAGGCCACGGAACGCACGACTTTGATGAATCTTTGCGGCACTATGGGGGACGTCATAATGCTCGCGAATAGGTTCGAACGAAAATACGTGGATCAAATCGTGGAATATCTGCTAAAATATATAGAATGAATTATATTTCTTTTTATTTTCCTAAATGAGTCTCAACTTTTATGTCTTGGGAACGTTGACACTAGTTTCCGTAAAGAGTCTGCCTGGATGATAAAGTAACTTGTTTATTGAGTTTTAATTATTTTACGAGCCACGTCACTTCGCAGTTGTAACACCACATTTCAGATTCTATCGTAGTAATAAACATTCGTCGTAATCGTTATCCTGACTAGCAACCATTCCCGTACGGCATTTTAGATTTCAAATACATACGATATATATTAAAATGGAATTTTGCTAAAATTTAATGAATATTTGAAGTGGTATTGATTATTACTAATGAGAGCTCTTATCTAGATGATGTTGAAACTGACAAATTCAGTTACAGAAATAAATATACACATATAAGTGTTTCATTATGTAGTCTTTAACAAAAACAAAATGTCAAAGAAAATGAATTTAAATGTAATTCTTGAAATTAGATGGAGTTATAAAAATAAATACCACATATAAGTGTTTCATTATGTACTTTCCAATGATTTGTAAACAAAATGTAATCACAGTAGAAATTTTCAATATTCCTGTACTAAACGTGTTAATTATGCTTTCTCGACGTAAGAAACAATTCTTCTGATACTGTTCCTTTTCTTTTAGGTCTCTTCCAGCAACAATGGCGAAGAGGTCGAGCGATCAAGACCGAGTGGATCCGATGTCACGTGGGCACGCGTCCCGATTTTTATAATTCGTGGCTCATCTTGAATAGCGCGGCACTTATAGCGAATTCGTAGGCGTTAAATAATGTTTCCTTAGTCAATTTACTGTTAGTGCCTGTGTTCGATATAACCTGCGTCGGCCAGTACGGATCGCATATTTACGAGCGTGCCGTAAAGCTCGCTTAGACGCGCGCGTTGCGCTATTCGCTACAATAAATTGGAGCAGGCCAACTTGTCTCGTGCTGTAGGTTTTACGGAATGATCATCCTTATTGGCGGCGATAACGATCTTACGTCCAAATAATTTACAACGCTCGAGTTGGTGCGTGTGCGTTGAAACGATACGGAGAAGCATCTCTTCTCATTATGCACGTTCGAAAGTAAATTATATTTTCATTGTTTTGGAATTGTGTGGTACCTACGTCTCACAGAGTAGCGTAGTGTGAGTCTAGGATTATTTATATTAAGATTATAAAATTGATTACGTGATTAACTGTAAACAATTGTTACTGATAAAAAGACTGTGTAATTATAAGAATACAACTTGGATGTATTAATAATGTGTTGATTTAATTAGGAAATAAATGTTTATTAAAGAACGTGTGTTACAAAGTTACAATGTTGCATCAGCAAGGAACAGAAAGGGTAAGTAAGTACAGTAAAGACAGAACTGTAAGTCATAGGAAAAAGGAACTAAACACGTGTATCACAATTGGTACCTCTTAGCACCTATAGTCTCGTATGTTAATAAACCTATCATTAATTACAACAGTTACCAACTGATTATAATTGTACATAATACTCAATTGTAATTTGAAAGGTCAGTGTGGACTCTGCTAGAAATTTCCACGCTGCAAACAAAGATTTCCTGATGTTTTCCCCAATTTCGAAAGCTTCCTACGAAGTGCCACTCACGCCGCACATTTATCCGGCGAGTCAATTTATATTCAAGATTGGAAAGGTCAGTGCGGCCCCCACCAAGTGCCTACCATCATTCCAGTATCTGAAAACAATGATTCATTCATGGCGGGTTCGCGTAAACGGGCGATGTGGGCCGATTGACCGACGCCAATAGTAAAAGTGTTGCAAGCAACGTAACGCTTTTCCTCGATGAATCACCGATATATCCACGTAACGCACGCGAAAACAAAATTCGCAACTGGATTTTTTACGCATGACGCGAACGCTGCAACCTCCTTTCATCATGGTCGATCGAATCAACAGGTTTCTACGTTGATCTGAATGACGTTGCTCTGACGCAACTCGAGCGAGAGGCTGGCTAACCACCATGCCCACACGACTTTGAAAGATTTACATTCAATTGAGAAACGATGAGTGGATTTTACTAATTTTTCAATTTATAAATTACTGTTAGTAGGGTTAAAAGAATAGTGATTAATGTTTTGAAGGCTTTGGGAAGTAATGATAAGGAAAGGTTCAAGAAAAAATATCAATGGAATACACTGAAACTAGGGTAATAAAAGATTTTAAGTTGGTACTGATTTAGCTGAGGAATTAAAATATTATTAAACTTATTGATTACACTCAACTTTGAAACATTTACTTTCAACTATTTAATGACATTGAGGATTGAGGATTTGAGGTCTGATTTAATTAGTTGTTTAGGATGTTTCTGAAGTAATGCAACTAGGAATTTGGCAATGAAGATAAGAGGCTAATAGAATGTCCAAGCAAGGTTCAAACAGAAATAGTAACACAATACACTGAAATTAAGACAATAAAGGATTTCAAATTGACTCAGTTGCGGAATGCAATAGTCTGCAAGGACCTAGAATGCACAAAACGTGGCAAGAGTACCAATCTCATAAACTAAAGCTATAATACTGTAGGATGCATGCACATTGGGAAACATAATAGCTTCATTCCTAATTTGTTATTTATATCACACTGTTCTACTCAGAGTGATTTTCTCTAATTCTTCATATCCTTGTGAGTTGATGAAAGAAATTTTGAAACCTGTTTAATGTTGAAATTCTTGAGTGCAAACCCAGATTGCAGATTTTATACATCAATGATATAAAATTAATACAATAAACACATGGTAAATATAATTAAAAGATATACACACAGAATATTATATTAATAACAGTAGAATAGACAATAGTTATATATAATTATTATTATTTATATCACACTATTCTACTCAGGAGATCATGTTTATTCCTTCAACCCTACAAGTTCCTTGAACCACCCAGTGAAAAATGCATACTTGCAGCCATTGTAGCTTTTTTTTCAGAAATCATTGACGTCGTTTCGGAGCAGCTGCTCTGACCGACAACCTCGTCCAGCTCTTAAACTTTCTCTGCTTGACTCTTCGCCCATTCGAACTAATAGGTCCGCATTACCCCGGTTTTATCGCCTCGTAATTTCCGTTTCAGATGTCAGTAAACCAATATAAAGGGTTCGCGCGAAGATATCCCGCGGAAGAGGTCGGCCAGGGGCCAGTTTCGCAACTTATTGTTCCACAAAGTGGTTTACGATTCAAAAGGAGAGGAACGGGCCCCGATAGCGCAACAGAGTTTGTCGCCGAGGAGCATTAGCGTCCACCACGAAGCCGCGGCGTCGACTCTTTCGCGGAGTCCACTGTATAACCTGTTTCAGTGATCTAAGCTGGTTATCACAACCGTTCCCGTTTGCTTTGCCAGGCATAATTTACGTTTTTCTGAAAATCTCTACCGGATACCAGGCCCATTAAAAGCTAACCGCTGGTTGTCGCCGATTATGGTTCACTGTCAATTATAAGTAACCCTCGCTCCCTACTTCTTTTTGTCGAATCGGACAGGTTTCACATGGTTCCGATTACGTCGTGCGATTACAAAATTGGGGAAGTTCTAAAGCTAATTTTTGAGGTTAGGAAAACGTGGTTGGATCAATAAATTGTCACACCACGTGCTTCGACTTCTTGTCAAATCCTATATATTAATTAAAGGGAAAAGAAATTACAATGTCTACGAGAAATAAAAGATATAACTATGAAAGAATATGTGAGGAAATTAAAGAAATAAGTTTTATACATATTGCATGTGGGACTAGAGATGGGCAAAACCCTAGGGTTCGAATAAATCTGAAGTTTGCTGATATGTTTGTTTCGTTTCGTCTTTTGAATATTTTCCAAGGAAGGAAACGAGACAAACACATAAGCAAACTTCAGATTTATTCGAACCCTAGGGTTTTGCCCATCTCTGCGAAAAAGGAACAGAAAGTGCTTCATATTTTTTTCAGTAGATGGCAGCCTGGGGAGTCACTATGTAGCATCGTTGCGCCAACATTGTAGAGAGTTTTCTCTCTATCGTAAAAGAAGATTCTTTCGTTTTCTTTTGCTCGCTCGGATTTCCTATCTCGTGGCGACAGTAGGAGTTCGACATGGGACGAGCACGATTCGCGTGCATCCAAAGCAGTTTTCAAATATCGCACTAATCTGTAATGGCGTCTGATTTTGTACTAACACGTCTTGATCAATGTAAGCGTTTGACGTAAATGCGTATGTCGCGATAGATCAAATAAATGGCGCATATTCATCAGTAAAGATTCTTGTGGTTTGATATAACCTACAACTAATCCGTAATATAATAAGTCTTATCGCGAGATGTGACAAATTGCGAGTTGGGTGAACTGAATATTCGATATTTCGAGAGGCATTTTTGTGGCGAAGAATTTTATTAGAACGAAAGAAGTCAAACACACACTTCAGAAACAGTCAATTTAGAAATTATAAGAACAGTTAATTTCATTTAATCATGATACAAGTGCAAAGTCATAGAAAGACGGAAGTTATATAAATTCTTAGCTCGATTTTTTTTATCGAATGATCGAATATTGAATGAAAGTGCAAGTCGATTAGATAGGATTACTACTGCTATGGATTCATTTCGAATAAAATATATTCTTCCCAAGAAGATATTACGCAATATTACGATACTTCGTGGATGAGTGGTTCTTACGTCGTGCTAAACTATTTATAAGAAAAGTGCTCGGTTTCGTCGAAGACGTCTCGTAATCGAAACGGTTGTTTTATGGCTACTGCTTCAGGTTTCCAGGTTTTGTTTTACTGGATTCTTTTATGGGTACAAATCTTAAAGAGATTTTATCCCTGCAGAGTAATAAATGCTTTTATTAAGACAGGTTTGGTGACCCAAGACGTAAAACCCGTTAACCACTACTCTGCTTAGCTTTTTTCCAGTAGTCTCTCTCAAATAACGTGACGTTTTACTATATCGTTCCTTAAATATTGTTAGTTCTCTTCCCTTTTTCAATCTTTATTATTTAAGTCTTTAAGCACGGCTATACGATTATTTTTAAAATATATCTGGTGGAAGAGCTAGAGGTAAAGTAGAGTTCAAGTGTTCACAATAGAATTGTGATAGAAAAGGTTTACTCTCAATGTCCCTGTACCAAGTATTTGCGACAATAATTTTTAAGTAAAATATATCTGGTGGAAGAGCTAGAGGTCAACAGTTCAAGTGTTCATAATAAAACTCTGATAGAAAATTTAGTCTCAAGGTCGTCGTATCAAGCATTTGCGACCTTGTAACATGTCTCTGTGACCTTGTGTGATGTGTATGTGACCTTATGTGATCTCCATGTGACCTTGTATGATCTTGTGTGATCTCTATGTGACTTTGTATGATGTGTATGTGATCTTGACCGCGCATCGCCTTTAAGACATTAAAAATGACAAAACCTCCACATGCAGGACCGAACAACGAAGGACTTTCCACGGGACACTTACCAGGATACCCCTCGGGGATGACTATTTCCGGGCCCACCTTGACGTCGTGTCTGTATCGATGTATCCACAAGGTCGCAGTAACTCGAA
The DNA here is from genome assembly GCF_026225885.1 of Hylaeus anthracinus. Taxonomy (NCBI): domain Eukaryota; kingdom Metazoa; phylum Arthropoda; class Insecta; order Hymenoptera; family Colletidae; genus Hylaeus; species Hylaeus anthracinus. Next base: position 1,883,941 of record NW_026534838.1, read on the forward strand.
GCGATTTCTGTTGCTGCTTGTAGAGCAACACCGGTCTGCCACTGGTGCCCTCGAGCCTAACGACCCTGGGCAAGGAGAACCGATCCAAGAACTCGCGAAGGGGCATGTAGCCGCCGCTGGAGCTGGAACTACCCTCGGCCGTCGCCTCCCTGGAACTGGGGAGGGATTTCGGCAGCGAGGGCACCTCTTCGCTGGACATCGTCGAGAACTCACCGTGCGACGACATTGTTCTGAGCACTCTTATCACGCGTTCTTCAGCCAGATCGGATGAGAGACCTTTCTTGCGACACTATCGCGCATCGTTGAACCTGGACAAAGTGAAGGACGATTTCGCTAGAGATTCGCAGCCCCACTACGGATACCTCTAGACCACCTGAGACCTCCAGACCACTTCCAGATCACTTCTAGACCACTTGCAGACCTTCAGAACTTTTTCTACCGGCACTCGTTCGATCTCACTGGAGCAAATCTCGACGTTCTGATCTCGACGTCCCCATCACGACGAAACAACCAGCCGACAATTAGCAACGCCTCGACACTTTCCTCGATTATGTCACTGAGGGGGTCCGGTCACTTTCCACTCGGCGTCGCAGAGTACGAACAATCACGACTAGCGGCGAGACAAGGCTCTCAGGATCAATCGCGATCGAAAGGATCGTGCAATCGTCTGGCGCGACCCCAGGATTCATTCACTGTACACTGACTGTTACCGCAGGCAACAGCACGCAGCGAGATCAAGGGTCCTTGCGAAACGAGCGCTCGTTCAATGCCTATTACGAATCCCTCTAGTCAGCACCGCGAAGATTCTTTTCTTGAACGCCTTGGTGTCCTTCGCTAACTGTCCACTCTCGACGTCGCACTGTTCACACCGAATGATCATCGTTTCTTCTTGCGCGACGATTCGGGGAAGGAACGACCGCTGCGTCATCCTCCCAATCAGCTGACGGGACCAGTGTCGCGATTATCGACGAGATCACCTGGATACTCGGATTATCGAAGATTTCTGCGGAAAGACGAATGGTCGATACCCCGATTTACTGGTCCAGCCAACTGTTCTTCCTCTCCACGTGAAAGAGGTGCCCCGCAGCTCGAATCCCGCGGCGTTTATGATTTAATGTAGCTCCTCGCGTAGCCCAGAGGACGTATCTCGGTTTTATCGCTCGGTATCCGAGAAGTCTTCAGACTCCTGGGTAGCTGGGTTAGGTCTGGGTTAGGTCCGCATTCTGGTAGCCCCGAGGGAATGTTGGACGTTCTCTGGACACCTGGGGCCGAGGAGGTTAACGTCTGAAAGAAGCGAGCGTGGACGATTCAAATCTCAAGGAAACTGCGGCAGCCCGCGAAGCACGTGGAACATTGTACCCGATCAGCTCCGCTCCGTTGACGCCGCTTTTCATCAGAAAATGTTCTTTTCCTTCCTGGACGATTCGATGTCGGGAGTCCAGGCAGCGAGGCGATGGTCGCTCGGAGTACTTTCGCGATGCACGGAACGCGCAGAGGCGGTCTTCAGGTTCCGAGGAAGAACCGATCGAACCGGCGGACGCGAAGTCACTGAGCTCGCAGCGTGACTGAGCGCAGCGTAAGAGGCCCGCTGACACCAACACGCTCAAAGCTTGTATCGCGCTGCCTCTACTACGGGCAGCCCTGTCTGTGACCGTACTACCAAGCATCGCTGGCGAACTTAGCCCGGAGTCCGAGCTAACAGAATACGCGCCTATGCGCCTACCGACCTACGAGAAGTGGGCTTATTCAATACAGGTTCCATTGTGTTCGGGGAGCTGTTCAGCTCCGACAGCGGCGAACCGCCCTTAATAGTTTCTCTGGAAATGTAATCGGGCGTGGTAAGCGAAGTTGCTGCGTGTACGCGTCTCCGGTTACGAGTATCAATAGTTTGACAGCGTACATGATCGCTGATACTGTTCGCTACTGGCGAATTAGCGGCTCGGAGTCCGCGCGTGTCGGCAAAGTTCTTGACTGTTTTCACGTCACACGTTGGACTGTTGATGTATATGTATAAGAATGAAGCCCTGACTGATTATAATTAATGTTCAGGATAAATCCTTGAACATAGAAAGCTGAAATTTTGCACAGAGGTATGATGTTTGTGATGTATACACAAAAATGTATACAAAGAATAAGAAAGGATATTTCGAAATTCAATCCCTATGGGGGTAAAAAGGGGTTGAAACGTTAGTATTCCATGCAGGTGAAATCGCGGGCCACAGTTGTCGGAAATATCGATTAAAACATTTGAGTTAAGGAAGACAAAAGACAGTCGCCTACTGATTCACGAAGGAACGGTCGAATGCGAACGACATGAAATAAATAGTCTTTCATAAGTTGAATACGATGTTGAACGACTATCGAGGTAGCGTTTTCTTGATTGTAATAGTCAAAATTTAAATAGTAACAAATTCTAGATAATTCTGTTTTAGTTTTCATTAAACAATACAGTTTGTGGTTGTATTAGTTATTACAGTTTGTGGTTTTATTGAATATCTCACTAAGGAACGCTAGAACAATACAAAGTGAAGAGCCGAAACGTATCGGAGATACTATAGATATCTCATTTTCGCTCGCTAAGCGCGAGCAGAAAGCGTCACCTCGTTTTCATCGGCCAGTATCTATGGGTATTACCATTTCTATGCAGACAAATTTGCTGTAATACCGACCGGTCAAATCGAAGAGGTCACGTGCCGTGCCTACCCCCTTAATCGCCATTCAAAGCGTCGATAACTCAACGCCTCGTATTTTTAACGATACAAATGCAACGCCTTGAAAAGCAGCCTCGCTAACAAATACGCGAAACAGGATCCTTATAAAAGACGGTCCAAAGTAAAACTTTACTGTGGCTGTAAAACCCGTCCCGGTGTTGTCTCTCCTTATACAGTTATCGCCGACACTAAAGGGAAATGGTACATAGCCCATTTTGCTAAACGAATATTTAATTGTATCATTTTATTCAATATCCCCGCGGCTCCTCTCCCGATCCACGCAAGAGATAATAAAAATCGCGATGGAGCCCACGATGGTTCATGGGAAGCTTGGAAAGTGGAACGACCTTGAGTTTCATTGTCGAACGAATCCGACGGAGAACAACGGACGTCCTCGTTGCATCATAGTTGGGAGTGATACGAGTTCGCACGATTCTTTCGCGACGCACGTTCCTTTTTTTTCACGAGAATCACACTCTTTTGTTCGCTGATTGCGTGTGGCGCGACTCGTAACAACCACGGAACAACCGTAGCTGTTGCCACACCGCGAAACGAGGTATGGCACCACTGTTTCGCATGTGAGTTGATTGATAGACTCGAGTGGTGACGCTTGAAGGACTGTCGTCACGTTCATCTAGAATTACAAAGTACCCGTGTACCCTACATACATGGGGTCATTAATAATTAAACTTTGAATTGTGTGCATTTATGATGTACAATTATATAGAGAGCATACATAACAGTATGTTAAATTTATACAAGAGTTAATATAATGATATTGTTATTATAACATTGCATAAGTGAACATATCTTTTGGTTATGTTTATTATATTAGTTCACATCGTAAATGCAACAAATCCGCACTGTATTAATAATGTAACATAAATATGTGTATTTGTGATTTATGTATAATTCCTATTTTTCTCCGATCCAGATGAAAATATGTTCTGCATCCTTTAGCGGAAATAGACTTCCTACTTTGCAGAAACACCATCAATAATAATTATTATAAAAATATCCAACCCATCTTTCCATACCCATCTTTCACTCGACCTTTCAAACCCATGTTCCAGGAACGAAACAATTATAATTGAACTTTGTAACTGTGCCCCACCAAAAAAGGCAGAAATCTGTTAGTATAATGACACGAAATAGGACCCCATAAATGGTAAAATTTTGGTCCAGGCAATACCAAGAATTTACGTCACAGTTCTGCATTTAATTAGAGTCTTGGTTTTTTTTCTTCCCCCGAAAGGAATAATCTTAGAATATTTCGCGCGAAGCAGAAGAGTATTCAGATGGTTGGTTCTTATAGAAAATTACGTTCGCCGGGCCGCTATCGCGATATTCGAAGCATTGAAACGGCGCTGCTAATGGGCCAGGCAAAACCAGCACAGCTCATCTTGATAAACATTTATGAGTATAAAGTCGCTGGTCTCCCGCAGCCACGCGATGCATTATAGTAGCATTTATTTGACCGTTATACTTCTTTATAGCTTGTTGGACAAGATTCCTTTGGCGTGCATAAGAAATCAGGACTATTGAGACCGTATCGTCGCTGTAGTGTCTGACGAGGAGCCACGTAGCGCGATTACAACGGAACGACCGTGATTCGAGTGACGGGACTCGATCCGCAGACAACTTCTCGGAAGATACCTCAGAGGTAAATAATTATTTACTATTTCTTCTGCCCGCACAGTTTTTACTCGCATTTCGGTGAATTAATTGTTCAAGGAGGTCAAGTTCTGGTTCCAGTAGAGCTAAATTTGACGCAGCAATGGCAAATTCAAGAAGAGGATAGGAGGCCACAAGGTGAGAGACACAGAATTAGATTCTCAGGTTGTGGAATCTCAGAAAATACTCCGGAAGTAAATAATTATTCAACCCTTTGTGGATTCATGTAATCTTCAGGTCACGTGCTAATATGTCGACATTTTGACAAATAATTTTAGTCTATTTCACAGAATCAGAGAGATTCTTGTAGAATCAGAGATTACTTTAGTGATCTTCTCTGACTTTCTCAGAGGTTCCCAGATCTCTAATTTTAGAAGACTCTATATCTATTGAAGAAGTTTGATTAAATTAAGTAACAGTGCTGATATTACCAAATGGATTTTTCATTATAAGTATGTATATATTTAGATATATAAATATATTATATTAATTATATTTCTGTGAATTACTTGTTCAAGAAAATGGCAATCGATAACCCTCCACCCAAAGTTCCTATTCTGGGAAGGCCAGATTTGGCGCGGCAGTATCTTGGAAGCGGATAGGAAGCTGGAAGGCAAGGGCAGGGACACGTGAAACGTGGGGTTTATTAATACAGTCGGTAGCTGCGTCTCGGTCCATTTAATTCTATATTTACCGCGGTCGCGTTTAGTAGGTACGGGGCGATAGGAGCTAATCTGTGGAAAGGATCAGTCAAGGCGAGCCGGAGGGTCCATCGCGATGGCAGAGCCGACGATCTTCCCACGGTGTGTTGGCTACGGAATCGTCGGAAAGAAGTGAAGACGCGGCGCGGCGCGAGCGCAGCCTTGCAAGGACAAGGGCGGCCATTTTAGATGTAAGCGCGCAAACAATTATTATTACCCGTTGGAGCCAGGGTGTGGCGGCTTCGGTGTTTCTCTGTGAAGACAAAGCTACCATAAACCGCGATGGACCGAGCGGAGAGGTGGCGGGAATCGGTGCGAGGAACGATGAAAAGTGGTATGATGATGCAGAATGCGCGATTAAGAACTTTTACGTGGCCCAAGGTCAGGGACGAGGAATCGTAATAGAGCGCAACAATTATTTCACGCGTTTGTCTCTTCAGCCGCGAGCGGTACAGGTGTACTGCGGACGGATACAAAGAATGACTCTGAGTGATGGTCACGACGTGCGAACGATTTGGTTTTTTCACGTGGAAATTGTGCCTGATTGGTGATAATGGTGTTGGGACCTTGTTTGTGTGGAGTTTGGTAGTGAAGAATATAAAGATTACTGAAGAATATGAAGATTATTGAAGCAATCTCTGCAGATTACTGAAGAATATGAAGATTACTAAAGTAATCTCTGAATATTACTGAAAAAATATGAAGATTACTTAAGTAATCTCTGAATATTACTAAAGAATATGAAGATTACTTAAGTAATCTCTGAATATTACTAAAGAATATGAAGATTACTGAAATAATCTCTGAATATTACTGGAGAATATGAAGATTACTGAAGAATAAGAAGATAACTGGAGTAATCAGTAATCAGTCTCTGAATATTATGGATGAAGATGAAGATTACTGAAGTAATCTCTGAGTATTACTGAAGTAATCTCTAAATATTACTGAAGAATATGAAGATTACTAAAGTAATCTCTGAATATTACTGAAAAATAAGAAGATGACTGAAGTAATCAATAATTAGTCTCTGAATATTACTGAAGTAATCTCTGAATATTACTACAGAATAACAAGATCACTGAAGTACTCTCGTATCCAAATTCTGATCACTGAATCTGCATTACATTTTGGAGCGTTCTCATCTGATACTTAATATAATATTGAAGACAACTTTTTTAGTTCTCAAGTCTCCCATTTTATCTACTCTATCATCTTTATTGATCTGTTGTCGAAATCTGTACTGGTTAAAATTGCGTTTCGATTATGCGAGGAAACGAGCATCCAATTGATTTGCAGAGGAGAGAGGGATGGAAGTCCAGTGACTCGGAGCAGATAAAGTCTTCATGTACCGTTACTAACGAGGTTAGCTAGAGACAGGTGTTAATATTGGCCTTCGGGTTATGATTTAATTTGCTTCAGAAGATGATCCGGTTAGGGCAATAAACTATACTCTGACCTTAATGTATACTTTATCGCAGGAGAGGGGTTGCATATATTTATCAACATTCTATCTAGAAAGTCTCCTCTTAATTAGAACACTAAATCAATATACAAGTTATCGATTAACTTTTGTATCATGCGTTTCTCATAGATAAATGAGTTATAGGTCACTTTCATTTATAGGGAAAGTTGATGGGAATAATCATTCCTCCTTTAGAAAGTGATTTTCTGCAGTTCCTTACATCTTTGTGAATTGATAATAGAAAATTTTGAAAAATGTTTGAAGTTCAAGTTCTTGACTGGAGGAGTGTAAACCTAGAATGCAGATTTTACGCATTTATGACATAAAAATGATACAATAAACAAATGGTGAACATAATTAAAAAGTATACACACAATAGAATATTACAGTAACAATATTATTATAATAATTGTAGAATATATCCAACATACGTTATCTGTATTTTATTTATGTTTTCTATGTTCTACGTCATAAATGCACAAAATCTATAGTTTAATAATCTAATACTTAGTTATTAATAGAAGAGCTTCTCATACGTTTCAAAAAGTTAGAAATATTACAAACGAAAGTAAAAATGTAAACTGTCGTCACAAACGAAAGTAAAAATACAAACTACCGCAATCTGTACACACTTCATCTGTTAATTACTAGTTTCGGAGTCAACGTGTTAACAAGACAACGGTGTAGGATCTTTAAGGGCTACGTCATTCGGTCAAGCAACGGTTCGATATCGCGCGGATCGATCGGTTCACGATTCACACCGAGAATGGCACGACCGCCAATTAGGACGCACGCGCTTCGCATTTTTCACCGGTCATTTCATATGAAATAAATGTGCTAACTAACCAATTACAGCGGGACGGGCCACGGGACTGGCCGCACTGCTCATTAGCGTCACGGTAAAGCGCCGACCGCACCTTCGAGCAGCGCACGATCCTCGCTCGCATGAATACGATGACGATGATGATCCATGGTTCACGGTGTTACGATAAACTCGACCGTTTTCGTGTGCTTGGCCGTATACAGTGTGCTCGGGGCAAAACAGAACACTCTGGATGATATTCGGATAATATTTATAATTGGTTTTTAAAAATGAAGATTATGTATTTTGGGGGAGGTCTAGGTTAGGTCTGAGTTAGGTTGGAGTTATACAGATTTGGCCATATACAGCGTGCTCCGCAACAGAGATGGAATACTCTGGATGACATACGGATAATATTTATAGTTTACTGAAAGATTACTGAAATAATCTCTGAAGATTACTCAGAAATAAGAAGATTACTGAAGTAATCTCCGAATATGACTGAAGAATATGAAGATTACGAAAGCAATCGCTGAATATTACTGAAAAATATGAAGATTACTCAAGTAATCTCTGAATGTTACTAAAGAATGTGAAGATTACTGAAGAATATGAAGATTAGTAAAGGAATCTCTGAATATTACTGAAAAATATGAAGATTACTGAAGTAATCTCTGAATATTACTGAAGTATAAGAAGATTACCGAAGTAATCTCTGAATATTCATTTATGAGTAATAATATTTATAATTGTGTTTTAAAAATCAACGTCATGAATTTTACACAAGGGCCATATGTTGGTCTTCTATGGGATCTTTATATAGGAAGCCATTTTTAGAAATTAGAAACACTCTATAACCAAAAAATGAAGTTTTCACTTTAGTGTATGTTAATCTACTCTAATATTAATTCCTGCATCCTGTTATTAGGTATATTCAAAGCTACGTCTGCTTCCAAAAATTGAACATTGCAAGCAGACAACCAGGAACACAGTAAATTCCAGAATATAAACACAGGAATTAACCCTTTGCACTTGAGGCCGCTTTTTCTTAGCATATTATTGCTATGAATTCTAAGCTATCTAGATTTCAGAATAAGGTCACCTATGCCTCAACAACAATCATTTCATCGACACTTCGAACTCCATAGAAATTGAACCTAAAGAAACATTAGGTATTGTAGATTAACTGCGTGAAACCTAATGGTGACTAAGAGTCATTTCTCGACTGCAAAGGGTTAAGAAGTCTATAAATAAACTTTCAGTAGATCCAGTGTTAAAATAAGACCACAAAAGGGTTTAAGGATAACTAATAACTACTTCTTACAAATATTAACACTTGCAAAATCATTTGTAATCGTTCACCTACTTTTGGATGGAACTGTACCGAATAATGGTATTTGCACAACAGGCGATGAAAAGCGTTGGTTTTGTTTTCAGTAGCAGTTATATGCACATTTAGCGCACTGGCTCATAATGGTGATATAATGACGTTGTTAAGTATCGAGATTTTGAGTAATAAGTAAATGCATCGGACGAAAGGTTCCCCGCGAGTCGTTGCTACCATGGCCAGTTTATTTTCCGGCTACCTGACAGAAATTATATGGTTGTTCCCTCTGATTGGAGGAACGCAAGAAAGGGCCGTAATCGAACTGTAGGAATTCGTTTCTGAGGTTAACCCTCCCGTACTGGGAATTCCATCCCTGCTGCGGTCATTGGCTTCTTACTGAGAACCTCGTCCATTTAATTGGACCTTGCGCGAGGTCATATCGATTTCTCTTCTCGGATTTAGATGAAAAAATGACTGCAAGAAGCCA